>NW_024962264.1:36824922-37144565 GCF_019238085.1 Lagopus leucura | reverse complement strand
GCACAAATGTGAGCAAGAACTTCTTTACGGTGAGGGTGACGGAGCACTGGAACAGGCTGCCCAGGGAGGTGGTGGAGTCTCCTTCTCTGGAGATGTTCAAGACCTGCCTGGATGCCTACCTGTGCTACCTGGTGTAGGGAACCTGCTTTGGCAGGGGGGTTGGACTCGATGATCTCTGGAGGTCCCTTCCAACCCCTACAATTCTGTGATTCTGTGAACACCTCTAGTGACCAGTTGGCAGCTGCATTTAACTCCATTCACCACTGCTCTCTGGGTCCAGAGAGTTGTTTTTAGCCAACGAAGAGAGCACTTTGTCCAAGTAATGGGCTGCCTCCTTCTGTAGGAGAATGCTGTGGGAAACAATGTCAGAGGTTTTGCTGAAGTCTAGGTAGACTGCACCCCTGGCTTTTTCTCCCATCTACTAGTTTGCTGTATTTAAAAAGCATGCTTTTCCCAGAGCTCATCTGAGTTGGAACCGGGAATGTTTCAAATTAGTGTGGAAGCTGATAGATGAGGAAATATCCCATAGTTGTTGCACCAAATATATTTAACATCAGATATGGAATTTCTGTCTAAACCTCCCTGTGAGCTCCTAGAGTTCACATGACAGACCTGAGAAATAAATAGCTGTTACCTATAAATGTTTGCTTTCTGCTCCTTTTTAATCTTTATGACTTATTATTAATTGCCAGTTTTGTATCTTTAAGGTCTGTTTGTTAGCAAATTAATGAGCTCATGCTGGCCTGTAGTCCTTAACATCAAGTCTGTGCATCTGGAAAGGCAGCAGCAGGCTCTCTGTATTATAGATGTGACATCTAGAATTTGTTTCTCAGTTTAGCATTCAGTGATGTCTGTGTTACATGAGCTGGTGGGTGTCTTGCAGACTTTGTGAAGGGGCAACTTCCTCTTCCATTTGAGCATTATTGGGAATTGAGTCCTTGTTTAGATATCAAGGATGGAATCACCATCCCTTGAATCAGTTGTACCTTGCTCTATAATTCCTTTGGGCATGGCCCGAAGATCATAACTGTGGAAACAAAATAGCTCGAACAAGTGCAATTATGTCAATATCACAACAACATTCCTTTTTGAACACTGAAAGGTACATGTATATGTTCTATTCAGCAAATACAACATAATGTTATTGTCACTAACATTCCACTTCTTGAATGGTCATATATCTCTCAAATCTTCCACATGAATAACCAAATCCTTAGAAAACATTCATGAAAAGGGGCTTTCTAACAACAAAGAAAGCTATGCTGGTTTCAGTAGAATAGAAATTTAGTTTGTTTTTTTATTTTTTTTTTTCATTTTTTTTTTCTGAGATGTCTGAAACAACATGAAAGGAATCAGTATTGCCTGGTTTGCTCTCTGCAATTAATATCTATTACAGTTTAAGGAATGAGTAGCATGTGACTGAGTACTGAGTGCTAGAGTTTATCTGCTTTATAATTGAGGCATGATGTTGTTAGGCTTAAAAACTGTGCTTAATCTATTTATTCTTTTTATGCCCTGATTTCTCATGCTTGTTAGTCAATGCTCCAGTGTATTATTATTAGCTGATCATAGTGGGGCTCTTCACTACTATTTGAGTTTTTATGTTCCTGGTGGTTTGCCTGTATTTCAGGCTGGCTTTCTACTTCAACACAGAAGCTACTTTTAATTCATTGAAAGCATATGTCACTGGGAGACCTTATGCAGTATTACATGGAATGGGTACCCAACTCACACTGTACTTCTTTTAAAAAAAAAAAAAAAAAAAAAAAAAAAAAAAAAAAAGAAAAGGCAATACAGTTTCAGAGACATCTGGAAATCTCACAGCATTACACTTTTAAAAGGTGGTAAAATAAATGGGGAGAAGTGGGTGTGTGGAGGGAACAACATCAGACCTAAGGAAACTGGATCACACTGTAATAATGTTTACAAGGCAGCATTTAAACTAGATCTGTGTTCCGGAACATCTATCCGAAAGTGAGATTTTGCAGTTAAGCATGAAGAGGAAAATGAGGAAATATGTAGTATGGGATGCATTTCGTATCTTTTTTTTTTGTGTGTTTTAAGAGTTTAATAGGGAACAGCTTCATACTATTTGAACAGTTGTGCTCATTCATGTTGCTGTGCAGGGAATAAGCTATGTAAAATAGAACTTGGTCAAAGTTCCCCTAACCCTTCCTGTCTCTAGCTAGGTCTCCTAAACACCTTGCAAATTATATTTAGAGGAGGATTCCATGTATTCTATCAGTGATTCACAACTACACCTTTCCCTGTTTCAATGTTATTTTCAATGGTCTTCATCTAATGTTACTATTTTCTTCCCCATCATCTGAGCTGCACTGTGATATAATATTCCTAATATAATATATTTTAAAAAACAAATCGTTTGGTGGCTAAGTGAGGCCATAGTTTCTCCAGCTGTTTAAATCACACATACAGTATATTCTGGGGAGAAGGAGGGGTAAAAATACTGAAAATGAATTCTTCATCTGTAAGTAATAAGAACTGAACTGTAATTTTTTTTTACCAGTGTGAATCAGACTCCCTGAGTTGAAACACACATGAGCTTCTCAAGGTGGAGTTTGCTTTTTACCTATGTGCCTCTCCATACACCTGATCTGTTTGAAAGCTTTATGAGGGTTAGACACACCCTCATAACAGTGAGAGTCGTGTTTGTACTGAATTTCATTCGTTATAGTACTAGGCTTTGCCAGATCGTTCGAGTAAAAGTCTATTTTGCTGCAAGATGGGTGACTGTATTTCCAGAGTGGCTTATTCAACTGGCCAAAACCTAAAAAAAGGAAGATATCTTAGTGATAGTAAATGTTATTAATATTCTTATCAAAAGGTGGAGCTTTTAATCCAAACAAGTCAACTAATGATATAGCTGATATCAGCTATTTCTTTTCTTGCTATTTTTTATGAGTCATGTAAAAGGCATCTTATTGATTAAAAGCAGGGCACCAAAATATGGCAAGATATGCCAGGCTCCTGCTATGAAGGAGCCATGAACAAGTAGGTAAATGTTTTCTTTACAAGTTCCTTCCTTATTAATAGCAACTGTTAAAACTGCACATTAACAAAAATCTTATCAAAATGTTTTTCAAACTTAAGTTTCCAAATATTGACAAATTGGACCATGAGGAAGGTTTGATTGCTCGTTTCTGGTTCCTCAGACATTTGGCAGTGGTGCTATCAATGAGCTGCAGGTGATAGTCAACATGCCTTGATAGCCAAGATGCCTTAGACACCAGTGCAAGTGACGGAGGCACAAAATTGTTCTGTGAGAACAAAAAAAATCAACTTTCTGCAACTGTATGAATCTACATTTAAAATAAAATTTTCCAGGAAATCAAATCATATGCTTGTAAACATTAGAGCTAGCTAACCTTCTTTTTAACAGACATAACTTGCTTATTTCATGTACATATATGCATATTTTGTCTCTGGCCATTCTTGTTTAGGTAGGTTATAGTCCTTTGAAGCAGGGGCTTTCTCTTACTGTACTCAACCACACCATGTTTGTTTTGTTTATTTTTTTATTTTCATTTGCAGTAACAGGTATCTGCTTGACCAATTCCAGATTTAAGCTTTTTTCCCCCTGTGTAAGGGCAACTTGTCTTTGCTGTGATACTCAGTTCACTGTCATGCACCATGGCAATACTGAAAACTAATGGTGTCACTGAAATAATTCAGTATAGATTTAGGTTTCTAACAGTATTGGCACATCAGTACAAAACTGTTGATCTCAATCCTTCTAGTTCAAAATTCCTACCCTTGACTGAGTGCTTGCTGCAGGGAAGAAAATTTTGGAAATATTAACTAGAAATTTCAGTAAAGAAAAAGAAATAAAAAACAGTGGTATTTATCTGCTGCTTCACATCGCTGAAACTTCTTGTTTTTGTAATTCTGTGGTCCTGTGCTCAGAACAAATACCCTTTAATCTGCTGAAAGTGAAAGGGAAGAACAAGATTCGATAACTTTTCATTCAACCCAATGTAAAAAAACCTATTTACCCTTTTCAGGTCAGTGTGTGGAAAAAGATGCTCTTCTTGAACACCTTGGTAACAGTAGATGCAGTGTGTGTATGTTCTGCGCCCTCGTGGCTAGCAAGTTTCTTCCTGAATTTAACTGCTGTATGCACTAATTCTATCAGTACCTCCCCTCTTGCTTAATGTTGAAAACTTGCTGACTTTAGTTGAATGAAGCATTTGTAGTGCTTAAGATTAGTACCATAGCTTGGAGCAAACACTGGATTGTGTTGTAAGGCAGGCAATGCACTGCTAGACTAGCACCAGCAAAAAGTCAGTGTGTAGAGAGGGGAAGGGATGTGCTGGAAAAATTATAGTTTGAACTTCAGTAGGTGTCGGGAGGTTTTGTTTGGGCATATACCAAAGCCATTGATTATGAAGAGATTTACTGTTCATGGCTCTTTGTTTACAATATAACTGAAGTCAACTATTACATTTCAAAAGTAAGGACTGATATTTTTTTTAGGCGTTTTTAATGGACTTCTGTAGAGTCACAAGCATAAACTTTGAAATAACGTTGGATATGAAAGGCAATATTCTTTCCTTTCTGTGTATTTATTGTGCTGTGTTCTGCTCTCTGTTAGAGGAAATATAAATCTGGAGTTAGATCCACAATGTTCAACACATGTATTCCACGCACACGCCAGTGCAACTGGCAGTGGAAGTGGGGTTAGACAACTCATTAAACTGCTTAGAGGTTGATTGTACCTCACCCTGTGCTTTTTGTCAAACCTATCTTATTGGCTAGTCTTTTAATCTTGTCTTTTTAATCTTTCCTTACTCTTTCCTTTATTGTGTATTTCCTTTCTGTAGACCACAAAAAAAAGCAGCGTTAAAGAAAACAATAGACAAGAACCAAGTACTGCAGCTAGGAAGGAAGAGGAAGATGCTGTTACTCAGGACATACATGCCACCTCTCCATCTGATGTTAATGGAATACATGAATTCACTGTTTTTGTTTGTTTGTTTTTGTTTTCTCTGCTTGCTTTTTTGGTGGAAAAGGATGATAAGGACCTCAGTGAGATATAATCTTCCCTATCCAGGTTATGATACTACACTCAAATAGAGTAGTAAGGAAGAATAATAATTGAAATTATGGGCATGTTTAGTTATCAAAATAACCTAAAAACAAGGTGTGGATGGAATCTTGAAAGTCAAGTTTCAATCAGTATGGCCAGGTATTTTTGTCAGCCTGTGCATATTTTTAAGTAATCAAAGTAGTATCAGTAAAACTTCTAGACCAGGTAGTCTGCCACAAAAGCTCTTTTTATGCCTCTTTTATATATGAAATATGTTAAATGCTGACCAGTTTTGATAGACAGAAAAGTTCTGTATCTTCTCTGCCTGACATGCCAGAATTAAGTGAAACAGAAAGATGCCTGTAAAATACAATACGCCTTCTGCAAATGGCTAGTATGCTTGCAAGGAAATGTTACCAGGTATAATGAACTTACAGCTTTAAATACTTAAAGTATTTTTTCCAGCACAGCATTAACAATTTAACAATAAAATTTCTATGGTGAGGCTCACAAATAAAAGGTGAGATTATTTTTGCTCACATTATTTTTGTATAAATCTCATGTATGTAATTACGTAAACACAAGGATATGAAGCAGATTCGACCTCCATTTTTGCACAGATGCATGTTATGTGGCTTTTCATAGATTAAAAAGACAGAGTGCTGTATTGAGGCAGTCCTTTCTGCTGATTTTCATACTTGAATAACTTAGACAATTCATTGGTAATTACAGTACACAGTATGGGTGTACTGCATTCTAGTTCCAGTTGAGCAGTAAACACAGAATGAAACATAGCAAATTCAGGTATGTCTTAGCAGAAAATGATTTTCTGCTATGAAGATGGGTGTTTATGTAGGTGCTTTCCACAGCAACAGTGGAGTTGAAATTCCACTGCTAGGCATGTAACTGCTAACATTTTGTTCATGATGGCAGTATTGTATGTAAAGTGTTCTGTGTGGAGTTGTGTGGTCTACAATTTCTTTATGTAGCTTCTGTGATGCATTACACGCTTCAAACTGACAGTTGATATTAATGTAGGTTTGGGGGTACAAAATACTGTTCTTGAGAGCTCAGGTTAGTTCTTTGTCAAACAGGCAATGTGTTCTCTTCGTAATGAATGGAAGAGCTTGATTTTAGCTTTGTAAAAGACAATGGGAGTTACAAGGAGGGCCTTAGCAGATGAACAAATCTTGTGAAAAGGCTGTATGAAAACTTAAAATACAAATAAAGAGAGGTATGTAATTATTGCGATTTGTGTGCAAATGAATGAAGAAAAAAAACAAAGGCAAGAAGTGAGAGATTAGTAGATGTTATATTAGATGTCTATAATGGTATGTTATTAGATTAGCAGTTATAGAAGTGTAGTCGAACAAGTGCAGTGGCCATATATGTTTGCCCTTACATCCTTATTCTTCACTGTAAATGCTAGCTTTTTCTCTAAATATAAATTTGTCCTAATGTGCATTATTATTGTCTGGTTATGGCATAATTTTTTTCATCTTTTCAGAAATTTATAAGACTAAGTTTTTAAAGGAAAAAAAAAATTGAGAAAATAGTAATTTCCCATGGTAAGTAAATAAGAGCTGTCTGAAAAACACTGATTTTTGGGGGGAAAAAAATTGATGTTCTAATTCTTTGAGAAAAAGATATAGAAAAGGGAGGACTGTTTGCAGAGGACAGAGATAATAAATCAAGAAACAATTAGGCAGAAGTTCAAAAGAAATACTATTAGAGAGAGACACTGGTAAGCTCCAGCAGCTTAGCTCTGTCATGAAGATTGACCATAAACTTAGTCTTAACACTCCAAGTCAGGCTTGCAGCTGCTTTGCATTATTGGGGCACTGCAAACAGTTGCAGAAAGCCTCTTGCAGTGTGCTTGTAAATGCAGCTTCTCCTGTGGTTATCCAGGCAGTATTTTGATATAGAGGGAGTCTGGGCAGTCTTAGTGAAAATGTGTCTGAGGAATGAGCACAGGTCTCACCTTTTCAGACTGTGCAAGTTTCCACTCTTGGGAAGGAGTGGGCAGACACTGCAGCTAGGCACTGAATAAAGGCTGGTGTGTAAGTGCCAAAGTGTAGTTATGTTACAGGCGAGTAGCCAAGAGGGATCACAATCAGACCACCAAACTGCTTTCTTGAGCAGCTTGCAGAAGGCTTCTTGCACGTTTGCTTTGTGTGCAAACATCAGTCCCCATTACCAAGGCTTTTGTTCTGTTTGTGTTTCTAAAGACTTGTTTGAGGTGTGGCCCTGCCCTACCCCTCCCCTTTGTTCCCACTTCATGCACACTGTGCACCCACTGCCTTATGTCCTTACATGTAGCATCTAATGCATCTAATGTCAGCCTACCACTTATAAACAATTTTTTTTTTTTTTTTTTTTGTTTTGTTTTTTTACCCTTTAAATAGAATTATTTGGATTGGAAAAGATCATCTTGTCCAACCATCCACCTACCACCACCATGCCCACTAACCCATGTCCCTCAGTGCCACATCTTCACAGCTTTAGATCCCCTCCGGGGACAGTGACTCCACCACCTCCTTGGGCAGCCTGTGCCAGTGCCCAACCACTCTTCTGGGCAAGAATTTTTTCCTAATATGCAACCTGAATCTCCTCTGACGCAACCTGAAGCCATTCCCTCTCATCCTTTTGAGTGTATCAGGAAAGTGAACAGATTCTCAGCTTGTCAGTTGTACAAATGGAACAAACTAATGAGGTGTTTGCAGATGCTTTTGAAATTGATGGTTTCGAGAAGGATGCCCAGTTTTCTTTACTCTAGTGTGGTGCAGAGCCCATCTCAGTGAGCAGGGAGATGTTGGTGTGGTGACCAAGCCTCATTCAAATGCTACTTTTCCCTGATAAACCCCAGTGTACTCTGTTTCTGTGGCAGTAACCCACTGCTGGTCGTGTAGTGTGAACTTTTAATGCTGCTGGTAAGAACTGTTAACAATTGCATGCAGAAAGCAGGGCACTAGAACTGCAAATGAGGAGCTGTGGAAGCACGGAGTATCATTAATTTTTCCCATGGTGTTTGACTCAGCATGTGATCTTTTGGCCAGGAAAATGCTTGAAGTGGTGCAGTTAGTAACACTTCTCCAAGAGGCTGTCATAACCATACTTTAGACACTGGGTCACAGATGTTTACTAAATCATCACTGCACACTCCACTTTCTAAGAATTACCAGTGAGACTCACGTCTTGAATGGCCTTTTCTGATAGCAGACACCCCGTGTATAAATTCTCCCCATACATTTTCTTGCAGTTCAAATTACAGTGCTTGATTAATTGATTTGACTGAAGAGAATGCACTGAGCAAAGTTCAAATGGAAAGAATAAGCAGCTGGACACATGTTCGCCTTCACAGTCTCGTTAGTTAATTTTGGTTGATGATTTCACGCATGCTGCAGTACTGATGTGCATTCACAGGGCTGCCTCACTGTGTAGAGATAATTTTCTGGAGCTGCTAGAAGTGTGAAATAAACTTAGGATAAGGCCAAATTCTAGTCCTGCTGATATCTGTGGGAGAGTAGCTGTGCTTTAAGAGGGAGTGGTATTTGGCCCTCGATGTTGTGTTTGAAGGTCTTTTTATTATAATTTTCTAAAAGAAAACACATTCATTAAGTATCTAATGCATCAGAAACATACTAGTTCTATCACGGTATTTCATACGTCAGTGTTAGTTACTAATCCCAAGCTAGGTGGCAATGAAACTTTGGGGAAAAAAAAAGTTTGGCAGGGGTTGGAGAAGCAGCTACATAACTGTGGGTCCACTGAACATTCTCCAAAACTATCCACCTGTCTTTCTTTTGCATGAAATATGTTTTTCACTTCTAGTTCTACTGTGTTCAGCTTTTACTATCAGACACATTATTCCTTCCTGAGCATTTCATGTGGAAAAGTGAGGGATGCTTCTGCTCTAAAGGTAGAAGTTAAGGTTAACCTTCAGAAATAAAAGGTGTGAAAGAAATTTAGTAGACCAAACCTGCACTTACATTAACGACTTAGTTTACCTCAGTGTCTTCTCAGAGAGTAATGTGTTACATTTGCCTCAGTCTTGGTCTTCAGCCTGGTCTCTGATGATGATCCAAGCTGGGGTTGTAGATCAGCAAAACAGATCATAATGTTTTGCTTTTCTGAACAAAGTGTGCAAAGATAGCATAGAATACTCTGTTTGGTAGAGACTTGCATTTCAGCTTAAGTAATTGCTGCTTGGAAGGCATCTTTTGTAAGGTATTTTTCACTCTTTACTATGTGTCTATCTTTGGTGGTAAGATCAGTAAAAATAGCAAGCTTCTCGTACTTCATTTTTATGTACTGTACTTCATTTTCTTTGGTTGTGAAAGAGAAAAAAAAAAAAAAATCTCCAGGTGCTCAAAAGGTAAAAATTTAAAAGTGTGTCAGCATGAATTTTATAGGGGTTAAAAATGGCGGAATAATCTTGGAATAGCCACCTTCTGCATTGTCACTACTGCAGATGAACTGCACTGTGGGCTTCTTATCTCTCTGTGTTAGGGAATACTACAGTTCTACGGAGTAGGTACAGGGCTGTCATATTTAGTGTGTTATTTTGCCTTTTCTCTAGGATTGAGTGTGTCCATTGCATTTAGTTAAGGCAGGTATTTGGAAGAAACCAGGGGCCATTCCTTCTCTATGAACTATAGAAAAAAGAGCACATATAAGATATGTCTACACAGTTTCTCTTATGTGTTCATGGCTGTGCTAATGCAATTGGGGATAGGACTGCTGTGAACTGGCAGAAATTGAAGCAGCTCAAAGCTGAACCTAATCTACCTCTGAACGAGGAATTGTAATGCATTAAAATAAAGGAATCAGTAATTCAGATTTGATGCATTATGTTGGATTTTGTTCCTGAATCATAGCCTTAAAGAACAATGCCTGTTGAAAGGGACCTCAAAAGATCATCAGGTTTAACGTTTTGTGGACCTAGATGAAATTATCTAGCATAAATAAAATGGAGAACTTGCTTTAAAACACCTGAGCATATTCAATGGCGCTGTGAAAAGTGTGTGCCAGGTGTAGGTGATCGGTAAACTGTTCCTCTTACTGACCGTCATGCTGTGGGAGGACTGGCAGCAACAAAAAGGTGCTGTCATCCAGTGCAGATTGATACAAGGTATTTGACCTCCTTAAGTGTTAGAAAAGGGAAACCCAAACTTAAGCATAACATGCTTGTTAGTCTTTGTGTCAGATCAAATAATGTGCATCTCTATAGATTGAAGTGTATTAATGACTTTGTGTGGCTAAAAAGAAAAACCTTAAAAAAAAGATGACTAAAATATGTATATCTAGTTTGACAGTATATTTTCTTTTTGGAAAATCTGGGAATAAAAGCAACATTTGTACACACTAAGCAGATGTTTATGATTACTGCTTAGTTAACATCACCCAGCTGGCCATGGATGGCTTTATGGAAGAGAGAGAAAATTTGAGAGTGTCACATGTTTATGTAAGTCAAGAATATGGAAGTCACGATACTGGGGCAAAAGTACTACACTGCCCATTTTAGGTAACTTTAAATTCACATCATGTGACAGTGAAGTAGACTGTAGTTATCAGTTTCCTGTAATGATCTGATGCATATCAGTATGCGTAAATTTCTTTCTGTGGATTAGTTATAAGCATGTATAAACATCTTCTGTTGAATTTAAAAAAATCAATGGATTACAAAATGTTGTAGATATCCTTATTGTATTTCTTAAAACTATACTAGTTTGGCATATACTTAACTGTAAATAGAGTGACTTGCATATAATCTGCTATGAGTAATACATAACTTTGATAATTCTTATTCTAATTTTCATTGCTCCTGAGATATTCAGTGATATTTCATAAATGTGAAGTGTTCGTCATGGTCCTAAACTGTTCTCTTGTTTATGGAGAACATACCTTTATCTTGACGGGTTACACAGACAATCATATCACATGGGGATGCAAGCAACTTGTGTGCAGTATATGTGCCTTATCACCATAAAGTTTCTACAAAGTAGAAAATATTTGCAGAAATATATAAAAAAATATTTGTCTCTTAGTTAATAAATATTACCTCAAAACTGCCTCTAGTCCTGAGAAAGAAGAATGAATCTGTCACTTGTTGGATTTGTTTCTGATGTAGTTTCATTTCCTGTTCAAAACAGTGTTTTGTGAATTTTTGACTCTCATTTCAACTCCTAGAATAATGTCTTGATTTTGCTTGGTGAAGGCTTGTGGGGCTTTTTGAGTAGTTTTCATTCTTTTCTTGCTTTTTCCGATTTCAGACCATTCTCTCCTGTATCTAATAAACAAGAATAATAATATTTCACTTTACGGGAATTTAAGCCATTGTAATGAAAGCTATTGTAAACATGTTATAGGTTGTTCACCTGAGATATACAGAGGAAGGAAAAAGTCAGAAGTTTGCACAGATGAAATGTCATATTCAATTCCTTGTTTCTCACTTTCTTAGGATAAAACTTGGAGGAGAACACTCCACAAATCTAAATCAAGATGATTTAATTCCTTCATGATTGTAGCATTTGAAATTTGTTCCTTAGATTTCCTTGCTAGTATGTTAATTTGAAATGTATTATGAAAATATTCAAAGAAGTTATGGAAGGACAGTCTGAATAAAGCAGAGAACATCTTTTTAGATCGGAGCTTAAAAAGCAAGGAAAAAAAGAAGAGGGCAGTGCTTATCCTTATTGAGAGATAGACCTAATTATTTTTTGTTTTTCATTCATTTATCTTCACAAATTTACAATAACAACGTAGTGTGTTCTTTTGCACACTTGGATGCAGAACCAAAGTGGAGGAACTTAAAAGATCCTTCTAGCAAGACTAGCCGAGCAGACAGCCATGCAGTTTCCCAGAGCCTGTTGGGAGCATTGTGACCAAAGGCATACAAGGGGAAGAGGGCTGGTGGAAGCTGCTGGGACAATTCTATAGGTGGGTCAGGGAGAGGCTTTGCAGGGCCAGAGTCCAGCCCCAGCTATGTAGTGCCTGATGCTTGTGAATCTGATACATTCCTGCTCCCAGACCATTCCTTTCTGCAGTGTGCTGTTCTCTTTATTTTTACATTTGTCTACAAGGACTACACTCTTAACAGGTGTTCCACAGGAACCCTCTCAGCAAGGGATGACATCCATGTTTGACAGAAGAGCAGACATCCTCTCCTTCTTTCGATGTCACAATACAAGAAGGGCCTAAAGCTATTCAATGAAAAGGCTACAAATGTGGTGAAGGGTCAGGAGGGCTAGGCTCAAGAAGAGTGACTGAAATCCTTTGGTTTGTTCAGAGCAGAGTATGCTGAGGGGAGGCCTCATGGTGTCTGTAGGTCCTCGTGGGGAGCAGAGGGGTGGCTTTGGTCTCTCTGATGACAGCAACAGGGCCCAAGAGAACAGCATGGAGCTGTGTTAGGGAGGGTCAAATGGGGGGTTAGGGAAAGTTTCTGCACCAGAAGGGCAGTGGGCATGGCCTTGAGCTGCTGGAGTTCAAGGAGCATTTTGACAGTGCTCTCAGACATGAGATTTGGGTTTTGGGTGGTCCTGTGTGGAGCCCAGAGTTGGACTCAGTGATTCTTGTGCATCCCTTCTAACTCAGGATATTGTATAATTCTGTAATGTCATGTCACTTTTACTCTTCTGAAGGCAAATCTAATACTGAAAAAATATCTTTGAATATCACATATACATGCATACATGCATACATACACATATACATGATTGCAACACTGAGGGATGATAATTATGGAATTCTCTGAGCATTTACTAAAATCAAATAGCAACATCAACTCATGATTCTAGTAAGGATTCAGTGCTTCCTTGTGTAGTGCAAGTAGTATGTACAAATAGTATTGCTAAATCTGGTTATGAAGGAATGTAAGTGGTGCCCTCAGATCTGCAAAAATATGTAATTTATAGTCGTGCTCTTATATGAACTTAGCCAAAACAGGTAGTGCACTCTACTTGCTAAATTGTTTAGGTTTTGGACTATTAAAAAAAGACAAAAAACCCAGTATGTTCATGCAGCTATTTCAAACTATGTGGGAATTAAGTTTGTAAGTGTGCCATTGTAGGACTGAGGTATTAACAAAATATAATGATGAAATCTGGCTGAACCACAAAGAAATCTATACTGATGTCTGTGGCCTTTCAAAAGCTTTTAAAAGAGAAAGTTAAGAATGAAGACACATGTTCACCATCATTGTTTTGATCAGGGGACAAAAAAAAAGCAAATAGTAAAATAAAAGCAGAGGATTAGCAACACAGTGCATCTGAGAACTCAGCACTTCCTTGTATATGTAGAAGTACAGCATCAGGATCCAAAGCCCATGTTTGTTACTCAAGTTATCCCTGCTCCCTAGTTTTTCTGACATTAATGTGGTAATTCCTAACATGATGGGGCACAAATTTTGTGAAGTTATTTCTATTGATGGGAGGGTCTGTATGATAGTAGAGATCTGAGGAGGTGTCTCAAATCCTGCCAAGAATTTTAGACTCCATAGTCTTATGGCTTCCTTTGCTACTAATCTGTTACATAATTTCTTTGTATATTTGTAAAATCTCTCCTTTTCAGTGCTGAGATTTACACACTCTTTCTCACACACATACACACACAATTTCTAAGGTATTTCATTTTACTCACCTTAATGTAGCCAAGTACTAAACAAGAGTCTGAACAATAAACCACTATTAAATTTGCTGTCCCTTTATGTACCCTGCATTCGCCAACTAACTGTCCAACATGCGTGGTCTGGAAACGCATCTTTGTAGTAGGGGCAGCCGAGTGAAGAAATGCCAATTATTTTTCCATAATGCACAAACAATTTTCCTATTTGTACAGATGTACGTACTTTGACATCACCAACCTGGATGGCTGTTAGGACACTGAATGAAGTCCGAACATTTAAAAGTCTTCAAATTATTTTTCTAACATATATGGCTGAAAATAGCAACTTATTTCCCTGAAGTTCAGAAGTTCACATATTTGAAATTAGTCAGCTATATTTGGTGCATAATAATAAATAAGAACTGAATGACCTTTTTTGACAGTCAGGTATAAAGATGATTATGTTCAGCCTGATTTCTACCAGCTGTTATTTGTTTTTTGCTTTTTTGCTTAGGCTAAGGTTCTCACGTCCTCCCTCTGTCAAAATGCATGAGGGTTTTAGCTATTGGCTTTGGTGACAGCAAGACCAGACCATTTGTTATTGATGCTTTCTTCAGGCCTTCAAGAAGAAAAATGTTGGAAGTGCTCAGATTCTGTTGGAGATGTAAGAGATGTAACCTTTTTGGAACAGTTTACATCCCTATCATAAATATTAATCATAGTCTGGTGGTTGGTCTATAATGATCAACAGATGGGATTTAAAATGGCTGAAAGGAGTCTGTTGCTGTTCATTCTGAACCACTAATTGCTGTCCAAACAAGTGCTTTGTTTTATGGTAATTGGTTTTTAACACTGTGGCACCAGAGGTGCTATGCTGCATTTCCACACAGTGGAGGAAGTCTTCCACCATCACATTAACTCCCTGATGCCAGTGTGTTGGCCCTGCATTTTCACCCTACTTCTGCAGGTTACATTCCTGGAGGGATCTGAAGCACTGCCAGTGTCTCATCAAGGGGTCTCACAAAGGACCATTCTGAATGTAGACTTGATAACCTTTCACTCTAGATACATACTGGCTTCTCTTAGCAGTACTTGCTGCACCACTTAGAACTTCCTTTCTCTGTGTTAAAAGGAGCATGTGATACAGGTCAGAGTGTGGAATATGGTGCGGAAATAAAATTTTTAGGTCTTCATAGATTTCAGAACAAATATTGGAGGCCTGACAGAGGAAACAAGCTCAAATGCCTTCGCTCTGAGGAAAGCTCTCTGGACTGATGTCACCACTGCATGTACCAGCATGTGGAAAAACTGAGAGCTTGGTACTGGCACTTGCCTCAGCATACAGTTGGGTCAGTGACAAAACTGTTGGAGGAGACTCATTCTTCTAAAATACATTCCTGGGTTTCTGTGTAAGGACTGGATTACAAGGATGCACCTTCTCATTTCTTAAGTTTGACAGCTACAGCAGGTGATTCATGGGCACTTTGCATATGTCACTAATTGATTTTTACAGAGGGTTTCCATGCTCCTCTACAATTTTTATCTCTATATGCTGTGTCAGAATAAAAGTGAATAACTTAGCTTGAAGCCCAGACCTTATCCCCTGTATCAACAGATGTGGAAATTATTTCCGTTCCAAAGTTGTGTGGAACTACTGAAAAATCTGAACTTTATTTGACTGTAGAAATCATCTTGTACGAAGTTAGTAAACTCTCTTTGTAAGTTCAGTGTCCCAGCATGTTTTAATTGCTAATCCACTGTTCTCATATATAGTCTGGCTGAGTCAAGCTATCAAAAAAAAAAAAAAAAAAAAAGCTAGCAAACTTGAGAGTTTTAGTCAAAATGATATACTCTGTGGTATTCAGTCAGAAGGTTTTTTTGTTCCTACCTTACAATATTTAGAAGAATTTGCACTATCTTTGCTAAAAACCTTTTCCTGCAGTTTCTTTTATGAGTGTGTGAGTATATCTGCGTATACATAAATAAAATGTCAATAGTACTTAGTGCCAGCAGTTTTAACTAGTGATTCATCTAGTATTTCAAGCAAATTATCTCACCAGACCTGAGAAACTATAGTTCATCCTGATGGCTCTTGTGTTCGTAGGAAGGAACTGCTACCTAAAATAAAGCTTGTGTGAAAGGACTACTAATGTTACTTTGTTCTTAGGCATAACAACTAGGAATAGCTTAGATGCACAAAATGAAGTTATGTAAACATGGCAAGTTTTTTTTTTTTTTAAACCACTTGATAGATACCTTTTCATATATACCTTGTCATTAGTAGAGTTATTTTTGCAATGCCTCACATACTAGCTGTAGCGTCACAAATATGGACATGCAAACATCAGTAAGAAATAGGAACTAATAACTAATAGGAACTAATTCCTTTGTTATATGCTAGTGAATTTCAACAACAGAAATCAGATAACTAGCAAGGTGTAGGTGTTTTCATATGTGAGCCAGCTTATACCTCCTACACCACCTGTGCATTTTCTGTAGAGTTGAAGTGCTTGGTTATGCTGAAACCTTTTTGGGTTTTGTGGTACTTTGTGGTGTTTTTTTCCCAAATATTCTAACAACCCACTATGTATTCAGATAATGGATGTCATTTTCATTGTGATGTGATACGCTTTCACAGGAAAAGTGGTGAAAAGTATCAGTGCTCAAATAATTTAGATTAGAATGGGGATTTTTCAGTCAAAAACCAAACATACGGATAAGGCCGTTTTCACTTAGCATCCTTCTTTTGCTGGTAGGTCTTGTGACTGTGCCACAATGAATTATGCTGCCCTGAATGTAAGAAGCTGCATAACCATCAAAATGGGCAGCCTCTTACAAGGTTCCTCTCGAACATCTCCTGGGACTTCAATACAATCAAGCAAAACTCTATGGACTAACTGGATTAGCATTATTTTCTTAGCAGAAATTAATAGTGTCCTGATTAACGTTAAGGTGAAAAGCAGGCCTGTGAAACTTCAGAAGATATATTTGGTTGCAATTAATAATGACTGCAAATTGGCTTCCTCTAGATATTACAACTTCTACTTAAGTATAGATGCCATTGTTATCCTCATTTGGCTGATTCATGTTTCATTGCTAACCAAAACTTTTGTTCTAGTGCTTCATCCCTAGAAGAAAATATATACTCATTCCTACCAGCACTTTCTTCATCATGGAATATAGCATCGCTAAAACGAGTCCTTGTGTGAACGTAAACATTTTGTCCCTCTAAAGAGAAGATGTTTCTTGTAGGTTAATCTTCATATGTGTTAGCTGAGTATATCGGTAAAAGGAAAGCTTAGAGAAATTGATGACAAAAACAGTTCATATATTTTTCAGAAATAAAACCAGTCAGGTTATTTTCTGAACTCCATATGTACAGAACATGTGGTATAACTAATTTGTGAAAGTTTTGTCTTTGAAGGAGCTAGAACATCACAGGTCAGTGAGGTTGGTAAATATTTTTTTCTCTTCTCATACTGTAAAGTGTAAATACTGCTCTGGATGGGGTTAAAGTCACAGTTTTCCATTCATTTGAAATCAAGTAACTGCTAACGAATTGAGTTCTCATTACCCTTATTGACACTTTGGAAGGGTTATAAGCAGCATGATTCATGCCTAGAACACATCAAATCGTCTTTGTCAAAGCCTTTGGCATATTGATGGCTAGAGAAAACACACTAATGGAATTCTGTGCATCAAAGAAAAGTGCCCTGGTGATATACATTAGTTTGCTGTCAGCTTAAACTGTATTTAATACTAAGAGTGAATGTGGGATAGAAAGCAGGTTTTAGTAACAACTGCTATTGCCAGCAGTTTGAAAAAGCATTCAGCAAAATGCTTTGCAAAACTGATTTGATTCTGTTTAAATAAGAGAAAAAAACACATGGTTTAGAATATTGTATTTGTAATAGTTTCTTTATAATTTTGGGGATGTGATTCTGGGAACTTTAATCTAGATAAGTTTTCTTCCAGAATTATGCAGAAAACAGAGAGATCCCCTTCATACCAATCTGGACTTAACCTTATCCGTGTACAAGGAAGAAATACCTTGTCTGGGTCAGTGAATATGTGTAATGTCAAGAAAGGTATGGTAGAGATTACTTTTGACTGAAAGTGATGCCCTCAGTCTTTGTTACATTTAAAAATACATTTGCTTTGAAAAGGTAAAAGGTCCTTCCCAAAGGCTGGCTGCTAAGGAAACCATGTTAAATGGACACAGGGGGAAAGTGTTTTTTTCAAGTGTTTTTTGTTTGTTTGTTTTATCTTTGAGCCATGATTTAACTTTTAAATTTAGTGGTTAGATTTTTTTGTTTTTTTGTTTTTTCCTAATGCTTTCAGAGATTATTTCAAGCTTTAGAGTCAGACGTGGCTGGAGATGCTCTACTTTTAAATTCTGGTGTTAATTTGTTTTTTAAGTCCTTGATGAAACACCTCTGAAGTTGTGAGAATACAGATTTTCTCTGTGCTATCCCTAGTGAAAATGCTTTTAGTCTATGCAGTAACCACACACATTTGGGTGTGATGGAAGGGATATGGAATTAAATGTATATGGGACAGCAGCTGTGCAAAGGGGAGAGCAAAAAGCCTTGATAGTGCCAATGAGTGTGTCCAAAGGAGAGAGACAAACATAGTGAAAGGTCTAGAGGGCAAAGTATATAAGAAGAGGCTGAGGTCAGTTGGTTCACTCAGTCCAGAGCAGAGGAGGCTGAGAGGAGGCATCATGATGGCTGTAGCTCCTTCAGGGGAATGGAGAGGCTGAGCTCTGCTTTCTGATGACAGAGCAGGGCCTGAGGGAATGGCATGAAGCTAAGGGAAGGGTTGGGTGAGCATTAAAGAATAGCACTTCTTCAGTGCTTCAGGTTACTGGCAAGCCCTCTCTGCTGTTCTAGCTGTTGGGAAGTTACTCCCAAGCCAAACAGCTATAGTGTCACAAACCCTTTTGTAGTTCAAGTCAAAGCATATGAACGCTCAGTGGGGTCATATTTGTTACTGCAGAATGGTTTCTCTTGTGGCTGGAGCAATGCTTGAACACCACGGCCAGTTCCTGACCCTGCTGATATTAATGAGACTGCCATGGACTTCAATAGAACCAGGGTTTCACCTCAGGTCTCCAGATGTGAAAGGTTAATGCGTTAACCCACTGCAGCATTTAGCTCCCCAGGCTTGATACCTATTTCAATATACTTTAGTGCAAGTCTGTAAATATGACATTCAGAGATGGTTCCCAAGAGATCTGGGTACATCAGAAATGGTTCTAGCCTGAATAATGCATATCACAAGGATTTGCGAGACTGTCAAAAGGGAGCTGTGACTTACCCAGGGCTTGAGTTTAAGGCACTATTCTAAGAATTATAATTTGACAGAACCTTCAGAAATTTCTATATGCATAAACATGTTTGTATGGTAGTGGTATCAGAAGTCCCCAGTAGCTTATCTGGGCCCGTTGTGCCAAGCACTATGCAAATATAGTCTTTCTGATAGAACAGACAATGTGAGCACATAGATGTATAGAACTTTGGATAATGAAGTAGTTTTATTCTTATTTTGTGAGCTGCAAACTAGGGCATGGAAAGATTAAAAGATTATCACACTGTGGTAGAGCTACCTTTTAAATCCAGATTATGTTTTCTCAATCTGATCCTATAACGAAAGAAGTGGCTAATAAAGCATAATCAAAACTTTACTTAAAACCTTATACTGACAGAAGGAAAAACAAACCTGGTAATTCTTTCAATCGCATTGTGTTTAATCCGTAAAAGTATTAATATATTTGCCACTTGAAGTGATATGCTTGGTCTTATCTCTGCTTTTGTAACTAGTTTTTGCAGGAAAATTTTAAAAGAGGTGTTCTTAATGTGGAACTAAGTGGGAAATATAATAAACTATTTTACCAACTGATTATCCCACAGATGTCAACATTTTACAGAACACACAGTATTACTTTAATGCAGCAGCAAAATGTAAACCTTGTTTAGATAAACATCACTTGAGTGCAAAAAAATTAAAATGAAGGTCCAACTTGGACTGTGACCTTATTTCTCAAAGTGATTTCAGTATTGTGTGTGTATTTTATCTGCTAAACCATACCTATTTTTTTTGCACACTGGAATTCTGTTTCCCTGTTTTTCAAGGCAAAATGAACTTCTCCACTGCTTTCAGGTAGTGTAAGCTTTGGAAACGGGTGCACGTTCAGTCTTACTGAACTTGCATAGCCACCACCATGGCCACCATTCCTTTGACACTTTCACCTATTAGTATTCCAGTAACATCAGAGGCTCTTAGATGATTTTTGCCTTGTTTTGCCAGCCATAAGAACATGGATATGTGTTTCTTACATGATTTACTTTTATTTAAAGCTTTTTATTTACCCCAGATCCTCTCCATTTCAACATTTCTTGTCTCCTCTCTTGTGAAAAAGACCATACAAAGGAAAAATTTGAGGAGTTCTAGGGGTAGGTAAAATCGTGCAAAGCACCTGGGCCATCTCTGAAGTCTGAAGCAAATTTTTGTTTGTTTTCTGGTGACCTCTAGTCCTGCAGTTGACAGGGCTCTGCCACAGAAGCCGCTGAGACATTTTGGCTAGAGAAATAACTTACTAAAAAGAGTGAAAGCTGAGAGGTTGAACACGTTCATCGTCATTAGCTCTAACCATTATAAAATTGGAACAAAGTAGTAAAAACTAGTTGACAAGAGGATCCAGGTTAGCACATTTTTTGCCTTTGCCTTTAACTCCAGCAAAACTAATGGATTGCAACTAAAAAGCAGTGAAAGGCACAAGTTGTAACGGTGTGCCTGAAAAAGATGATTGGGATTTCACAAACAGCTTCTAAAAGGGCTTTAAAGGTGACTAAAATTTAGAATAGACTCTGAGGTGTATTAATAAGTTCAAAATCTAGTATTACAACTTACTGCATCATTTTTACCATGCATAACAGTTTAACAGCTGTTATTTTCAATGCCCTCAATGCAGCTGTTTCTGTGATGCTAATATGTAGGGAAGAACTTTGGTTAAGTCCTAATGGTTTTATAAATCACAGTAGTAACAAATTAAGCCAGTTTTTTTTTTGTTTGCTTGTTTTAAGAAACTTAAGGTAACACTTGTGTTTAAAAACAAAAGCAAATAAATCCTGAAATGCCAATTATATAATGAATTTCAATTCACACACTAAAATATTACTTTAATAGTCCCTGTGAAAGTGTCTCATGCATCAAGCTTCCAACTTTCAGCTGTCACCCTCTTTGTTTGCAAGACAAAGGCAGAAAAGGCACAGACATACATCAGGTGCAATTCTAGCCTGAAAAATCAAGTCACTCTGCAAATTATGTTCTCTTGCTTCAGAAACTTGATCGCTGCATAGATAGCTATATCTGACTTCTGTGAGAAAATCAATTCTTACTACCTTTTAATCCTGTTCACCCTGCAAAGCTAAGGCAGCTATTTGAAAGGGAGTTCAGTCTTTCTGTATTATCTGTGCAACAGTTTTCTCATTTCCATCTGTCCGTGCAAGTGATAGGTGGCAATAATATTATAAGGAGTTAATGGTGGCCTTGCTCGGTCTTTGAAATACTGACTAGTAGCAGCAATAACATTCAGGGAACTCTGCAGAGCTGATAGAGAAAGGTATATTTTCTACTAGGGTAGGTGAATGCTTGAAATGGAAATAGAGGCAATGCAGCACGATCCTGCAATATCCTTTTTATAGAGGCAAGAGTATAGCTCTGCTTTATGGGACTTGCTAAGGGTGAGAGGAAATCTCTGTTGAGGTTAGGATTAGTAACCTCATTTCCAAATATCTAATGTGGTAGCCCTTGGTTTATGTTCTCCGAATTGAACTTGTGTACTGGAAGGTAAAACTTGATCTTTAGCAGGAGGGAATTATTGACTTGGTTCTCATGGTAAGGGCTACGCCTTACCCAAATGTCTCATTAAAGAAAGCTGTACATTCTTCCAAATCTGAGAATGAAATTGTGGTTATTTGTTTCTGTTGTTCTAAGCACCAGTTAGAAGCTCTGTTTAAAAGAGATCGTCAGGAGTGTTTAAGTGAAAACCTGCTAGTGAATTTGGATAGGAAGTTGAACTGCTTTAAGGAGCTTGTTGAGATGCATTACAAAACCAAGGTACGCAATTCAGGCTGAAACTTGTTCTCAGAAACAGTGACTCACCTCTGAAAATGTGATGCTAGGCTAAAGTAGATGAAAGTTCTTTAGTTAGCATAAGGATGCATAATAGTCTTCGAACTCACTGTCTTGGAACTTGCATCTTGGAACTGTCATGCATCTTGTTTTAGTGCAGAGTTTATATTTGATGATTAGTAAATCTGGGAGATATGAACACAATTTGGAAATGAAGTTCACAGTGCATTCACTACTTGGCTGCCAAAAACATTCAAGAGCATGATTCTCTTCTCTCAGATGAAAAGAAAATAGCTAGGGTTACTGGCTGGCTCTGTGCAGCATATGGAGTACTGTAGTTTTACAGTGTGATAATCATTGCTTCAGAATCTGCTTTCAATTACTAGCAAGTCCCAAGTCTGCTGCTGCCTCTCCCAGCCATATAGCATGTACCGTGAACTGTAGAACTGCATAAAAAGTATTGAAGCTAAACCAAGCTCTCTGAAAAGGCAATTTCCTAAACACTGTTACTCTTCAACCTGTGAGAAAACTCTCATATTTGAAGAATTTAAGTGATTGCCTTCAACTTAGTCTTTAGACTGTTTTATATTAATTTGGACTAGTGATGCAGACCACTGTCACTTGTTTTTCTTAATTTGGGTGCATTAAAGCATTGCCCAGAGGCTTGAGAGTTGTAGAGAGTGCTATGAGAAGGACTGAACATCAATGCTTACCAGGGAATGAAATTCTTAACAGGAGCAAGAGTTCACTGCTTGCCTTAAATGGGCAACTGAAGTCTTCAAAGGATGTGTCTGTGAAAGCCAAGCTCTAAACAATTAGATAATAGGGAAATAGTAGCTGGCTAAGGAGAAAAGGAAATAATGATTGCAAAGAGTGAGACCTAAAGAAGTGAGAAAAAGTTTTAGGGACAGAGATGGTGATTAATAGCAGACACATTTTGTATTCTCTAAATGACTGAAATGCAGGTTGGGGAGCTGATGACAAGATGATAGCTTCACATCTTCTAATGCATCAGTTGCACTGTTACAGGCAGCTCTATCTCTGTCATGACTGCAAAATTACATGAATTACTAAAAGTAATGCCACACTGTCCAGCCCTATAGCAAGATAAATGTAACATATAGCTGTTACACAGCTTTTGTTCCACCACTGTAACTTGGATGATCAAGCTCTGGGGGACACATGGAGACAGGAATCATAGGAAAAGTTGAGCAAAGCAATTCAGAGAAAGAAAGCTAGCTTTGCATGTTCTTTTCTTACATCTCCAATGCTGTTGTCAGTTCTGATATTACAAGCTATTACAAGTCTGAATCCTTCCTATACAAAGAGCTCTTATTTTGTGCTCTGCTTTCTGTTCACGCAACCTCTGCAATTTTATTTTCCATTGGCTCTGCCTCTGTAAGATGAACCGAATGGTTGGAGTGGGAATGAGGGGAAAGCATTTTGGCTATACACATTTTATGCTATTGTTCAGTCCAGCGTGTATGCTGGCAATGACTGTCCCATTTAACAACAGTATGGCTAAGCAACGTACTTCTACCTTTTCCTGATAGCTTTGGTTTTAAGGCGTTCTTAAGCTTTGACAAATTTCAGCAATAGCTATAAATTGACTTCATTTAGTACCTGGTATTTCCCTAAGGCATTTATTTTCAAAGGCTCTTAGACTCCTTTCTGTACATTTGGTAGATTTCCAGTTTTTATGTCCTTGCAGTAAAATGGAAATAACACAGTTGGGTCTGTATAAATAGCCATATAATACTATATCATTGAAAACTTAGCTAGGGGAGGACCCTGTAAAATGCAGTTGTAACAGTCTTCTCAGGTAAAACATACCAGACAGAACAAACAAGTAGAGCAAGGCTGAGAATATTCTTCACTTCTGACATGAATGCTGGCAATGGAGCCTGGTCTGCTTATGCACAAACCTACTAAAGCAGCTGGAAAATGATATATACGAAGCCCAGATATTGGGAAAAAATCTGATGTGTAGTGTTCTGCAGAACATCCTAAAGTGGTTTAGAGAGAAAGTACAGTAATTTCATGGCATGGGGAGACAGGGTGGGTGGCACAATGAAACTAAAATATGTAATGTTTCCAGTAAGAATCCAATGCTGTCTGCAGCAGATAGAGTAAGAGATCACCAGGCATCATGCTGCTGGCATATGGCAATACAGAATCACTTTGAGCCAGCAGGACTGCCTTCATAATTGGTGAGAGTACAGGTTTAAAAAAAAGAAAAAAAAAAAAAAAAAAAAAAAAAGCACTCTCCCTTTTTAGGGATTAGAGGTATTACTTCTGAATTAATAGGGTTTTACACAACTATGAAGGCACTATAATTGATTCAGATATTTCCAATTCAGTCTTTGTCAGTAACATCTAAAATGAAAATGTATCCATAATATTGCCTTTGGGTAACATTGCTGTTGTTTAACCATAAATAAAGTACATCAGCTTCTCTTTAACTGAAATGTTTCAGTAGTTGCTTTTGTTTTCCTCACGTTTTTCTGGCATCTGGAAAAAAATATATCCACTAAATGGTTTCATTTACAGAGGTGTAATAATTGTTTGCTTGAAACCATGATTAACATATTCTACTTAATCTATATATATAATTAATTTTAGTGAGTATTCTTCTGCCTCAAAATAATATTTTTTATAAACATAAAGTATTTTTTTCCAAGCTAAACTGGATTTCATAGTCACTGAAGGACTTATGAGCAGAGTAAGGTGACTGTTTCTATGCATTGAATATGACTGTTTCCATGCACTAGTTTATATTTACCTTAAGATGGATAGTGCTTACTGCAGCTTAAGGCAAAAGATATTGTACATAAACAGATTCCTTCCAAATGGTGTCTTCGTATCTTGCACAAGAATTTGTCATCACTATTTGGACCAAAGAGAGAAAGTACACTTCAAAACATCCTGTACAAGTTCCTTTGAAGAACTATTAGCAACTTTCCAGCATTTTCCCTGCCTATAGCCACTTGAAAAGTAACTTTCAATTAAACTAAAAGAAAATTGATTTTTTTTGGATGAGTTGGATATAATTAACATACTGGTGAAATTACAGCAAAATCTGTTCAACGAGATTTTCTTACCATCCATGCGATGTGTTCTTCCTGGCAATGGTGTTGGTAGGAAATCCTTAATTTTTTCTGTTTTCCTCAAAGGAGTAGATCTGAGCTGAGGAATACATTTGAAAAAAGGGGCTAAGCTTACCTGGCCAGGCCAGTGTAACTGCATTTCATGTCCTCCTGGTTCTGCAGGACCTAGTGAAGTGTCAGACTGTTCCTGTGTTCTGCTGCCTTTGCTGGAACAGACGGTCTGTCTTTGTCTACTGGAGAGAAGATTAAATATTGCTCCCAGTCCCACCATGTGTCCCAGCACTGACGTGAAGTGAGCCTCAGCACATTACAGGTTTCAGTAGATGTGTTTCAGGCTCAGGAGAGATGCAAAGGAGAAAATTCTGCTTTTTCGTTCTGGGGCAAACTAGAGAAGCTACCAAACAAATCTATTCTACTAGTCTGGTTTGCAGCAGTGTGAAGATTAAAGTGAGAAGATGCTTTGAAATGCATTCAGAATTTTTACTTTCAAGTAATTTGTGTGAAGAGAGATAAAGGACTTGAAACGCTATGCCTCATCTACAGGCACTTTGACTACATCTGCCTTGGGTAGAGGAATTGGAAAAATCCTTTTCTCCTTGGCCTGATCTTGTGCACTAAAGTTAGAAATGTGCATTTGAAAATCGCAACATTTTTGCTTCATGGGAAAGTAAACCAGGTTTATCTGGTTAAGTTGATAAGACCTTTTTTTCCAAATTAGGAACTGATCAAATCTTTAACTCTTGTAGGAGAACACAGTTTTGTTTAACTGACAAGACATTCAAATCTAAAGGTAAAGAAAGAGCAGAAGATGTTACTTCCACTTTCATTCTGAAACCTGTGCTTTGTATTTCTAGCTGTCTCAGGTTTTGCATCTCTGTAGTCTTGCCAGGTCAGTTTTCAGTCACATGTTAGCTAGGAAGAGGTTTTCAATAGTCATCCGAAGCATGGCTTCTATGCAAATTTTCAGGCTAAAAGAGGTTTGACCAAGATTTGGGTTCCTATCTAATCTGAATAGATTTAAGTTCATGCTTGAAGTTCACCTGTGGCCAAAATTAAGGATAGTCTATTCCATTTTCTCCCTTTTGGAAACCCTCACTGCAATTGACTTGCAGTGCATCTCAGCTATGCTAAATATGCAGAATATCAGTTATTCATTCTGTGTGGTGAAACAGTGTAGAAAGACAAACCAAAAAAAAGAAAAAATTGAATATAGGCCTACAAATGCTTCATAATAATGATTTATTTTCAAGGTTAAAAGCCAACTGATTTCATCATTTCCAGATGCAGTGAGTTGAGGACTGTTACACCATTGTTTACGTAAAGCAGAGCTTACAGAGTCCAATTGTCAAGTATTTTTTTAAAAAAGCTGGATTCTGAGTCCTCTTAACCAGAAAATCTGAAGGAAAATACATTCAGTGGGTGTTTGTGTTCTAGTGGACTTTTGAATATGGCCAACCCTAAGGCATTCATATTTTGATCCTGTTTCTCTTGGAAGGTTGAAGTTGAGCTGTTTCTGTGGTTTCATTCTTGGCTTTTTCTTCTCTGTTAGTTTCACAGTTTATAGGACTGGGCCTGTTTTTTTTTTTTTTTTTTTTTTTTTCCTCCCCCTTTGGAGAATTCACTAAAGCTTTGAAAGATCTTGTTCACAAAATTATGTGTGTTATTAAAGCAACTGACAAATGCTGTTATCTTCAATTGATATGGAATGTGGAATGTGTTTGTGTATATGGCCAAATATGCTGGGTTGTTCTCTTAATCACTTCCTTTAAGCAGAATTGAGAATCTCTGGGTTATTCAGAGGACATATAATTCCAGCAGAAATTGGATAAAAAATACCCTAAAGACCAAAACAAAGGTATTTTGTAAACAAATGAAACACCATCTCTTGTTCTTGCCCCTCACGAAGAGAAAAGCGAAAAGCTAGACTGGGAATAAGACACAAATAAGTAAATAACAATTCTTATGAATTACTTTAATTAGCAACTGAAGTAAGATCAACCATATGTGTCCTACTCTCATTTTAACCCATATTTCATTATTAAAAAAAGTGACAGATCAAATAAGGCACCTCCCCAATTTGTAAATGTTATACACATTTTTAGAATCTTGGAGAGAAGGCTATTCTGTTTCTAACAATTCAAATAAGCAGTTATGTGTCCAGTTAAACCACTGTCTGTCTACTATAATTCAGTCATGTGAACATTTACTCTTTCACATGCTACAAGTCAGGGATAATTGTACTGAAATAATCTTGTGCTGATACAATTTCAATCAAGGTGATGTTGAAAATAATTAAATACAAGATGAAAAAGATGTGAAAGCTGTTTGAACATTTAATAGAAAATGTGACTGATACTACTCCCTCTCTGACAATGAACCTGTAAGAGCAAAGGCTTATTTAGACTGCTTTACATACTATCTTAAGAAAAAAGGAAAAAAGGGTTTTTCTTTTTGAGTATGACTAATGGCACATTAGCTTGATTCAGACTCGTTGGTAGTGGATTGTTCTTCATTAAAAATGTATTGTGTGAAAGCTTCATGTCTCTTACCACTCTTAGAATGCTTAAATATTGTATTTTAAAAAGCTCAGATGAGGGCTAGGCCATCTCTATTTTTGGCTAAGAAATTAGCAGTCTAAATGTTATCTTAGTGACACTGGTATAGTCTTTGTCCTGGTGTCAGCACGTTTAAAATGGTGCTGAAAAATTGGAGAGGGCAAAGAGGACACAAAAATGAATTAAGGACAAAGGGAGAAAATGTGCTGCAGTGAGGGAATTAAGGAGCTCCAGTTTATCAAAAGGAACACAGATGTTATTGAATTACAAGGTCTAAATGTCTTTATGGGGAGAAGAGAGATGGATAGTAAAGGACTTTTCAATCTAGGAGAAGCATGACAAGAAACTGTGTTCTTCTAGCTAAAAATGTAGTACAAATGTTTGAGTGAGGATAATCAACTAGAGAAAAACAACTCAGTAGCATGAGAGGAGAGGGTTTGTCATCTTTTACTTTTTTCAAATTTAAGGTGAAATACATTTCTAGACAAATCCTTTACCCAACACGAACTTCTGTGCTGAATGCAGGCACACTTCAGTTTTCTTGTTTTTGAAGGAAAGAGTAAAAGATTAGTTGTTCCCTTTTAATACATGAAATAAAGCTAACATGAAATAAAGCTAAATAAAGCCCACGAACTGCCTTGTTTGCCTAATTTGTTCAAGATGTCCCCTAATAACACTATACCTCTCATAGGATTGGGGGATGTGGACCATCTCACAGTAATCTTAACTGAATAATTTTAGAAGCTCTCCAATCTGCTTAAGAAATCTCTTTCATCTCTACACCAGCTCCTTGACTTGTGTATTTTTTAGTTATGATAGTCTTGGTAGCGGCCACTTGTGTTTTTTTCTGTCTTGTTTCTTGGAGAAAGAGAAGCTTAGGTGAAAAAATAAACCTCAGCCTGCTGTCCTCTTTTCACCTCAAATCTTAAAAGTATACTTTTTGTTGTTCTAAATTTGCTTAAATATTGCCCAGTCTCTTGTGTCTTTAATACAGTCTGAGTGAGAAACAAGCATAGTCTAGGTGCGCAGCTGAAATTCAGCCTGTCAGCATGGCAACCTCCTTACTTCCTTGGAGCTGTTTTTCCCACTCTTAGGAAACCTGTGCTGGTCACCTTGGCTGATGCAGATTTGTACGAGTGTGGCACACAGGCTCTTATTCATTGCTGCCGAAAATGTAGAGCTAATGGTAATAACCACATTGATAAACAGTGTTTTGTAGCTCAGAATTTGCTCTGTCAAGTAGTGTTACTGTGCTCTTTGTGGCTGTTGTATTTTCCACAGAAATTATAGGAAGCATTTACTTTGGAACAGCTTACATGTATTTGGTGTCGAATTGCTGATCTTGTTTATCACCAATTCTGGTATAATTTGGGCTTGTGTGTGTATAAAAACTCAGTAAAACCATGGTAGTTCTATCAATATTGGACAAAAATCCCCGACCTGAAGATTTTAGCAGAGATTTTTTCTAAACTACAACCTGTTTCCAGCTGCCTACTTCTATATCTAGCTGCAGAATTTCTGTATGGAAAACATATAATATGAAGCATACGTGAAAAAAGGGACAGACTGAGGAAGTGTAACTATAACCCCACAGAACATAGTTGTAACAAATGCTGGCTGGCTTTCAGATGTACTGATGGCTTGTGTCACATCAGAAGCCCATGTTCCCACTCCTTTGAACGAGGGAAAAAAAGCTTTTCTAGCACTTTGTGGCCAAATTTACCTTCCTTTTTTATACAAAGTTTATTGACAGGGCTGTAATTTCCTTACTGTATACATTTATTTTTGTTTTGAAGAAATCTAGAGAACCGTAACATTTTTGCGTTCAATTTCTTGAATTGAAACTGTTAATTGATACAGTCATTATATAGCGTATTTTTCCCTGTAAGGCCATTATTGCTTGTATAGTATATCTGGTGAGAAGACACGCCTCTTTAAATTTAAATTTTTTTTTGGAATTGCAGTTATTCCAACAATATAGGTATATTTATATAATGACTAAAATACATGTTTATTAAATTTATTTTTCTCAGAATGTTCATTTTGAATCAAAATATATTCAGACAAAAAAATGTGTAGAATCATTTGCTGCAAAAAGACAAGTATTTTGTAGTTGGCATGTTAAGGGAATGCTGTACTCTTAAGAAGTACCTTATGGATGAAATCGTTTTCTCTCACACAAGTTTTATTGGAAAAAAATAATCAATTTAGGTGCTCTAATGGAATGAGCAATAGGAAGGACTATACAGAAAGGCACACACCATTTTCCAATTATGTTTAAGTGCTCAGATATTCAGTACTTCTGTAAATATATTTTAAAAAGAACACTAAATTGGTAGCGATAGCACTGCTAAACTACGCTATTGATTTGTTTTAAGGACTCCCGCTGTATATCATCACATTAGCCGGAGGTTGTGATTGCTTTAGAAACTTTAGAAAAATGCCTGAAAGTGTGTCAATCGCACATCTGAGTGCCAATTTTAATACAATTTCTTGTGTTCCTGACCCACTGATCTCTCTGGGAACCACGAAGCTGAGCTCACCCTGCAGCGCAGCCATCCACACTGGGGAGAGAGAGCTGAAGGTAGTGGGGCTGGGATTACAGTGCATCATCTGCTCAGGTCATCCTGGGCCTTTCGAGTTTAATCGGGCTGTCTTCATCCGCCATTACACTCATTAAGTCCTGTTAGGTTAGTGCTCGATGTTGATCTGTATCTTGGTCAAGACAATTGCTGCTGATTAACTATAATTACCAGTAATGGTCCCAATCTGCTTTCAAGCAGACTGCTGCTGTCATCTCCAGGCTGCTGCTCTATGATGAGCAGTCCAGATCTGCTTCCCACTGGCTGCCTTGATGTCTGACCCAGCAAGTTGCTTCTTGTGTGGGCTCAGCCCCTCACCCTTGTACTTGCTGCCTACAAATACCCGAACCTCCTCCTAAGGTATGTAAGAGGTAAAGGTAAAGAAAGGAGGAGCGTCTGGTATGGGGAGGGGGAAAGAGCTGAAGCAAAGAATTAAAATAAAATACAGAAAATGACAAATAACCATGCAGTATATGAACAATGACTCAATGCTAACAGAGGAATCAAGTCCTTTGTACTTTGCAGTTCAAAGCAATACATCATAAACAAGAGCCCAAACTAAAAATATATTGTGTGTTTAAAAAAAAAAAAAAAGCCTTCATCTGAGCCAGTTTTCCTATGTATGTCAGGTTATTTTGGGAAGAGTTGTCCTAAAGGTCAGACATTTTATGTTCAAATATTGCTACAGCATTTATCTTTTAGCTTGTGGATGGTATTCTGGTTAGCCTTATGAAAACCTCTATATGCTGAGTCTCTACCATGACAATAAATAATCATGAGTTGAGTCAGAATTTATTGTTAATCGTAGTATGAATACTAAGGTCATGTAAATGTTTACATTCTCAGTTCATAGTTACAAATAATGCCTGCTAAACTGACTTTAACTACAAATAATATGAGGAATAAAACAGAACTCTTGTTATTTATGCCTTTTTTTGGCATAATATAATCTTTCTTTTTCAAAAGAAAGATTATATTAAAACAAAAACCATTAGCAGAGTTTCGAAATAATGGTAGACAGAAATGCTACTCTAAACAGCTAGTACGTTTTCAAAGCCTGATGCATGTAGCCATGGTCACAGAGCCCAGAATTTGGGTATGCACCTGATACTGCAGTTCAGCACCTGATACAGCAATTCGGATGAGATTTTAACTGTAAGCAATTCTCAAATTAATAATTTAAGGCAAGATATTTATAAGGAGGGAGGATACAGTAAAGTGATTGACATTTATCTTAAAAATACTCCTTGAGGATAAAAGAGTACTGCTTAGTTGCAAAGCTGAACACTCTAATGCTTTAGTGCATTTGTTCTTGCAGTGTTGAATTGCACAGTTGATGTTTCCACTGAAAGCATTGAATAAAGCAAGAGAAATTACTATTTTCATGTAAAATGTCTACACAGTAGTTTATATATAAGATTAGCTGTAGAACTGTCAAGGAGTACTAAACATGGCCTTTTCTAAATTTCAAATATTTGATTTTGCATTCTACATAATTCTTTTCTAAGATAGTTGCAATATGCTACATTGAAAGAAAGGAAAAATCACTGAATTTCTTGTGCTTTTCTTGTATCGTGAGTAAAATCTATCTGAAGTTGCAAAGCCACTTAATTTTATTGATACATCAAGATACATGCCACTTTTAAAGATGACTGCTCCTGCCATCAAAATGCCTCTGGTATCTTTTGTCTTTATGTGGCAAGACATAATGACAATCAATACTGTTTTACAGCTGTTCTACATCTCCACAAGAGATGCATATTTTTCAATACCACAAGACACAAGTCATTTGTTTGATGGTTAAACAATCTGGAAAGGAAAAATATTCTCTAGCATATGTGGTGAGTGCAATGGGTCTGATAAATTGTAGTAGTACTCATTTTTATCTGCTCAATCCTGGGATGAAATAGCTTTCTTTTATGTAGCTTTCTTTGAAACATATGCATCTCAAACTTCATCATAAAACAATCTTTTATAGCACACTGAGGATCTTTCAAAGTGCAATACACAAACATGGTATATCCATATTTATATACCGTAGTCAGATTCCTGTAAACAAATGTACACTGCATGAATATGCGCTCAGCTTCTGGGAGTATTTATGTTCTTAATGCATGTGTGCTTTCAGAATCTATGCAGTTATATAACTAGACAGTTGTGCATGACCTGTGTGTGTTACAGATGCACAGCTAAAACAGTACACGCTTTGCATAGTAGTTTAATTTTTTGTCAATTCTTTGTTGAACCAAGTACTGGACCTGTAAAATCAAGTCAGTTTCCAAGTAAGAAACTCTAAATAAAATTCAGCATAGAACAACTTTATTAACAAAATTAACAGTAAAAATGGTCCCATTGTGAATGTTAAATTTCAGTTTAAAGAGTGGCCCATATTTAATAATAGATGTAAGTAGGATTTTTTAGACAGATGTATGTGTATATATAAAATATTATGGATTATTTAAAAAAAAAAAACTCAACAGTTACCTTTGCTGTTTATAGAGAGAGGAGAGAAAGAAAAAAAAAAAAAAAAAAAAAAAAAAAGAGTTTGCTGGCCAGAAAATCAAGTCCTAGAAAGATCAAATCCTTGTGACAATTTATCATGCAATAAACCATGTTTCCCAGTTGAGATGTGAAGTTGTGGTATTGCAGTATGTGGTCAATCAAGATATTTGTTTTTTATTTGCTGTCTCTTGCAAGAACGGGGTTATTAGCCCCTGAAGTCTTGGTTACATGCCAGTTTTAATAAATACACTTTGCCTACATAATTCTCGCTGTAGCTTCAGGTGGATTGTGGAATTTTCTTCACTTCCTGTCATAAATTACTCTGTAGTGTTGCTGTGTACTGTGCAGCAGCTGCAATACTGCACTGCTACTGTTCAGTGCTTCTCCCCAAACTTCTGACCCTTTTTATTTAATCTTTTTTTTTCTGTTGAATTTGTATCAGTATTTCAAACAGCACACATCACAAACTGTTACTAAACCATTATTATAAAAGCTTAAGCTACCATTTTCCCATTGCATATTTGATTTCTGCTTGACAGCCTACAAATGGATTATCAAAAATTAAAAAAATATTTGAAGGAAACAGCATCAATTTTAGGTGCCTTGCTTCCTCTCTGATTCTCACCCAATTTTGGTAAATGGGGATTAATCAAAGTTTAAAAGCATTTCAGAAAGCCTGCACCCACATACTGCCATCAGCCCTCTTCTTGAATGTGCAAAGGAAGCTGAGGCAGAAAGGCAAGGGGGAGATTATATAAAGTGTTTTTTTTTCTTGCTGCTCACCAAAATACTATTCACTGGATTTTTTTTAAAAGTACTTAGTATTTTCACTCTTTTCTGTTCCAGTTTTGTGGGCCTCATTGAGGAAAAAGATGCCTGCTATTTACACTTCCTCCAATAAATGATTACTTGATGAGCGTCATTTTTTTTATATATATATTTTTTTCTATCTGATTCATTTGACCTTCGTAGTAAAAGTTTGTTCAAATTGTACTTAATAGCTGAAGCAGTACCATTTTCTATTTAGGACTGACTGACAGTAGAATATTCTAGCTGAGAGCTGCAAAGTCAAACCACAGACTGAGACACTGTACAGACTGAACATCCTTGGGCTCTGCCAGCAGACTGTTACTTGCAAAATATTATCAAATCTAACTATGAATTCTGGAATAACACTTTCTTGGCTATGTGTATAGGCAATGGGGAGTGTAGTTACTATGTTTACATTTCTTGCTGGAAAGTCATAATCAGATGCTTGCCGGGATGCATGAAAAATCTCTCCTATGAGTATTTCCTGGCAGTTGTGCATGTAAGAAGTGCTTTCATTCATCAGCATACTTTGTGCTTTATGTCCTTCAGGCTTCACTGTTCCAAACCTGACGAAGTAGGAAGGACTGGAAATTGCAGCACTTTCCAGCAATGCTTTTTCCATTGTGGTAATGCCCAGGCACTGATTTTTGGGTTCTCACCTTGGTGCTCTTCTTTCCTTCTGACAGAACTGCAACTGTGTAAGTTGTGCCTGCAAACAATAGGGTTCGTGTCTGTCCTGTGGATAGGCAATAGTGCAAGGCTGGAAGGATGGAACTGCACAGCTGCAAGGATGGGCAGAAGCTGACAAGAGCTCCTTTTCTTCACAGCACTGCTGATAGGTTTGTTTGCAGGGCCGTTTTACAGGCTATTGAGTGTGAGTTCACTTGATTTCCTTTAAAGCACTGCTGAGGGGGAAGACTTTGTTACCTACTTACAAGGTTTATAGCTTGTAGTTTCCTAATTCTAGCTGAATAAATACAAATGAAACTGGGTTTTCATCCTCGTTTCAAAGGAGTTGTATTGCTGTTGTTTGTCAGCGCAAACAAGTAATTTATGAAACAAGGCAGGTAAAAGCAACACTGAAATTGCATTTAATGCTTTATGTGGAAAAAAGTCTTATTCCCTTCCCTGGGAGCAAGCTATGTTTAAATATTTATATTCTGAAATGGTAGAATGCATGTTGTTTGTGCCATGATTTTGCTTCTGCTCTGGTATTTGTGATGTTATTTTTCTACTCCCGTGCATATTTGAGGGTGTTTACTGCAACACATATCGCCTTCGTAGTCCACGGCGGCCCTTCGGCCTCAGAAGCCGAGGTGAATTAAGTTTACCGTGAGCTCTAGAGGTCCGGGCCGTACGGCGCACACCGGCGCCCCGCTCTTGTCAGGCGGGCTTGGCTTTGCGCGGAGCGGGCGCCATTTTTCGGCATTCCGCAAGCGGGTGCTGCCATCTAGTGACCGCCAGCGGGAGGCGCCCGGCCGGCCTCCCCTCGGCTCCGCGGCTGCGAGACGGGAAAGCGGCGTTCCGTATGCCGGTACGGGAAGGGATCCCTCATGGAAGGGTTTGCGCCGAGCTGTACGAAAGAGAAGGGTCTCTTCTCAAGGGGTGTCCCGAAAAAATGAGGTCAATGAGCCGGCTCTGCTGTCAGCCACGCAGATAGCACAGCCTCGGTGTTGGGACGTTTTTATTGACAGACATGTTTGCTTGTGATGTAAAGTTTGAGGGTGCTTCTGATTTTTAAAGCTTTTTCTTGAATAGCATGAGTCCAACATGCTTTGATGATAAAAAGAAGTCCTGGTATCCGTAGGCATGCTTTATAACTTGCTTTTTAAGGCAGGGTAAAAGGACTTGGTTTCTGTTTGATTTAGAAATTTTCCTGCAGTTTTCCCAGTCCAGACCTTGAGCCAGGATGCTCCTAGAAATGATAAGCATCGACAACCAGATCAACAGGAAAAGCCTTTTCCCATTAGTCAAACCAAATGACATACACTGACATAACTGCAAAAAATAAATAACCTCAGTATTAGTTAACTCGAGAATGTGGTTCTTGACCCAGGAGATCATGCTGTTTATATACATATATATATTTACATATCTATATACATACGTGTAATTAACATCATACTGTTGATGAAAGCTGTGAGTGCATTTATCTTTCAAGTGCTGCATTTCACTCTCTCTTTTGCAGTAGCACTAGTCTGGCTAAGGGCCTCTGATCACTATGGGCAGGCTTAAAAAAATTCTTTTCTCAGATCTGGGCAGCAGCAGTCTTCTTTAATATCCTGCTCTCCTGGGTCTCCAATGAGAACAGAGAGAAGAGTTTTGCCCTTGATATTTAAAGCAAAAACCCGCTGTTCCAATCAAAAATACCGTAGCACATTTTCTGCCTTTTGTAAAATTGGATTTTGAAGCTGAAGTTTGTGTCATGTTGAATACTTTGCAGCATATTTTTTTGAGGGTCATAAAGCCGGTTTCAGGAGGCTCTTCACATGCATTTCTCTTCGGGTTAGAAATCCAATGTGGTACGTTCTGTTTAGCGAGTTTTCAGGAACATTGCCCTGTTCTCATCTTGATCTCTTCTCTCTCTTTTCCAGCACACGTGCTGGGGCACAGATAGACAAGTGAAAAATCGAAGAGGAAGGTTTTGAAGAGAGAAGAGGCATCACCTGGGGTAAGTGAGGGACGATGCTGGGGGAAGGATGAAGTGAGTCAGCATGACACACGTCCTCTTGGAAACCACAGCAAGATTTTCCCAGTGCAGCGTATGAGACTCTTAAAAGCAAAATCCAGACAGAGTCTGTCTCTTTATAAATCTTTTCTCCCTTTCCATTACTAGTTGGGTATTTTTGGCTCTAAGCCACCTGATTTTACTATGATTTATTAACTGCTATGCATTATATATGAGATTCAGGTTTACTGAAGAGTTACCCTTACGGTCAATGTTGCATACAAATCAGCTACTGTTAGAGAGGTTTATTGCATCTTTTTATGTGACTAGGAGTTTTGTTAGGTAGTGCTAGAATTTGTGACTTGTAAAACAATGCCTTCCAAAAAAAAAAAAAGGAAAATCCTCATCTGTGTTTCACATGGTGCATATACCACACGACGTACATCATATAGCACTATTTGGCTTAAGATCATTCCTAAAATCCTGAACACTTGGACAGGGAGGGGAGTGGACGGGAGAGGTGGAGGGCTGTTTTTTCACAAAGTTCCTAATAAGCGTACTACAAATTGCTGAAAAAATTAGTGCTTTGTACTGAAAAAGAAGCGTGTGGACAAATGAAATACGGGAACAGATGTTCTGCTGTGTGGAAATATAGTTTGCAAAACTACCTGTGGTTTAAATGGTAATATAGCTTATCTGAGAAATGCTGCTGCCTAAAGAAGTCACATGAGTATGTGTTCCTTACTACTGCTCTTGCTCACATTATTTGGTGGAAGCTCTGCAAGATACTTGGGCTTTTGTCTTTAGACTTGTCTGTGGATGTTCCAGTGCTGAGCAGAGTCTCTTCTCCAAGAATGCTTATTTCTTTATAGCATCTTTCACTTTCTATATTTGTATTAATTATGCTGTAAAGTAACTAAATCTGGGGTTAAAAAAAGATGATTTTCAACTCAAGAAACTTTTTTTTTTTTTTTTTTTTTTTTTAAAGAAAATACGCTTCAACACTTTAGGGATTTTTATTTTTATTTTTTGCAAAGGGCAGGGGGAGGGCATGAAGAAGAAAGACGTCCTTCATATTTTCCTTCTCTTTTCTTTCTCTTTTCCCCCAAATAATGCAGTGAGTTGCAGAGGCAGAAATGACTATAGGGATGTCTAAAGGATGTGGGCAGGATAAAAGGTGGAATACAGGGTTTCACCGTGTCTGAAATTTTACTGTTACATTTAAGCCACAAGCACGGCAATCTGTTTCAGACTGACATGTGTTGTGAAGCATTTGCGATGAAAGGAGTTATTGTTAGGTAAAGCCATTTTGTCATAAACTTGCTTTAAGGAAATATTTCTGATTTTGATTCCTCACCAAAGACGCTCTCAGCAATCTACTTCAGTGTTTACTGATGTTACCCTTTTGTATGTTTTCCTTACATTACGTTCCATTTTTTTTTAAATCTATTTAGTAATTTAAAAAAAAAAAAAAAAAAAAACCAGGAAAAATAATTATTTGAATGAACTTTTTGCCAACTTTTATTGCAAGTTTATATAATATTCCTAGAAGGTAGTTTGTAGAGGGCCATGTTACAAGAACAGAAAAGTCAGGAAAATGATTCTTACTTTTCAGGATACGAATTTAGTATCATTTCATTTGTTCCAGATATGAATAGCTTGATAGCTTCAGGCAGTTTGTAACCGACTCTCCTTTCATTGTTTACTCACAGTTGAGCTGTTTCATTTTGTTTTATTCTATTTTTCACAGATGAATGAAACAATCTATTAGACAGAACTTGGAGGTGACTCCTCTGTGGTGTCCAGTTACAGGCATTTAACCTGACAGACCACAAAAAGATTTCAAATTAACTTCTTATCTTTGTTTTGAGTTTATTTCAGGCATTTTATAGATAATACAAGCTTCTACATTTGTAATATATTAGATTGTATCTCGCTAACACTGTCTTCAGAAGCATGAGTTGTTTTATACACTGACAGAATTGAAGATAAATTACCATGGGGGAGGAAAATGATTATTGCGGCTTTGATTTCACCTTGTCTTAATGCAAGGCTGATGTTGACACACATTGTTTCTCTTTCACTGACACTTGGAACTGACACAAGGCTCCCTCCGCTTGGCAAAGCAGACTCTGTTCTACAGACAGAAACCTAATTAAACAGAGTGCTACCTCTGGTAAGGGTGTTTATAGACTCACAGAGTTCAAGCAACCTAAGCAGAGCATTGGTTTTCAGCTTTTAGATGCATTCCTGATAATGTGCTGCATAGGGTGTTCTGTTGTTGCAGATTGCTTGTCTGTTTTCTGAGAGCAGTGGTCTTACAGGGAGCCAAACATGATGTAATGCTTAGCTGAAGCAAATATCCCCATTGTATGTCACTATTTGTTTCTCTTCCACATGTTCTGTAAGTTAATACTCTCTCATAATGAAAAATTAGTGAAGAGAAATAATGTGAAAAAAATATGAAACGTTTAGCAGATGACGAGAACAATATTATTAACCACTGGAATTATACAGCTTGATGAAATCACAGCACTGAGGCAATATTTTGACTGACTTGTTCGGTTTCCTGTGTGAGTGACACAGCAAAAATTTCATGGCTTCTTACATTGGCATTTCAAACGCTCCTTGTTAAAGTTAGTGAAAACATAGCAGTCTCTTCCTCCCCTGCCATTTGAGTATAAAAGGCAACGTATTATTTCATCTCTAATCTTCTTACAGTCTTCATCAACTCATTTGTATGTTTTTCCACTTTGTTTATGCTGAAGAGTAGAAAATTCCTGCCAAAATGTGCAGATCCAACATTGCAAGAGGTGTATTAGCTGTGCTTTGAGGCTATGTATCTGTGTTTCTTGATCACGTTATACAGTTATTGGCGTTACTGACTGAACAGACAAAAACAGAATGAATGGGTAAACATGATGATATTTGTGTGTATCTGATTATCCGTATATTGCATAAAAAGTACTCTGCTCAGAACGTAATTGTGAAGTGTTCCAAGATAATCTGAAGACATGTTGCTATTTTAAGGCAATGATATTGGCATCTGATATGGTGATCTTGTGCCATGCTCTCATAAGATAGGTTACTATGTAGCAACAGTTCAATATCATCCTTTGGACTTCTCTGATAGACCACTTAACTATCTCAGCTTTTCCAGTGATCATCTCATTTATCTAGGATTATTGCAGTGAATTTACTGTTTGGTTTTCTTCCAGAACTGAAATGTCAAGTCCGGTGTCATGTATGCAGTAGCTTTGTGCTGTGAGAGCTCAACAGATCCACCAAAAGCTGCTAGTAGTTGATCTTTGGATAGAGCTAGAAATAAATAAATCCTCTTTAGCAGATCAATATTCATCCCATTTAATGCTTGATGCGAAACAAGTGGATTTGAAGTAGTAATGCTGATGTACAGCTAATCGTTGAAATGGGCATTAGGGCTTTTATAGCATGGCAACATATTGTCAGGCAGGAAGGAGGAAAGTGGTGAGTGCATCCTAAGGGGGGAAGAGAACTCCGTAACTAGATGTAATTTAATGCACGTTTGTAATCCACAGTGTCCCCTACATTGTAGTGATTTGCTAGGATACTGACTAATATTGTACATGCAGTGTTTATTCCTGGAATTCACTTAGTAAAACAGATGATTCCCCCTTCAGTGGGTCTTTGAGTCTAAATACAGTCATACAGGCAGATTTCAAGAAATAACTTTCCTCCTTAGTACTCTCATTTCCACTAGTTCCTTACCTATCCAATTGTATGCAAATACATGGAATGTGTACTTTCCATGGTACAGAAAATATATATTCAGTAGTGAGCATGCATATGTATTTCTGTAGACATGTATGCCTGCCTGTTAAATTGCTGTCCAGAATTTGTATTGCTCAGGCTTGAAAGAAACCAAAAGAACAGTTTCCACAGAATGGGTAATACATCAGTAAAAAGGTTCTGGGGCAGTTGAAAAGCATACTTGTGATAGACAATTTTTTTCTTTAAGATGTGATTTGAGGGGTTTTTGTTCTCCTTAGTCTACTGTAGTAATTGAGTATTTAAAGCCTTTTTTTCTTAAAATGAATAAGTGGAAATCTTACGATCTTATGAATTATTATACTACAGCAGATAAAGATGATATTGGCAAACGTGGAAAGCTGAGGGTTTTCTTCTGTGACAAAGCTATGCTCTGATCTTTATTGTCTTAATGTCACCATGCATAGCTTAGTAATGTTTTACCACTCCAGGTATACTCCAGGTTTCAAGTTCTGCTGCAGTTTCCAGATGTGCTGGCCAGCACATACCTTCCTTAAACAGTAATGGTGGACAGTTACTGTAAGATGAACTCTCTGAAAGACCTCAGCCCTTTGGTGACTGGAGGAAATAGCCCATGTCTTTTTAAACAGGCAGAAGGACTTCACCAAAGTTAAGAAGTCTCATCATCCTTAAAGATAAAGGAGAAAAAAAAAAAGGAATTTGATTCATACTCCCATTGTGTAAGTGATGTTGGTATAATACACAGTTACAAATGTTGTGTAACATGATAGAGTACATTTGTGTCAAACTCTTTTTGTTATTGTTAGCTGTTTTGCTAAGGAATATTTTAATCTTAGAATTACAAGAAACCTCTAAAGAAATACCTACTAATGCAATGCCTATTGGACTTCTGCACCTCTGGAGATGAGATAAGGAGTGGTAGATCTGTTAGCTCCCTGAACTCTTCTAATCTCTAATCCAGTTTCAGTGACCATAATATGAATTGGTAAGAGTGATAGGTGCTTCTCATGTTGCTTACCATAAGAGGGTAATTTGTGGAAGTGCTCACAGAGCAACTTCACTTTAGGTCTGTTTGCCTAAACACAGTGTATGACCTTACATTAGCATGAAGAGAAAGCAGGGGATGAGTGTACAGGTGATGACTCCTCTGAATTAGTTGGAATTTGTGAGCAAGAAGTTCTCCGTTGTGAGAAAGAAATGGTTGGTCTGAACGCTGTGTATCTTGTCTGTTCTCAATTTTGTTCTTACTTAATGTAGTGCTCACACCTTAGTTATTTCTTTTGTATTTAAATAGATATTTTAAAGAATCATAAATTAACTTTGCAATACATTATTGAAGACTTTGAGAAATCAAAAATATATTTTGGTTTACTGTATCAAAATCTCAATCAAACAATCAGACATCCATTCTTATGCATTGCTTCAGTGAAGCTGTTTTAGCACTGATACAAACCCTTCAATTTCTCCCCAGCACTGAAAAGGGCTGAAGTTTTCCACTATTACAGGCTCAAACCTGATCCTAGAAAAGACCCTTACACTGTATGACAAAGCCAAGGAGCTATTAGGATTCTGCACTGATTTTGTGAAAGATTCTTTGAAGTTCAACCTGCATGGCCCATGTTTTGTTTGTTGTTTTTTGTTTGTTTGATTTGTGTTTTTTTAATGTCTCTTTTCTGAATTTTTGTTTTGTTTTTCATTCTGCTTTCAGAGCGCATAGACGGGTTCAGGCAGGAAGTGCAGCCTGAAAGGCTAGGCCAAATCCAGAGGGATTAGTCACAGCAAAAGGCTGCTGTGTGATCCTGAGTTACTTTCTTAGTAGTGTGGCAGAAAAAGAAAACACATTCCTGGATGTGTACAGATTTTATGCAATGCAAATCTATCAGACAGATGGAAAATGAAGTCACGTTGATATGGTATTTAGGAACATTCTTGTCAACACAAATGCTGATGGTGGTGTCTTTTTCTTTTGGTTTTTAAATAGCAGGTGATTTTTATGAAACATAGTCAACATTTCTATAAATCATAGTTTCCAATGACAGCACAGCAGATTTATTTTTTTTCTGCTCTGGCTTTTGGAAAAGCATTATGCCTAAAGGGGAAATGAATGCTTCTTATTCAAGGTAGTGGTTCAAGGGCAAGTTTTCACCCACTTAAGCCTAAGCTGAGAAAGGAGAGGCTATATTTCTTTTCTTTTTTTTTCCCTTCTGCTTCATTTTGCCTGATGACCAATGAAGCAAGTTTGATGAAATTGTGAAGACTTTCAGCTTTTCTGTCCAGCTAATGTAAAAATTAACTCTTTGTTGTTTTTTTTTCCCCTGGTGTTTTGTATCCCCTTAGAATCAACGCAGAGAATTCTTTGGAGATACCTTTAGATAATTTCTTATGTGAACTAAAAATTTATAAAAATTCCAGATTTATTTCCCACCAATTTATTGGAAGCTTCAAGAGTAAAGACAGTAAGGAGTGGCAAAAAAAAAAAAAAAAAAAAAAAAAAAATTAGAAGGCTGCTTTGGATTTTTGTCTAAACACCCTTAAAGAGAAATAATGAGAAAATTTTAGTTATCTGTGGAGATCATCATAGAATGGCCTGGGTTGTAAAGGACCACAATGATCACTGAGTTTCAACCCCCCTGCTATGTGCAGGGTCACCAACCTCCAGACTAGGCTGCCCAGCGCTACATCCAGCCTGGCCTTGAATGCCTCCAGGGATGGGGCATCCACAGCCTCCTTGGCAACCTGTTCCAGATGGGGAGTGCTGCTGCAGTTATGATGGTTTTGCTGCCAATGTCTTTTTTTTCTTTCTCTCATTAATACAAAATGCAGGAGAGTTTATTTTGTGTGTTCTACATAAGGAACGATTTGAAACCTCCAGCTCATGTAGAATATCATGTAACTGTTGTTTCTGCTGAAAATCTCCTTTTAAGCTCTTTCCTACAGCCAAGTCACTTTTAGTTTTTCACAGTTCAGAGAGGACATCAGATATCCAAATACCTGCATGCAAACACCATATATTTGCCTCACTTAATGATCTCGTGTTCAGAGGTCTAATACCGAGGCTGAAAGAGTGAGCTGGTACAGAAGAGACAGAAAGAGATCTTGTGTTATACTGGCGTGTTAAAAGCCTCTCTTCCTTCCTCGTCAGCTAAAGGTAAATGACAACGGAGGGTCTGGTGTTTTTTTTTCTTCCCCTTTTATAGTTCTGAATACAGAAAGAACAGCAGAGGGAGCCCCTGCATGGCTAAATCATTGGTCTTGAAGAAAATGGAGCAAGCGCCTGCACAGGGTGCCAAATCTCTGCTGCCCTCTCTTGAGCCTTTCGCTTGAAGCAGCAGTTGCAGAAGGCACTGACGAGAGCAGCCACCCCCAAACACCCAAATTTCCTATAGTAACTGACTGAGGTTTACGGCACAGATGCTGATAATGTCGTTCTTCTGGAGTAGCCCACATTGTGGCTGTGGTGTGGGCCGGGCTTATTGTGACCTGCAAAGTGCTCTTGTGGAACACCAGGAGATTTGTTTAATTACTTTTATAATTATATCTGAATCTGTTGCATATTAATAGGCTTTCATACTATATGTGTGCATGGCATGCTGGGAAAATATCATATATGTATATATGTATATTTTAAAAATTATATAAATATATATATGTAAGCGCTGATTTTTTACATAGAATTTATATATATATATATAAATTCTAAGTATTGATTTTATATGTAAATTCTGTCTTTTTAGCATTTGTTTTCCATCAGTACCATTTGTGGAGCCATTGAATATTCTCCTACAATGTTATATTGTAACATATTCTTACCAGCAGTAACAGATACACTGCTTTCTTCCCCTGATTGCTGTTGGCATCTGACTGTCTGAGTGTCATTTGTGCAAGCCAGAGCAGCAAATCTAAAATCAAAATATCTCTAAGTTTCACTCTTTAAAGATGTGCTGAAATAGCATTAATTTTTTAATGATAATTTTTATTTCACAGGGAAACAGCGTGCTGTTAAAGAGATGACAATGCATTTCAATTGTAGCTGGTCAATCTTTTTTCTTTTTTCTTTTTTTTTTTTTTTTTTTTGGCAAATATTTTAAAATTCAGGATGTGACTCATCAATCTTCAAACATTCCCCTGAATATATTTATTTTGAGACAGAGAGTCTTTGAGGTTCATAGTAGTTCCTCAGTCAGAGTTGGACACAAAGAACATCAAGTTTTTCAGAGAGGTTCCTAATTCTCTGTGAGAGAAGCATAATCCAAATGCACCAGCAAACTTCCCTGGACTATTAACCTGGCCTTGTTTCTCCCTCTCAAAAATTTTGAAAGGACTTCATTTCTACTCTAGTTTGGGGAAAATTGTTGGGGAAAGTATCAAAAGCTTGCTAAGATGTGGGAACTGCTTCCTTGGATGAATTTATAATGATGAAAAATTACGTGCAGATAGCCATCCTTATTGCTTCTCTGTTAATCAAAGTGAAAAACACCGACATCTCAGAGGCCACAAGAGAGCTGGAGTCACATCATACTCTGATCCTTACAATCGTACCTATATTTACTACCTGTTTGGTTAGAAACATAGGAGAATGCATTGTGTGTACAGATGAGCTTGCTCTTTATGCAGAGCACTATGTCTATGCAGAGCAATCTCCAGACTTTCTTGCAGACAGGTGTATTCCTCCACCCAGCTCCACAAGCATTGCTGCATCTTTCTATTTAACAGTTTTCATTGCTGTGTGAGCACGGGATTTGACAGGATCAGAGGTTACTAGCACACTGCCTTTACTGCTATTTCACTATGGCCAGTGAGCCAGTCTTGAAATCTGTATTTTATTTCTCTTGTGTTATTGTTAGTGGGAGATATATTTTGATCCTGTTCCTGCTGTCATTATTTTATATAGGCTCTTGTTAGTCTTTTGTGTTTCTCATCTACAGCCTCAGGTCAATTTGAGTCTGATGGCTTTAAATCCTCCTTCTTTCAAATATGAGAGTGTTGCTAGTCTTCAGTTTCACCTTTACATCTGTCCTGGAACTGTAATTACATCAGACAAATTGTGTAATAGTGTAACCAGCACTGACTGTAGACAGATCTGATCATTCTCCTTATTGTATTTCTTGAAATATTGCCTGTTTAATTTGACACTCTTTTAGATACTTCTAGCTTTTTTTTTTTTCCCTGTGATAGTTCTAGCTGTAAAAATTTACTGTGAGGGTCCAAAATTGTCTTCTAGGCTTTCTTTACTTTGCCATCAGTCACTTCTGTTTTTCCTTCTCAACTTGTCTATCCATTGATTTGTATAGGGCATCTCATTTTGTTTGTGTCTCATTTGTGCTTCTTACTGAATACTACAAATCATCTAAGAGATATTATAAATTAGTGCTTGAATGATGCACTGTGTGCTAATTCCCTAGCTGAAGCTGATGATCCATGTCAGGGTAGTATTTGATGCAAGGATTCGTACCTCGAGCAGATTTTAGCCTATCTGAACTGTGTATGTACCCAGCAGATTAAAAATGCATACCTCTCAGCTCCAACATGAAATGAAGCAGTCATTCTCTGTGTGTGCCTACACCACCCAGAGGTGTGTGTCCTGTAGAGATCAGAACAAACAGGTTTCTTTATTCTATATAATGGGATTTTATCAATTTCTAGTGCATTTCCTAGATGCACTAGGAGCATTTTAAATGTTCACCCAACCTAATTAACCATGTTTTCATCCTTCATTGAATGCATCATCTGCTCATACATAAGCCACCCAAAGATTTTGTGTTGTTGGTTTTGCACAGGTGTAAGATGATAGGGATTTGTGCATGTGGTTAGCTTTTGGGACATGAATTCCACTGAAGGCAGTGGAACTGTTTGTGTGTTTAACTTTAAACATGTTTGAAAGATCAGATCCCTAGCGGCCAATTCTGTTTCTGATGAACAAGCAGAAATAAAATCCAGCCTCCATGGCAGAACTGCAGAACTTGTTAAAGGGGAAAAAAAAAGAAAAAATTGTCTATTTTTCCATTAAGTAGGTAGGCTTTTTATCATTGGGTTGAGTGAAAAAAACCTGTCTTTTGTGTAGACCAGGTGAAAGGCGTTAGATGAACTCCTGGGCTTTTGCATTTTTCTAAAGTAAAACAAGTCTGTTTCCAGAAGTATCTTTATTAGAGTTAATTCCTTATTGCTTCGTACATTTTGAATATGCTCTGGATGCACCTCATGCTGCAAAATTCACATTGTTTCCTGCTGCTGTTTGTTTCTAATATCCAATTTGATTTCTATGTGAATTTGACACTTACCAGTAATTCACTTCTTCTATGAACTTGCTTGTAAAATCCTTCTGGTTTATTGCAAATTGCATATACAAAGTTCTGAAAACAGGCACATCTGTTCAAAAGGTTACACAGAAAACTTGTCTATTTATTTATGCAGTTTTGCAAGGGAAGCCTATGATAGGAAGGACTTATTCCTTTTTTGTACAATTTCCTAGTACTCATTGTTTGATGCTAAATAAGTGGGATGCAAGTTTTTCTACCACAGCTGAAGTAGTGCTGGGCAGGTTATACTAATTCCCAACTGGAAAAAGTGTTTACTATTTGTCATTCATCCTTCAGCTATAAGAAACTGTTATTACACAAAATACACGGACGTCTCAGTGCTTTGGCACCTGTATTTCTTTTCTGTTTGACAGAATGGTGCAACTCAACACAGAATGTACTGTGAAACAACTCTAACACTAAAATCAACATTTTTCTGATCATCTGCCACATAAGAATGTCTTGATTACGGCTCAATCAATACGACTCACAACATTACATGGCCATCATTTCCTTAACCAGAAGACTTCAAGTCTGCATACCTGTTCTGTTTGACTATAAAGAATAAACATACAAAATGCCAGCTTCCTAGTTCAAGGGTAACAGAAATTAATTGTTCCACCTACTGATTCATTAGAAGCATTTGTGTATTACTTCAAGTCTTGTCTGGCTATCTTTACATTAATATGTTTATGAACTGTGTATAAGGTATGTGTATTTGTAGTTAACCCTTGGGGATAACCGAGCTATTAGTTGCTTTGATACATTTGACATGTAAGCCCTGGGAAAATGGGAAGTACTTTTACCCCATGCTGCATCATGTTAAATTTTTGAAACATTGTAGCCAAAGAAAATATGACTTGACTTAGTGAATTTTTCTCTATGAAGAATGAAGGGATCTTAAAACATTGTGAAGCCCCATGTTTCTCTCCAAATATGTCCCACAGTAAAATACTATGCTCATAAATAACATGAGATGTTTTTTTCTAATTTGTTGGTCTTAAGCATTCAGCTGGCAGTTTAGCATTCAGCCTACTTTGCTCTGAGTTCAGTGACATTAATGGAAATGATTCTGCAAGGCAAATTGTCTTTGTGCATGTATCCCTACATTTAATTTTTCTACTTCCACCCTAGTGGGGTTCAGATTTCTGCTACAATGGATGGCAGAGAAGTTATAATCCAAACAAAAACATGTTTGTGGCAATACTCATCAGCTCTCTGCTCTTCAGCAACTAGTAAGTGATAAACCTAGGGAACTCTTGGAACAACAGGTACTGGTCATAGTGTGGCACAAGTAATCCATGTGGGGCTGTTCAACTTCGCACTCATCCTTTCCTTCTCCATCTTTCTCCCAGTGCCAGAAACATCAAAAACTGAAAACAAGGCCTGCTATCTTGCATTCAGTTGCCTCATGTAACGGCAGTGTAATGACTCTTGCAATGCAATGTAAGGCAGAGTTCAGTACCATGAGCTGCTATCATGGGGCTCAAAGCCATCTATATTCTGAGAAGATGCTTTTGTTCTAGCAGAGCATGCAAGATGTTTGACCTTCCCAAGTAGAATCGCAAATAATATCCTGAATTACTGCCTTTTGGTTTGAGTACATTTCATATTCTGTACTAGACAAATTCCATTTACTTTTTACTGGTTTAGCTTTACTATTAGCTTTTTACTATGGAAAGCCTTCAGATTAATTAAAAGATTGGTTATAATTCATTAATGTGCTTGGGGGGGATATGCTTTATCAGGGTAAATTCTTCTTTAAAGTGTGTGTGTATTCTTGTACATATGCATATATAAATTTGTATTCTGTCAAGCTGAAGCCTTTGCGGTACTACCCTTGACTGAAAGTCCTATGTGGTGGATTGAGTAAAATCTTTGATTTCCATATCCTATCTGCTGTATCAGGAAATAAACTGATCTAAATCTTTGGTGTGAAAGAAAAGGGGAAGGTTGTTTGCTTGTTTCCTAAATAGGTAAATAGAAAATGGGGATAGATGCTCTTCACTAGAAAAAAAAATCTATTTATATACTCTTTGTATGCACTGTAAAATATATACCAGATGTTGATGGCACCTGTGTTACTTCTCTCATCTCTGAGAACTGTTAGAACTTTTCCTTATCCAGCCTCTATCTCTCTACAAATGGCTACTTGTTCCCAAGTGCTGGGGTTAGCTACCTAGAGAGCTGAGACCAGTTAGCTCTGTACAGCTCTGCTTCACCTTGATAGCAAAAGTGCCATCCTGATGTAACTCCAGTGTAGATTGGGTGAGTGTACATGTTGCTCCTGGTCACCTGTTGCATAAAAAGCCTAGTTAATCGTTCAAAGATCTTTAAGGAGTCACAGGAATTTCACAATTCTGTAGCTAGTCACAGTAGCAAAGTTCATGATTTTGTACAACCTTTAAGATTCTCTTCAGTCTTATTCTAACTCATTGCCCACTTTTTAGTACAAGCTCAGTTAAATAGATGACTGCAAATCCTTGGAAAGGGGCTTAGTTCTAGATTTGTGAATATTCATTTGAATATTCCCTGAATACTAAAAATAAATAAAACTAATTGTACTTGTTACTGATTGTAAACCACATTAAAGCCTTTATTTTGTACAAGAGATCCTAATGGAAGCTTCCTTTTTTTCAGACTGATACTAGTCTAGGACAGTAGGTTGTATTTTCTCCCTTTCAATTTCACTCTTGTTACTGTTTATTTTACTCATCTTTATGTTTTTATTCCCTATTTCTTTTTTTTTCTGCTTCTTTACCCCATGTATGACAGAGGCTCTAACATCAGGTGCTTTTGTAAACCACTTTGATTCAGCAGATCTAGTGCTGACACAGGCACTATCAAAGTATTCATCTTAACTATCTAGCTTAGATCTATAGGGCATCACGATCACTGCAAAATAATTTCCAAAGATGAGGTAAGGCAAAACAACAGGATTTATCTGATCCATACCTTCTGTGCACAGGAGTGACTTAATTTCTTTAGTGCAGTTAGCTGAGCCAGACCACAACTCATGCTTTACAATCTGGTTTACTTTGGAGTTCTCCTTCTTGCATTACCACATACTATGGCAGTACCTACTATCAGCCCATTCACCCTTCCTGGACCATCTACTTAAAATAATAAGCTGTCTGTCAGCAAGGGTCTATATTTTCTGGGCCTTCTCATAAAGATATGTTTACAGTGAAACATCCCTTTCTGAGATGAGTTTATTCCCTCCCAGGTACACATTATTCCATTTGAGGTTTTTGGGTTTTTTTTTTCCTCTATTGAAGTTTGATTATGGCAATAATCCCCCAGGGTTAGATGAAATGCTCTCACTCAAATCCTTTAAGATTTTAAAGTTTCCAAGCAACATTGCAGACTTGCAGTCTTATTTTACAAAAACAAAAATATGTGTATAGGGAAAAAGAAAGTCTTGTTTTCTTTTTTTTTTTTCCCTTTCCTTTCTTTTTCTCCTCTAAGATGTGATTAATACATCTACAACAGAATTACTTTATCCCATAGAGTGGTGATGTACCTACCTTGCCCCACTTACTCTGGGCCTCATGCTGACACCGTTAATGACAACAGACTGATTTGTCTTTCCTAATATGCACACTTGGAAAAAATGAAGCATGTCTCATTTTGATATAATGCATTGGAGAAGTCATGCAAGAATAATTTCTGTCCGGAAGATCAGTAAACATACGAGGCCTGTTGGTCAAGCTGTTTTTACTCGTTACACCAATATATTTTTTTCTTATTTTAACGGCTATATTTCATGGAATTACCACCTCATTTTTATTCCCAGAAAGAGTGATGTTTATTGCTGCTTTCGTTCTCAGTGAAGAAAAATAATCCTGTTTTAAGTCAAATACTTGTTTATATGATCTAATAGAAAACACTAGGCTGTATATCAAATTTAAGTTGAAAACACATGTATTAAATTGACAGTAAGAACAAATTTGTTATAGCTATAAATGCTTATTGAGACATGTTTATATACATGTGTGTATATAGATATAATTTCTTTTTTTGAGGGTTAGGAGAGAGGACAGGAGAAATACATTGCTTTAAAGAGCACTGACAAAAGATGTGGTATAGTTGCTTTGGGTCTAAAATCACCCATTTAAGAGTAAAAAGACAAAGACCAGAAGCACATGAAGATGCTTGATTTAATTTAATTGATGAGTTTTTAGAAATGATTTAGTCCAAGTGGTCTAAAAGGCATTTTGTATAATTTCTCCAACTATGGAAAATATGATAAAAGCACCTAGAAAAAAAAAAAAAAAAAGCCCCCCAAAAAACCAAAATAAAGACCCAAAAGATTGTTTTGAAATTATATATAGGACATTCTACATTGGAAAAGTATCATCTATGCAGCTCTTCTGACCCAGTGGCCATTGAGCCATTTTTTATTTCAGATTGTGTCCCAACACGTGTAATATGTGGACACAAAAGTTCTAATTCCACATACATCCTTCCGTGATGAACACACTTAAAAACAGCTCTCAAATGCCTTATACACATAAATTTAAATGTGACTGTCAGACTACCCAATTCTGAGCCATGGATGTATCCTTTCCAGTCTTCCATCAATTCCAGATCAGTCTGTCTTCTAGGATTAGCAGTTTTCACATTCACTGTCACAGTGAATGTGAAAACTAGACAATGTAATTTTGTCACTTTCAGTAAAGCAAGGAAACGTTTGTATCTTTTTTCTATTCTTTCAATAATTCAGGTGGCTTCCTTTCCATTTGTTATGACTGGAATTTCTTGTTTTTGGAGTCCACCTGCCACAGCATAGTAGGCTGACTAATGGCTTTGAAATGTGTTTTGTACAGCATTGCCCCAGCACATAGAGAACAAGAGAACTGTGCTAGTAATGTCTGGAATATCCATTCAGAGAAATATCTATTTTTAAATGTATCTGCATAGTACTTATCACGGGTCTATGCACACACAAGCAACCGAAAAGAAAGATCTAAGAATATTGTCTTTCTTACTTGACATGCAGAGCACATTGTTAGCATTGGGTTTTTGTTTTGTTTTGTGTTTTTGGTGTTGGTTTTTTTTTTTTTTTCAGAATAACTTTATTTTAAAAATATTAATTCTCTCTCCTGAATTGGAAGAGAGCAGTGGGATCCACCTACAAATAGACTTGCATCCAGCTCCATGCTCTGTGCAGAGTCAGCCATTTGCCCATATGTCTTGATGGTGTTCTGCTGAGGTGCGAAGCGAGCATTTCACATTGAAGTAATGTTGAGTGCTGGGTACACATTCAGTAGTTATTAGTTTTGAAATGTGGATTAATAGTTCGAAGACCAAATGCTGCATAATTTTGTTGTAATATATCTCTTGTGAGGAAATGAAGGCATAGTTTTGAAACGTGAATTAATAATCTGAAGTCCAAATGCTGCATACTGCTGTTGTAATATATCTCTTATAAGGAAATGAAGGCATGTAGAGTGATGTGCCCAAGGATGCAGGCAGGGTCATGAAGGAAGTGCAGGAGACTGATTCCTGACCCCTCATGTTAAAACACAAGTAGCAGACAATGAATTACAAACACATGAGCAACTGCACAATATCCTTTTAGGCTGATATTTAAAATAATAATGGAAAAGAAGAATTCCAGACATCTTTCCTGTCTGCTGGTTTGATTCCCTAGCTTCCTCTGGGTCCCAGCACTCTCTTCTTTTTGTCTTTCTTTCAATACTTGCAATGCATTTCTCTAATCTGATTGCCTTTCTTGATTAGCTTTCTCTGTCTTGTCTCCACTAGAGTCAGTGCACTTCATTCTCTCCTTTTGCAGCAGTCTCACTACCTTTCCCCGAGATCCTAATCGTGCTGGGATGTCAGCAACCCCTTGACATATTAAAAATCTTAAAAATGAGAACTAGTTCAGTTAGGGGTGAGGGGAGAGGTAAAGTGAGAAAATATTAGGCATTTGAGGTTATTGACTAATTCTCACCAATACAACAGCCAAAATGTCATGTTTGTTTCCCTTTTGTATTTCTTCCTCACAATACTGCTGTTTTGAACTGAGACTGGCCCTTTGCATGCTTTGGTTTGTAGGCCCCTTCCAAAATAATGATGTAAGAGTCCTTCCAAAATAATAGATGTAGCATAAATTATTGTAATCACTCAAAGTGAAGATGTAGCGAGTACATGCAGAGGTACGCAGTCTGTTCACTTCTCCCCCTAGCCAGAAGCATTATTTTGTAGCCTGCCTCTTACCCCCAGTCTGAAGCAGGCAGAGGAAGCCCAGCACAAATCCAGCTGGGCAAAAACAGGACTTCTTTCTCAAGTATGCATAACATCCATCCTCTTACTTAAGGTTGGTTACCACTCATGCTTTCTGTTTGACACTGTTGTTATTACTGTCCCTTTGATAGATTTTGCAGAATGCAAGCCCCTCAAAGAAAACTGTGTACATAGAAGGGGATGTTTCCACATCAAGCCAAAATATACCAAGAAATTAGAGCAAGTCAGGGAGGTCTTTGTGCATCTGAACTGCTAATGATCACCATGAGACAGGGTTGAAGCTGCATGAGAGGCATGTCTCAAATATTGTGTCAATGCTATGGAGTCTATGTAGTATTTGAACCTAAATAAGACCTCTTGAAAAATGTCTAAAAAGCAGAAGGGGAACTGGATCTTTAGCCTATTGGTCTTATTGCATTTGTCAACCAAGTTTTTACATTACACAACCTAAGTGGGAGTTGATAACGGAGATCAATATTTTTCTGAGTTATTAATCTGGAAACAATTGACCCCATTACACATTGATGCAATAATTTCTGAATGGCTCCTATTAATTACATCAGCATCGTAAAATTCTGCCAGCTCATTCATGTTTCACTACTTGCCCTGGTATCAAGAATGTTGTTACCTGAGCAAACTCTTATCTGTTGAATTGTACTATTTGCTGTAGTTATTTATTTATTTATTTTACTCATCCATTATGTTGGAAATCAGAATCACAATGCTACCCGGGATAAGCAAGTGGATGAGTCATTTTGATACATGGGCACACATAGCACACAAAAGGTGTAACAGGTGCAGTGTTGATTGGTACTTTCCTCACTCTACTGTAATACTTAAAACAGAGAGAGAGGAGGTAACAGCCCACATCACAACCAACATTTTAGTTCAAAATCAAGCTTTGAAAATCACTGAAATATCAAGTTGAATTACAATATGTGCTAAATAAGTAAACAAATAAATATGGAGATATAAACCATGAAGGTTCCTAGAATGTTCAGGATAAGGCACTTATATCTTTTAGTTGGTACTTCTGATGAAGGTAAAAAACTGTACACAGGATTTTTTATCCACCTAATAACTTACTGTAAGAAAACTTAGGAAATAATCTCTCTAGCAGTTAAATAGGTGTTCCTAATTGTTGGACTAGCTCATCAGTTTGGTTATATATGAATAACAAAGCCTTGAATTGTCAGAAGGATGGTACAATTTCTGTTTGCACTGTTAAAGTCAAAACACATGGCAACTTCACAGGAAAGAAATTGAAAGATGTTTGTCTAATTTTTGTTGTCATATTTTTCACAATTTTGATAGTAAATGAGGCATTTCTAACTTACTTATATATTGATTTTGTAAGTATGTAGCTGTTTGTTAGTTACTGTTTGCATCTCTTAAGGCATTTTAAATAATTGCTGTTCAGCAAGGTAAAAAAAAAAACTTTGTTCTTTTTCTAAAATTGAAGTTTGTACTTCACAATAATCTTTTCATAATCTTTGAGTTATACCTATACATTTTGCTTTATGCGTCTTCATGGCATTTATAAAGTCAGTATGCTGCAGAGTGCAGGCATTGGAGAATGTCTTGCTTTTAAAGATCAGAGAGACAATTCTTGCTCTGGTCTTCAAAGGCAATTCAAACAAGAGAGAGACAAAGATTAATCATAGTGTTTCCATTGTTAAACCTCACTTTTTCAGATTATGCTAGTTTAGCACTAGAGTACTTAGCACTGCATATTTCATATCCAAAAGTCATAGTGGTTCATGTATTAGGAAATAAACAGGAGTTTAAAATAAAATCCTCCAGGATCTTCTGTTGTTTTGAAATCTAAGGGGCTCTGTAATCCCTTAAAGCTGTAAATACTAACAAAGAGACCATTGTCACTAAATCAAAATCATATTTGCAGAAACAGCATATAGATGATGTCTGCTATTTAGTGAGCCAGCTTTACGTCTGTTATAATTGCAGTGGTGTAGTACACCAACCAGTAATCAGTTTTTCTGAATATCTTGAAAATAATTAAATGTTTATGAAACAACCGATGAGTTGGATACCTCCCAGCTCCCCAGTTGAGCAATTTTTTCTTTATCATTTCTGCAGACAGTTGCTTTGTTTAACATTTAAGGTTACATTAGGTCAATCCCTAATACAATCATGTATTTGGCAAGAGTAGATGAGGATTAATTAGTTAATGTTTGCAGAAGGCCTTGAGATTATTAAGTACTCTGGGGCATAAATGAATGTACCTGCCTCACACTAATCTTGGAATGGATGGTACCAGCATCAATGCTATTCTCATGCTTGACATGTCAGCTTTTCATGGGTTTTGCCATAGGTAAATTCTGAATTTTAAAATTAATTGGTTGTGCTTTTAATCACTTATTAATAACTCTTTTGAGCATATTTTTAAGTGGCCTCTAAAAAATGTTCAGACAACAACTTGGTATATAGCAAGCTCCGAACGTGAAATTCATAAAAGTGTCCTCAATGCCAGTGGAAATATTTTAGGGGCCCCGAAGCAGAGCTGGAAATCTACTGGATGTGCTTGTGGTAGGGAATTTGATGTTTCTTAGAGGAGCATTCGATTTTGTATGAAGCAGCTGTTACATATTTTATGAGCTTTCTCACAATGACTTGCACACATTAGATCATCCCCATAGTAGAGGGGATGTTTTTCCTCCCTCTTTACCAGACTTCTTGTTAGATAACCAGCTGAGGTGCTGGTGAGCTATGGAAAGATAATAGAATTCATGTCCAAGTGAGTCTTTCAAAAGTCTTCAAAACAATCATCTCTGGCTCTTTGTTGAGTGAATTAGGTTTAAGTTGTGGTTTCAGGATGAAAGGCCATTGTGCCCATACATGTTTCCCGGGGACATTTGACTCCCTTGCTTTTTCTTTTCTGTGATTTGGAATGTAGTTTGGTATTTTCAGCAGTACTCAGCTGTACAAGATTGTAGTCTTCAGTTCTAAACATTGCTTAAGATGACAAGTGATGGATTGCGTAGTGAACATTTTACCACTTTCTTCTGATGTGAGCTTCAACAATTCTACTGGCTTATAGTTCTTGGAGATGAATTACCCAACTATTCAACTGATTCAACAGACTATTTTAGAGGCAGTGTGATTCCTCCAGACATTTCCCAGACAGACTGACAGCATTTCAACTTTCAAACAACACCTTTTCCTAAAATTTCTCTAAGAGAAAAGAAGAAAAAGGTCTAGCATCAGTCAGGTGTGAAGTAAAATATGATTCACCCTTAATGTTTGATTATTCCTAAATTAGAAACTGCATTTTTAACACTGTTTTTTGGGTTGTGTTTTCAACCCATTGGGTTTGGCAACAGGTATGGATGTCTTCCTTTTATTCTTTTTGTTTGCTGACCCAACCAATGGCTGGCAGTTATGGATTTTCTTTCATAACATCTTTTAATATCTAATGTTCTTGCTTATTTCTGCTTTCTTTAGAAGTAAATATAGACTGTCTGTGTAGTTTGGCCATTCAGGCTGTGTAATGAATTAATGATGTTTACTTTTATTTATAAGAATTTTTTAGAAATACAAAACTTCAGGAAGATTCAGCCATATGGTAGTTCACTGTAATAATTAAAAAACATGTGTGATGAAGCAGGCTAGAAAAGGGTGTTGCTTTTAACTAGTTTGCAAGGGTAGGGTACTCTGATCCTCCCTAGGTATCCAGTGTTTTGTTGCTGTTTGCAGCAAATATACTACCATTGGTTGAAGAGCTAATTCGACTTTCTTTCCTCTTCCCCTTCTCACTTTTATTTTATTTTTGAGTAAGGAAATGTTGCAGTACTTTATGATACAAAGCTTATTCTTTTCATACCTGTAATGCAAACTGGTTTTGATCCAGACTGTTTTTCTCTGAGCTTAATGATGGAAATATTAACATTTGTAAAGAACAGATAAATGATAAATGCTCAGTGAGAGAATTTCATCCTGTAAATGTTTAGCAAACTAAAGCCTTTCTGCAAGGCGTTAGGCTTAGAACCTCTACTGTTCTCTATATGTTGAAAACGTTTCTTAAAAAAAAAGACAGAATAAACTGCTTCAAACATTGCATCAACATAGAAAAGTCTAGCAATGCATGGCTATACCGGATTCTCTGTTGTACTACACGATTGCTACCTTGAGTCTCTGAGAAGCTGTGAGTAGTTCCTTCTATCTATATGGAAACTTTTATTTAAAATAAAGCAGAATTCTTAGTGATAATATTAATTCTTTTTATACTTTCTTACTCCCACAGTCATAATAAAAGTTTCACATAAATTTCCCCTGATATCTGCTAGATTTACTTAGTGTGACCTAAATTTGACAGACAATTATAGTACCTGTAAATGATTTGAATATGTTTTCTACAAATACCCATCTGTAGCTGTTTTGGAAAATTCTTCAAATTATTAAATGATCGTGTTTTTAAGACATTGTTTTTCCTTTTTCGACCTCCTTGCAATGCTAGCCGTGTTGCTCTTGAGTGGAAGACAAAATAATGAAGTTAATGTCAGGCATGAGCATTTGCTCTGCTTGATGATCTACCCCTGGATTTGTAAGAAGGATCCCCAGATTTTTCAGTGTCTTTTTGGTAAAGTAAGCATGTAACAAGGGAATCTGATGATTATATTGGTAGCACTTCCATAGGCTCCTGCAGTAATGTCATAGCCATAAGTCCACTTCTGCTTCTATGGGATGCACACCTGCACAAATATTTGTTTGTTACCAGTTAAAGCAACCTCTATTCAGCTACACATTGGCAGTTATAAGAAAGGTTTGTTGATCAGAAAATCTCTGAAGACATTTTTTCCTAATCTCTGGTTCTTTTCTGACAGTTAGGAGGATCAGTGTTTAGATTATTTCCAGAGATGGGACAGCCTTTTCTACAATGACTGGAAAATGTCAAAGGGTCATCTGAAAGTGCATCCACTGTTTGAGCCTAGCAGGAATGTCTTTTTTTTTCTTCTCTTTTTTTTTTTTTTTCTCCTTTCACTCAGCTCATCACACCTTATTAAAAGTAAGGTGTTGCAGAATAGTTAAGAATGTTTATGAACCTTAACACAAACCAAGTCAAACTGAGAGCTATGATACTTAAGTCACAAACTGAATTATCCTCCCAAGGCCAATAGAAAGCTTGTATAAATTGCAAACTGTTTACTGAAATTTAAAAAAGACAGAAAGAATCTTACAAGAACTAAAATAGACATGCATCTGAAAGTCTCTATTTCTGTCTTTCTCTTGGTAGGAGAGTTGTATATAAATCTACATGTGGACTTCTAAGAGAACCTTAAATAAATTTGCTTTGCTGTTGTAAACATGGCAGAGGCAAAGTGTTTTAAAAGAGAATTCAATCCTGATTGCCACAGCAAAGAAACTCTTAAACAGCTGTAACTGTAAGACAAAATATTAGCGCAGTGACTTACCCTGCTTGCAGTCTTACCCTATTGATTTCTTATAATGCTACTTCCATTTTCCTATGCTTATGCTTTAATTTGAAAACAAATACATGTTTTATAAAGGGTAAACAAGTATACAAAACTTTCCTAGGCAAAAGCAACAAGAATGGTGGGACCTTGTAATTTGGAGCCAGGGATTGACTGGTAATAGGATATAGATTTTGATCAGGTTGCTTGTATGGGCTTGTGTAGCTCAACCAAATTGTATTCCACATCAAGCCAGAAAATAATCTGATTTCAGAGCAGATAACTGGAGAGCCAATGGTGTCAGCAAGGCTCTATGAAAGCTCTTGCTCTTGAGAGTTTGGGAGTTTCAGCTGTGAGTGTATGAACTTCAGCATATAAATTGAGTAATGCCCATGGATACTTAAGTTTGTTGCCATCTGCCATGCATGAGTTTTTCCCTTTCTGGTTTTGTATCTGACATAACTTCACTGAACATCGAAATGATCATGAGAGCATGTAAATGAAATCATGTTGTCTAAAGTGCTTCACAGTGGAAGTTTTGGTTTTTGGAAGCAGTTATCCACAAACTTGTTCTGTTAGCTATTGGTTATTCTGCAGGTAATGGAGTTATGAAAGTATCATGCTTCAGTTCTACCCTGACTCATGTGGTAAATATTTAGAAAATAAGGTTCATTACAAAGGCAGCCATTTTTGTCCTCCCAAAACAAGGAGAGAATAGGAAGAAAAACTGTGAATTTGACTGCCCTATTTGCTGCCTACATGCTTCCTAATCTGGAGAAGCCAGAATTTTCTGTTTAGTCTCAAATACTTGAAGCAGACAACTGTCTTCTGAGTGTCATTTGCTAAGTAAAGAGGAGGTTTGGAAAGCTAAGAAGCACCAATCAGCTGTAGAGATCAAAATGGCATCTTATGCCCAGCTTCATGGTATGCCCAGGAGGGTATGTAAGATCTGAAAGGTTCACTTTCACATTTTATTATATGTAATAAATTACATGTACAGTTTAAAAACTATATTACCTTATTTTAAAACTATAAAAAGAGGGGCAAATCTGTTTTTATTCACGCTTTGTATTCTTCTGCTAAAAGTTAGGGGAATAGAGGTAATGTACAAAAATAATGTTTGTAGAAAATTCTGTTTTCCCTCTCATTTTGACTTTCTTTTTTGTCTCCAGCCAATAGTGATTTGCTTTAATGAAAAGCTTTGCAGGAGGTTCCAGGAACCGACTTGCATGGCCCTGTTGGAAATTATGATCAGAGCTACTAACTGTTAATAATGTGACTTGTTTCTCAGTGGGATGCCCCAGGAAGTAGATTAGCGTTGCTCTAGACATCACTGGAGATGAACAATAGGGAATTCACTCTAGAGGAGAGTGCCAGTGGCTTTACGCAAACTCCCATAAAGAGCTTCAGGCAAGAATTGTTCTTAATAACTATCCCAATATTGAATCAGAGGGGTTCTAAATTCAGTTTACAAAATTGTCAACATATGTTGAAGCTCTTCCCGGGACCTGGCACTGCTGTAGCTTCCCTTCAAAGAAATCAAACAGTAGTTGGCTGGAGAAAAGCTTTAAACCTGGATTTAATTTGTTGCAAATGAAAGAAGTGTGTCTTTTTTGAAAACTTTCCCCTCTTATACCAAAGGACAAAGTAGTAAAAGTCTGTTTGTTTCTCTTAAAGCCTGGAGATTTTCTTGTTTAGAATAGAAATGTATTGTTCCTTGTTTAAAGAGCCTCTTGAAAAGGAAGAGAAAAATTAGGCAATGGAGCTGCTGTTTTGAGAAAGCATACAGAAGAGGACAGAAGAAAAAACTGTTTCTATTTCCTTCAATTTTTGTTCAAGATCACCAAAAAAGCATACCCAAATAAAGCACTCTCTTGTTCTATGATGTTATTTGCCTCCCTATGTCACACGTACATTGTTATGGCTTGTTATCAGGAGAGAAACAAAAATACATACTATCCTTCAGTACGAATTTTTGATGATGGCATAATGCCTAAGGCTGGCGAAGCTGTAAGTGAATTTTACAAGGCACGTGCAAGCCAGAGAATACTTTCTCTTGGATTATAACACCGTGTATTTTGTATATTCTGCATAGGTTACAAGGAAATGAGCTAGAAATGAGCTAGAAAACACTAAAATATTTTGTCACTGCTTTGTAACCTTTCTGTCTTAAGAGAGACAATCCTAACTATTCTGGCTCCAAAAAGTGAAAATACGGAAAAAATTTCAAGGAAGTTTATATCACTGCTTTGAAGTCCCCAGTCTTGAGAAATGTTGATGTCTTGAGACATGCAACTAATAGCAGGTGCTCTGAGTTCAGTAAGGAAGCACTCACTTTCACAAAGTTTAGAAGCATTCAGGCTTGTATAAATGAATGCAAAACTGAAGGTCGATAATTAATTCTGCTCCAAAATGAATTGCAAAAGGGTTGGTTTAAATTTGATGAAAGGCATTTGAAGTAATCTCTTATCTCTTTGCTGATCATCCCCAGCCCTACCTGTCAGTTTGGAATGGCAAGCCATCCCCTTGACAGAAATCCTATGAAAGGACATCTGTGCTGTGTGACAATGTCATATGGAAGGATTACTGATTTAATAGAGTTGAGTTTTGTTGTTGCTCAAGCAGATGCATCTGTCAGGCTAAACAAATTGCCATGTTTTGTGGCAATAATTTTTTGCCTTGAAATTTCCATGCAAATGAAAAATAATTAAAAAAAAAAAAACAACTTGTAAACCATTTCTGTCAAACCTGTGATTTGTGTAGCTGTTGAAAAATAAGCAGTAGTTATGCCTGAAGTACAGCCTGCATGGTGCAGCTTGTAAAACAGTATTTAATACATCCATGCATCCATACTTTCCAATAGGGTATCTCCCCTATTTTTCCTCTTTTTTTTTTTTTTTTTTTCAATTTTCTGGCTTCTTTGTGATCTTCATCTTTTTGTTGTCTATATGTGCACGTGTATATTCACAACATTTTTATTTTTTTAACAAACTAAAGAAAAAAAATAATAATCTTATCAGTAAGGAATTGTGTGACTTCAGAATTTCTGTGCCTATGCTAAATATTTCACTTCAACAGTTACAATATCTGCATGTCCACAGAGGAGAATGTGATGATTGGCTTGTGTGTATGAAGTCCTTGTGTGCGGTAAAGTGCTGGTTTATAGCCAGGCCTTCTGCTTCAATGCATTTGTCGAAGACTGTAATATCTTGGATCTGGATCTTTAGAAACGTTCATATAAACACAGTGATAGTGGAAAACAGATGCCCCAGCATCTACAGCAGTTGAGAATTCTTCTTTTCTTGGATGAAAAAGAAAGTTTCCATGGTTTTAAATAGGTATTTCTGGGGGTGAACTATATCAAAGTTTGCCTCCAATAATCTGCGGCTGTTATTTATATCTGCCAAGGAGAGCTATAAATTCAGCCTTGACATGGTTTCAATAGTGTGAACCTCCAGATCTGCTCTAATCCCAAGATTAGATACTGAAGTGCTGCTTCAATTGTGCAGTATTATCACGTACTATCAGTTGGCCCTATTTCAAACTGTAGCTTTATTGACAATACTTTCAAAGCTGTTGCTAAGTTGTGAGCACTCTGCTTTATCTACTGCTGCTTTTACAACTCCAGCTTGGTATACTTTCTTGCAGGAAGCACTATGCTAATAATAATCACTAGACAAAATGATGATGTGTGTTTGACCTTTTTTCATACAGGAGTCTTTGTTCTACTCATAGCTTTTTCCTGTCCTTGACAATTTAAACTGTTCTTTTTTTTTTCTTATACCCTCTTGTTACTGTCACTTCTACCTGGACAATTCTTCAAAGCAGACCTCAAAAGCTATGTGTTCATACAGCACTGACTGCCCTAAGCTTAACTTATTCGGTAAGATTGTTGTTCTTCCTTTCTAAAATGCCATGTGACTCACTACTACATTCAGTCATGGGACTTTTCCAGAAAATGTGGTTGAGCAGGTTTGTTTCAATTCCCTTGAGGTGTGCAAGGATTACACACAAAATACAGATGAATTAAATAGCAAATACATCCATCAACCAGGCTCAAGTTCTTTGTGCCTGACTGTCACAAGAGAAGAAAACTGCAATTTATTGAATCATTTGGGATAAGAAAGTCCTAAGCTCAATTTTGAGAACCTGCTTGATAGAGGCAATCAGGAAACAACTGCTCATCCAGTGTGAACAGCTTCCAAAGGGGAGCCTTTGGTCTGTTAGCCCTTTTTGTGCCAGTGTGCTTGAATAGGTTACGGGCAAAACCAGTACTGCTTGATGTAGGGGATATGGCAGATGACCACCTTAGAAATGTGGCTGCACAACTGTTCCATGGCATCAGTTTTGCTTCCTTCTGTGTCAATATGCTTTCAATGGTGAACTGGTCAGAAGTCAAAAGTCACTTTGTTTTTGTTAACCCTTCTGTTTTCTTCTTCTTTATCTGGTCTGTAAGTCCTCAGAGCAGGGGCTGCTGCCTCAATATTTCATTTATACAGTCTGTAACTCAATTGAGACTGTGTTCTGCACCTTTGTGAATAAAAAGGTGTAACATCTTGAGCTATTGCTATTCTTATACCTTATCAGCAGGTTGGAATGCTGCTCTCAGACTGAAGTCAAGGGCTGAAGTTTCCTCACGTGTATGTTTTAACAACACCAGATTTCAACTTAAATGAAGGATACTGATGCTGCATTTTCTTTTGCCAAATGCTTCAGTTTGATGTCTTCCACAGCTTAGCAAGGTAAATCCCAATTCAGAAAAATTTACATCACCTGTATCTCTCTGGCATTTTAAAGACCAAGAGCCTTACAAGATACATTCTTAACTGGTGTTGTTATGCCTGTGCTCCACTTAGTGTAAATTTGCATAACGTTATATTCTTTTTTGTTATTTTTTAAATTATTTTTATTTTAATTTTTTACATAGCTTTCATAGGAAATGATTAGGAACTTTGGTTTTAAAATAGCTATATAGTTTCAGCCTAGGTTAGCACATACTGACATACATGGTATTGTTTTATGAGGCTCTGAGTAAGCAGTTTTTCTCCATAAACATGGAGAGTGTTGGGAGTATTTCTTTTAATGAAAACTGAAACCTTCAGTATCAACTGAGAAGCCTGCTATGTTCCCAAAGCTGTCCTCCGTACTCCTCTACCCATTCGGAATACTGCCAGTAAGCATAGCGTCATATGATATATACTGGATAGGCTGGTATACTCAAGACAAAAGCAGTTTTCTTTATCTTGATTTTCCTTCACTTGTGAATAATTGAATTTCCTATACATCTTGGTGAATTTTTTTGTGTTCTTGAGTTTACAGTCCTATGGCTATGCTACTGAACCACAAAAACAACTTAGTACACTACATTATAGAAGCTTTTGAGAGCAATTGATTCTATCCAGACAGAGTCTGTTCTCTATTTTCTATAAAGTTTACAGTAAAACCAAGTAACACAGAAAAGGTATGCAAAAATGAGTTACTTATCAGAGAAAAATATTTCTTTGCATTTTCAGTTTATATAGTATAAATTCTGTGAACAGTTGTTTATACCTTTACACCCAAATAGATGTTGAAAAGCCCTAATGTAAAGTCTTAAGCAGCCTGGTTTTCTACATATCAAAGTGCTGTTTATCTCATGAGAAACATGGATCACAGCCAATGGCATAGCTTGCCTTCACCATCTGATGGCTAGAGAGTACAGTTATATTGCTTCACATAAGTACTTGGATAAAAACGTTTCCTATGAAGGACGAGGACTTCCCTCTGAACGTACATCCTGAATTTGGTGAGGAGTGTTTTTGCCTTTCAGGTATATGATCAGCAAGTTGACCATCTAAGAAGTATATAGCAGGATTCATGTATATATGAAGTTTTTAAGTGTTCCTATGTATGTGTCTTTTCTTAAAACTTGTGTTTAATCTTTCCCTTCAAATAGATGAATTTTGGTCCTTACTTATGCTGTAGTGTGCTTTTACATGGATTTCTGTGAGATTGCAAGTTTGCCAGCTTCGATCTTATATACTTCAAGCTGATCATATTTACAGGTTTGAATTTACAGGAATTGACTGTCAAAGGACAGTGTCTAAGGGCAGTGTCTAAGGACACAGTGCCACGTGAAACAAATTCTTATACTTTGATGGCTGTTGGAAATATAACCAAAGAAGTTACCTTCAGTTTGTATATCTCCAGAACATTAGTGCTGTCAATTCAGACCAGCTGACAGAGGTCCACATGCAACTCAATGGCATTTAACTTAGACCTAATTGTTCAAGAGCGATGTTCAGGAAAAGCTTTTTTCTGTGTTCTGCAGAATGATCCTGCTACACTCTTCTGATATCAGACAGAAAATGTTATAAAGAAAAGGAATATTTTTACAGTCAGAGCAGATGGTCTTTAACTATTTAGGAGATTTTTACTTTGCTGAGGGAGATGATCTGTGCATAAATTTAATGGACTATATGATGATAGGATCAGTTGTAGATGGTTGCTGTTACTTCAGAAAACTCTGTAACTTTATCTTCACTTTCCTGTAGAATGACAAATATCCATAAAGTATTCTATAATTCCATCATGTCATATTGTGCAGTTTCCCTGTTCAATATGCTTGCTTTTTGTGGGTTTTTGTTGTTGCAGGATCTAAGTGTGCACCTTCCAGTTGTATGTGTCAGAGTTTAACATGTGGCAGGTAAAGGAAGGATGCATGGAGGGAGCAGAACAGATGGAGAACTTATGAGATGATCTTAAATGCTCAAGCTTGTGTAAGTGTTAAAAGTAACATTATTTATTCAGTAAAATAATAAAGCCTAGGGGTCTTGTAGCCAAAATTACTCTTGCTATGATAAATGCAAAACACAGGGTTTGTACAGAGCCAATTGGAAATTAGGAACATTTGACTGAGGACTGTGTGATGGATTGTCAAAGAGCAGCCTCTTGCTAAAGAGGAAAAAGGCAAGAATGAAGTCAGACTTGCAATAGCATGTTTTCCTGAGAGACTTGGGGAAGTGGCCTGAAGTGGGGATTATGAACCAAAGCTGAGATAGATAAAGAAGGGATAAAAGAGTGTGCTTGTGTGTGTGCATGCATGGAGTACAGTGAAATGGAAAGACAACTGAACACCAATTTCCTGCTTACAGTCCCTGGCTGGAACTTCCAGAGCAGATAGGAAGAAGCTCTTTTTAAGAAAAAACAATGCAGACTTTCTAGCAGAGGGAAGAACTGTAAAACCAGTCATCTAAACTGAGCAATCAATTTCTGAAATAAATCTGACCTTTATCAGTTGCAGTCACAGAAAAAAAAGCCACGAGCTTATTTTTGGATCCAGTGGCAAGGACTTAAAGTAGAGCCGTACTACTGAATTTAACAAAACAACATAGGTATCAAAGAAACTGTCTGTAATAAGGACTTGATAAAGTCCTGGAATTTTTTAGCTATATCCTGAAAAGATAGATTGTTTAAGGTATTGGAATGACAGCAACATGAAATTGTAACAAGAGAGGGAAGTATTCAACTCTGCTCTAATTTTACTAAAGCTCCAACAAGTACGTGAGATTTTGAGGCTATGCATCCAACTTATACAGGGTAGTTCTTAATTGATGGAGTAAATCAGCAAGCTTTCTTCCAGCCAGCTCAGCGTCTCCTTAAAGAAAACTTGATAAAATAAAGACTTGGTCCTGTGACACCTTGAGAGTCGTCACACTTTTTTCCCTGAAATAAAAAAATGAACATTGCACTCAGTAGTGTTGGCTTCAAAATGAAAATCTCTCGACATTACATGCTCATTCTAAATGTCAGTGGCAGAATTTTTTAGTGGCCACAGAGATAAGCCTTAGTTATAAATTATTAACAGTGTATTAGATAGTTAAATGTAAGAGGAAAGAAAATGGTTGCAAGATATTTCCCAACTTGCAGCAACAAGTTTACAACACAATAGCCCTAAAGGAATGGGAGTGCATGATTTAAAAATTAATATTAGCTAAACCAGTCATTAGATATGTCACAAGGCTAAGAATAACTCTGTAATCATCATTCTGTCAGCATGTGAAGGTTTAGGATTTCACGAGGTCACACAAGAACTTCAGTCTGAAAAATAAATAAAATAAAAAAAGCAGGCTAAGCAAGAAAAGCAAGGCAGGAAGGTTTTGGGACACTTGACAGGATTTCTGCTTTCACAGGGAAGCCCCCCTTTTATTTCTTTGTTACAGTACAACATTAGTACAATAACACAAACTTTGCAGTTACTGTCATGGGCTGCTATAGAGGTTGTCTTCAGCAGGGACACTTTGTTAGCTGTGAAAGACAACCCCAGATGACATCCTTGCACATGCATCTGCTCTACATGCCCGCTCCCTTCTGCTACATCTGCAGCTGACCTGGGGCCTAATGTGGCATGAATGCATCACTTCAGTCTGCTACTATTATGTGTGTGCATGGTGTACATGAAAGTATCTGTATATGGTGAGGACACAGGAATGCTGGCTTCCGTGTGCGTGCTAAAGTGAGTGGGGACAGAGTGAGCTTCTGCTCTATGCCAGTTGTAGATTTATGAGCACTGTGATTGTTCATGTGAAACTGAAGTAAGGGATGGATGATGTGATGTTGTAGTTCTTTTTGGCTCTTGCTCTCACAACCATATTGGAGCATCTTTTGTCAAATCCTCCAGTGGCCACATATTTTCTTCTTATCCTCAACAAAGACTTGTGGGAGGAGAGGGATCAAAGCTGATTTGCTTTGGTTTGTGTCTACCCTCAGTTAAAGTGGAACTTTCTAGTTCACCTTCCTCTTTTACTCCCTCTTCCTCAACAGGAGAATGCAGTTGCAGTTTACTTGGAGAGGAGAGGGGGGACTTGGGGAGGATTTAATTTTTTCAGTAGATTCAACTTTGAATTTTTATTGTCAGTAAAAAAATAAAAAAATAAAATAAAAAATTAGTCAACTTTGAATGTAGTGAAGGTGAACTTATTTTTAATCACGTTTTTAATCATGTTATAGCCATGTAGATGTTGATTCCCTATAACTTCTCTAAAATATGATTAGCTTTTCTAGGTCCAAAATACATAACTGCATCTTACAGCATTTCTTGCTCCCAAATATAATTATATAATAATACCTCTAACTGTTTTACTTTTCAAAGTCTCCTTTAGAACTGCATGGATTCTTAGACTTTGGTCTATGGTTCCAGTTCAGAAATTACAAATTGATTTAGAAACTGCAGTGTCCATCTGTGTATTTTTAAGTGTTGTACTGGCTGAAGTCTGAGTGCTGTAATGCGATAAGTAACCTACTTGCCCTTTAACTTTATTACTTTAAAAAATGGCTAGTGCTCCAGTTTGTGGGATGTTGCATAACATGAGACTCCCATATATGATTTATAACATTGACATCACAGACTGTGCTGGTTAATGTCAGCCCTGGTCTGCTGTTTTATATCAGTAACTATCAAGCTTATTCGTTATCAATAAATAATAAAGCCAAATAGTTTCATTTAGTTTTCATGAAAAATGTTGTATTTTTTTATTTGATCTATAGGTATTAATATAATTATCTGATTATATTAATCAGAGAAGGAAGAAAAACAAAGTGAAGTGGCTTGGTTTTCACAGTATTTATTCTCACTGGCAAGCTCTCTTTTGCCTTTCAGCCCCCACATACCTTCACTTGAGGCTGAATTCATTCTGCACAGTTGTGAGGACTTACTGATGGTGGTATGTTTCAGTTTGTGAGGTTCCCCTCTGTCTGTCTGACCCTATGTGCAAGTCAGAGCAGTTATCATAATCTTGCAATGTTTGGGAGATAGTTTATTATACCCTCCATCTCAGAAAGCATTTCCTGTAATCTTTACATCTGCAAACATGCCCTTCTGGGCTCTTTGTGAGCAAGAAGGCAAAACACTGCATTGTGGTCTTATTCTGTACAACACAAGAAGAATTTGTATCCGTACAAAGGAGCAAGGTGAGCTACATTTAGAGTTCCTCTTAACCCAACCCAGTGGTGACTGTAGGATTGGACTGAAGCTCTCCTCAGGTACCTATCTCCACATGTGCCTGCAAGCACTTACTTGTATTATGCAGGGTGAACATCAGCATGTCTATTTTGATAACATGGTTTCTTTTGAATTACATCAGTTTAGAACAGAATTGTATGCACTAGACTGTTACTTCAATTATCCTTCTAGTTTGACTAGGAGCTGTTATTCTGGGCTATGGACAGATGACCTTTCCAAAATCCAGTTGAATCTTCAACCTCACTTTGTGTTTTTTCTTCTTGAAGATCTTTGAGCAAGTTTCTCTGTGAGGATTCCTTCTAAGTGAGGTACTGTTTGCTCAAAGAAAACCTGCTGGTCCAACACAAATTAAATAGTTGTTAAATATAAGGAAATGACTTATTATTATGAATGGGAAATGTTGGTAGAGCTTTCCAATACAACAAGAAATGCAATCCCCAAATCCACTGAATCTTTCCTGTGAATTCATGCCCACAAATTTGTAACTGCAGCTCTTCCTCTCAAAATTAGTGTGATATTAAATGGGGAAAGATAATACTTCTTCTCAGTCTCCTCGGGCCGATGAGATGTAATACGATATATAGCACTCGAAAGACTGTGTGACTCATGTAATTTAGATGCAAATTTCCATCTGAGGAACATGAGGAGCGTTTTGAGGACATTTTTCGTGGTTATATTCCAAGTGTCAATTTTATGTATTCATTCATCTACCTAATGAATCCAGAATGTGAAAAATTACGAATCTTGTTTTCCAAAATTTTTTAGCAAATTTACCCCATTCAAATTCAGTTCTTCACCAAAATGTAGTTTAAAATTTTGGGACAAGAGAAGGGAAATCAAAAGAACTGAAAACACAGAACAAGAGATGGTGAAGAGAACTAAAAAAACATTTGGAGATGGTAGAACCTGAGTTGTCTGCTCTGACTGACCATGTTTTATTTTGGAGCATTGGACAACAAACCTCCAGAAGCATGTTCCAGCCCACAGAGTCCTCTGATTTGGTGTCTGATGCAATGCAGTGTGAATGTAGTATATCAAAACCTACTGTTTCAGTTGTGATTTTTGCCTCCTGTCTGTGAATCAGTGACTCAAAAGTTTGCATTAGTATTCTCAACAGTATTAATCAAATAGCTTGGATGAAGGTATATGAATGCTTCTACCAGTATTATTTAACAGTAACAGATTGTGCCCTAAAACTCTTTGATTATGAGTATTCCTTGAGATTAGAGAACTTCTGGATCCTACAAGTAATCACTAATAATCTGCTCACAAACAGGTAAAGCAGTTCCCAATAAAGACAGAATGAGCATGCTCTGCTATTCACAGATATTTTCATTTTTACTAACTTCAGTGTGAGAGGTCTGAAATATTTCAGAACATAATGTAAGGACTAGATCATCAGAACGTACTATGTGTCCAGATGTATATATGCAAGTCTGTAGGTCTAGTCATGTGGACTTGATTACTGGGAAAAGTTTTTGCAAAACACAGACAGGACTTGCGTGAATAAAACCCTTCAGACTGGAAGAGGTTGAAGCCTATAATACAGAAAAAAATAGGAGTTGAATTAGTTGAATTCAGACATGAAATCTTGTACCTATTTCTTTCCTGTGTCATCTTGCATGATTTTACAGCTTTTCAACATAAGGAAGTTGCTGTATAGTTACATAAACTGCAAAAGCATGCAGTATCAGCTATGATATGTTAGTTTCCCCATCGGCACGCATAGCAATGAGATTAGTTTCAGGTAGCAGGTCTTATCCCACCTTCAAAACGGAACAAGCAGTTCTGCAGACAGCTGCTCACATGAGAAATGTGTGAGTATCACTGCAACCCTGGAGAGTTGCACTGAATTCCTGTAGAATGAGTTTTGGTTGGAAATGAATTCTTGCAGGATTGTGTCTTTGCAGCAGAAACCTATTTTTGCCTGTGAAATCATGTCAGCATCTAGTAAAATTTTGTGTAACATTGATGAATAATATTATTTTCCCCTTAATCTACCTAATTTTGCTGCCATAATTTTTTGACATGCACTCACAGATACTGTACTTTGCATGCACATCCACTGTAAAACAATTTCATTCAGAAGCCTGTCATAGTACAAGATTATTGAAGTTGACTGTGAGATTAGAGCATTACCTACAGATGTGTGCTTTACCATCACTGGTAATAATATGCAATCATGGCTTAAAACGAGAAGCAAACATATGGAAATTACCCATATCCAATACAGGTTAAAGCTTCAAGTTGCTTAAGTTGTTCTCCATTTGTTTGTATAAAATATATTTGTTAAGGATTTGGTTTTCAGCAGTAAAGAAGGCAAATATATATGTGTAAATACAAATTTAAAACATATATATATTGAAATCTAATTCATCAATATATGTAATTTCTATGTCTACAAAACATATAGTTTTGTATATAAAAAGTAAATCACTCGTTAAAAAAAAATCTGAGTGACTTGTCAGCTCTATATTATAGTCAGTGTAAAATCAGCATAAAAACCTTCTGTCTAATCTGATAACTTTTCATACTGGTTTTTTAAAGTTCTTTATGACTAGGAAGTGGTGCAAAGCAACGGGGAATTGGATTCCTGGTAAGATTTCATTCAGCTGGATGTTAGTCCTTTTATAGGACACCTTGTCATTACTGTTGTCATTCAGAGTTTTCACCTTCAAAGCACAGGTCATTTAGATTGGTTGTGCCTTGTCACAAGAAAGTCGTGTCCTAGTTATAAATCTCCATCCTTCACTGGTCTGTTTTTGTAATGAGAGTGAATTTCTAGTTTACAGGTTTCACAAAAGCTATTTGATTCATAGGGCGCTATGACCTGGCAGTGAAATGTTTGACAAAGGCCGTAATTCATTCAAAAGCCCATGTAGGTTTTATTTAGAAATGCTGGGTTTTGAAAGGAATTAGAGGGAGCAGCATTCCTAAATCATTACTAAAGTACCCCATAATGTACTGCTTTTTTTAACATCCAGAAAAATCTTGAATTTTGTTTACATGCTTACTGGATTAGTTTGTCCAGAAAATATTCAGCTTCTTCTGTAAATTGCACACAACAGCACAAACTGATAGAATGCTGGCAAAAACAAAAATTAGCAGTCTTTTCAGCCCAAACTGAAACTTGGTATTTTGTTTGTTTCATTGAATGGATTTTTTTAATACTGTTCAATTTTTTATCACAAACTAAAGATACTGTGCAGTCTACTGGAAGAAATACTCAAAAGCCATTGGCTGAACTTGTATCTGAGGTACTCTGTTCATTAAACATATGAGCAAACTTCATTATCTGGGTACATTGTGAAGCTAGCCAGACTTTCACAGTAAAACCAGCAAAAATGAAGTCTACACAAAGATACTGTTATCATTCACATACGTGGTATTTCTAACAGTTATGTGAAGTGGAAAAACCATGTGTAGAAATAAATTCATTCACCTTAAAAAATTAATTGTGAAAAACACCAAGGAATGATGGATTATCTGTCACCCCATTAAAAGCAGTATAGTTTATTTAGCTCAGATTAGGTTTGCATTATAAGAAATTCCGTTGACAGAAAGCTGAGTAAAAATACGGTAAGATGAAATTAATTGGCAAATCTGAATCGGTAGATCTTTTATATTTACAGACATTTCAAAACAGACACAGTAGTATTTCACAGCAGCTCTTTCTCAAATATGAACAAAAGGCTACGTAAAGGGAGGATGGCCTTTTTATCTCCACAGTCAAAACTCACAGATTTATTTTTAGACATGATGCATATGGAAAAATGGCCTAAAATTTTCCCTAAGTGCCAGGTTGTGAGTGGTTCTAAGACAGCAGGAGAGTTTTGTTAAGGAAATATTGTGGTGAACGCATGAGAGGAGGAGAAAGAGAAATGTACAGCTAAACGTCTCTGTCTCCTAAACACTCATGGAAGTGCTGTTTGAAATTGAGCAGAAATGGGCATGCCCCACATTCCTCCTGTGGTCATAGAGCTTCCCACTCTTCTAATGCACTCCAGTAGACTTGTGGAGTTCAGCTGCCACTGCAGAGTCCACATCTGGTACGGAGTGCATGCTTTAATAATCCTAGAAATAATTTAGAGATACCTACTCTTCTTAGAAGCACTCATTTGAGATCAGGACACATTGCACTCTGCAGTGAGGCCCTGCTGAGCTCTACGATCGATTTTCAGTGCACAAGTGTTCGATCAGACATGTTGCAGCTACTGTGGATCCCCTGTGCACTTGTGTGGGAGGCTGAATTCCAGACCTGTAGCTTGTAGGTTTCCAAGCAAGACTGTATCCAGACTTCTGGAGGTGCTAGGCACTGAGTTTCTGCAGAAAGCTATTTGCAGTGAAGCCAACCTCCACCTGGAGCACTCTGTGATTTGCATGTCTGTGTGTTCTAACATCACATTGGGGATGTATGTGAAGTAGGTCTTACTCCTTAGTGTCAGTAAGATGCTTTTGACTTTTAAATCTCTCCATGAGGATCTGATTCTACCCATTTATCACGCTACACAAAAACTTCAGCTTAGCACAAAGCCATGCTGGGAGGTGACATTTTTTGGAGGGGAAGTAGATCCACCCACTGATAAGTGCTTTCGAGTTAGTCATAAATGGGAGCCTAGCAGTCTGTCAATCACAATGACACGATTCTCTGCATTTTCATGGTTTTTTTTTCCCCCTAATTTATTCATTTAAGCTGATGCTGAAATTGTGAATAAAAAATAATTGTGAATATTATATATTCACATTAATATATTGTACATAGCTGAGAATCAGTTACTATTTTGTTACTACACTTGTTTTCTTTTTATTATTATTTTCTGCTCAAGTCACAAAATACCTGATCCACCACTAAATTTCATAGAATCATAGAATTTAGATTTTGCTGGCCTCAAAGCAAGAAAGATTTTGAGGTATGGGTTTTATATAAATTTCTTTCTGCCTACAATGAAAACGCAGCTTATGACAGGCACCCAAAGTCAACAAATAAACAAGTGTTTTTAGGCAAAGAATAGCCAGCTAACACTACTGGCCCATATTATTTCATAAATCTTTAATTAAATTAGTGGTACTTAAATACAGATCAAGAAACATCTGTTTCTTAACTTGCAAAATCAGAAATCTTAATGAGCCTTCAGATTTTGCAAGTAGGTTGAAAAGGACAGTTTCAGACATGTCTTTTTAAGTTCCTGGAAATAATTTCTGATTACTTCATAAGCCTATTTTTTCACAAAGCTGCTGATAGGTTTGTGGTACTTATGATTTAAATTGAAAAAAAAAAAAAAAAGGTTTTGTAAGACTTACAGGGCAGCATAGCAAGTTTTTGAAGGATTAGGCCCTAAACTAGAATTGGTCCTCATTTCAGAAAGAATACGTATGGTAGAAACAGAACCTGCTTATATATTTATCCAGGAGGACGTGGTCTGAACTTCAGGTGTTGTTAGGCTAGTGATGAAGTGTAGAGCTCCAGTTTTCCTTTAAACTTAGGGTGACAGCTCAGAATGGAATACTGAATTGAGCTAGCAAAAAGTATGGATTCAGCTGCCCTGTGTGTCAAGAGGAGCACAAGATCCTTGCACTGGGAGGGCAAGGAATTTGGTTGGCCTACTTATTGAACAACAGGGCTATAGCAGCACCTGTGGGAAGCTTTGACTGGGGAGTGTGAGAATGGCTGTGGTATGTACATCACAGCTCAGGACACATGGAAGCAGCACACTGAAAGGATAGCTTGCACTTGTTCAGTGAAATCAGACCCGTCTCAAGCGGCCTGACAGTAATTTATAAGAAAAACTGATCCTTCAGAAATTGTGGATTTGGATTTCCACTAGAACCTTGTCTGGTAAAGATTTAAACTTGATATAGAGCCAGAACACAATCCTTAAGCTTTTTCCTCTTTCCCTAAATTGGTGTACGGACTGGATTTGTTACATACTGAGGTCATTTTTCTACCGGCAATGTGCAGTGATGTGAGAACTGCTCAGGCTGATCACTGTCCACTGGATGGCCTTACTCAATGGAAAAAAACAGCATTACAGGAAAAAAGATAGTGGTTCTACAGCAGTTGATTGTTTGTATGTTTGTTTATTTCTAATAACATTCACCTAAACCTAAGAAACTCATGTTTGTAGTGGTACATAGCCTAGGGGCAATTGCTAGGAGAAAGGATTGAATGGGACTGAAAAATTAATGTTTCTCATCAACAATTTTGCTGTTATGCATTGTTATGCATTGCTTACATTACTTATTTACTCCAAATGCACATTCTTTACTCTTTTTTGTTACATTGATACATGAGCTGTTCTTCATGCAAATTTTCCATTATAGCTAACGTCTTCCAGCTATTTTTATGAGTCTGGGGCTTGTTTTTTGTGGTGGCTTCTACATTTCAGCTTAAAGATTAAAAAATTGTTTTTTCAGATCTTAGAAAGACTAAAATGCCTTAGCCTCATCCAAAATGACTTGAATGACAACAACACTTAATTCACTGAGTAGTATGTTAAGAGGGAAAAAGGACATGGATTTATGAATACCTTCTGTCCATCAGTTCTTGTTGAGAAAATGTGCCTTTCCAATCTCAGCCTTTCTTTTTCTTCTGCTGCAATTATATCTATAGACTATACCCTTAGAAATAATATATCCTCTAGCAGGGGTCATTTGCTTATTGTGTTGCATCAGATCAGAACGGATTTGCAATGGGTAAATTCTGCTGAACTCTTACCTCTTTTAGCATAGTTAAAACCCATGTAAGACTTCCTGATGTATCACAGTAAATCAGAACTAAAAAAAAAAAAAAAAAAACCAAAACCCAAAAAACTGTACTATTCAGATACTCAGCATTAAAAATTATTATATTCTGTGATTTTTTTCTTATCGAAAGCGAATTACAGAACTGTCTCCATCATTTGTGGCAAACAGTGCTTCACTTCAGTCATTCCCATGGTTCTGACTGAAGTACTTGGGAGGAATTATACCTCTTGAAATTCAGTAGGATAAATCAGTCTGGTCTATAGTACTTCACTTCCTGTCCTCAGAGATGTAGTACGTTATTCCAAGAGGAACTTTTTTGAATCTTAGAAGCTACTGTATTGAAAACATCAAAACTAAAATTAGTATCTTACACATCAACAAACACTGTGAGACTGTTTTTCTAGAACTTAGTTTGTAGTTAATATATAGCTAAGGGTTCTTTGTCACTAAAGGAGAAGATTCCTTGCGAACTGTCAAATTATTGCCCACCTGAAGCAAATAAAAGTGGGAATTTTTTTTTTTATGAGATGATGAAATACAGACAGGAAAAATATTGACATAATGGGCAATGTTTGGTTCCCAGAGAAATTGAAATGGATCCACTGGGACAACAAGCAGCGCTCAGATTGAAAACTCAAGGATCTCTCCTACCCAAAGTGGGAATTTGCTCCTCTCCTACCTTTTCTGTTCCAGCTGTTTCTGTTTCGGCTTTCATGTTCTTTCATACCATAGTTAATTTTCCTTAAGTTTTGCTGTGATAATTCCACTTGATATTTCTGTTCTGAGCTTTTCCCACTGAATGTAATTTTTTAATTAATTTATTTGCATTTTCATAAATGATTCTGTGGGCTAACTAATACTGTTACATCATAATCGTAAGAAAGGAAGCAGATCTTTTGTTTGCTTATACCTTTTCCTTCAGTCTGACCTAGCATCATCTGGTGCAGCCCACAACATATTTTTATGTGACATGCAGTGTAGAAATGCATACCTAAAATGTATACAGTCAGGAAAGAAAAGGAATCATACCTAATGCATTCACAGTTTTCCCTTTCCTTTTTGGGGAGAGGCTCGATTCTGTTTTAATTTGAAAGATCTCTGCCACTTCAAATACATATATTTTGTTGTTGCTGTTCACAAAAGAGGTAAAAAATAAATCTAGAAAGAAAAACAAAATTGGAATAAAAAACGTGGGTCAGCTCAGTACATGAGTAAATATTAAATGCATTCATCCCTTTTTTTTCTTTTTTCTTTTTTCTTTTCTTTTTTTTTTTTTTTTTTTTTTTTTGTAAGTTGCATGCTACTGCTGGATAAATATTTTGAATCTATCTGGGGAGGAATCTACCTATTTTAGAAAAAATTGTGTGTTTTATCTGCTAGATGCTCCATTCTGAAAACTCTTCTTTTTATATTCTGAATTATTAATGTGCATATATCTAAATTAATCTCCCATCCCTGTTCATGTAGAAGAGAAGGTCTCAGTGTTATGCTGCTGTATTTAAATGTTTTCTCTTTCATGAAGAATTATTTTGATGACTTAATCTTTTTATGTGATTTTGTCTCATTATTATTCTTTGTTGCAATGCTTTCTGTGCTGATATTTTGTTGCGCTTGGGGATCCTTTTATGACAATTGTCATACCATTCTGCATTTACAACATCCATCATGACAGCTAATATGCATTTAAAATATAAACACACAGTGCTAGATGAAAGGATTGTGAAACAGATAAACAGAGGCAGATGGCGTCGATTTAATTTATAAAAAAAAAAACACAAACAGGAAAATAAATCTGGTGCAATGATTTAATACCTAATTTAATTAAGAAAAAAAAAAAAAAAAAAGTGCTAGAGTTTAGTTATTGCCAGGAAATTATATTTTATGTTGTTTCTGCTTGGAGAGAAATGGTCTGTATAAAATTTACAACATTTTGTTCTATGATGAATCTGATGTGTGCTGATTGAGTTCCAAGGAATTTTCCTCCTTAGAAGGAATTAAATAGAGGAGAAAGCAGGGAATGAGGCTCAGATTGCCAGGTTAGATGCACAGAGCTGGAGTTCGAGGCTGGATTCTCAAATACCAAGTTAATCCTTAGCTGTCACACAAATGACAGTGAAGCCAGCAGATATCCTGGTCCATTTTGACCTAAAATTTAGCATCCTGCTAAGAAATCCTCCCCACAATGTTTGTGAAACTAGAACATTGACATATGGAATGTGGAGCTGTTTTGCCAAATTAATACATTCCTAAAGTTAAAAAAACATTTTTCTTAAAAAAAGTCCTGATTCACTACAAGATTAACCAAATTCTTTTACATCCTTACAAACGATTCATTAAAAATGATTAAAAATAAGGAATAAAAATAAGAATAGTGAAAGCATCAGAGGAAAAAAAAGAGTTGTTGACTGTCATTGCTATACATTTTTCTGCCTGTTGCTGTTTACTTTCTGCATAACAATTTGAGGACTACACATGCAAGAAGCAATGATAAGTGATACAGACTTTGATACAAATTTCATGTTATTTTACCCAAACAGTATTGATTGATTGAATTTTTGAAACATCTGACTTATTCTCTGGACTTAGTGCTTTGCCAGCTGGAAATACAACTTTGCAACTTCACTGTAGTGTTGCAGTTTCTCTTGGTAAGATCTTTTTCCCTTGCTGCCATGTGCATAGCCATTTGAGACCATACTGGATCTAAATTAATTTTTGCTTTGTGGAATCCTTAAGTGGCCAGAAAATAAATAATGAGAGGGAATATTGTGGCGTCACATGGGAGATGAGTCTGCAGAATTAAAACCACAGTAAATTTGGATTGCCTTCAGTGGGGACTATTATCCCGTTCATTCAGAGAAAGAATAGTGAAGAGGTAACTATTTGACTACAGTTCTGGGGTTTGCTTTCAGGAGCATATTTTTGTTCATGGTATTTTAGGTTTCTGGGAAAAAGATTAACATTGACAATCCCAAAGTGAAGAAAACTATCAGAAACATTTTTCTTGTTGCATCCAGGAAAAAATTTACATTTTCTGCCCAGTAATTTAAAATAAAAGATTTATATTATGTCAAGTTAAGACTAATTTTATTTTTGTTGCCTTTTTTTAAATCAGAGAAGAAAAAGAAATAAATTATTGCTAGACTCTTTGGTACTGCAGACAGACTGCTGGAGACTGGTAGGAAAGCAGTTGGTTTACAGGCTGCTTTCTTACACTAAAATCAATTGAAGTAGCCCTGCTGGACACTCTCAAGGGCCTGGGAGTGACATGGGGACATCAGCCCTGTCTCTGACCCAGGTCACAGACAAGCCCCACTTACAGGATGCCCCTCAGACACTCCAGTCAGAGAGAGACTGACTCCAGCCTCCAATCACCCTGCTCCTCACAGTTTTTCAGGCACTGGTTATGTTGATCAAGAGCAGTCCCATAGTGACAGGATCATTCTTATCAATCTGCTTTCTGCTTCCATCTGCCACACAGAAAGGGCTTGTAGCTGCTCTCCTTGAGTCTGCTGATTTCTCGTCACCACTGTCAGCCTGTCTTCCTGACTAATTCATGAGAAAGGGCAGATTCCTTGCTCTGGGGGTGTTTTTTTTTTTAAGGACATCTGTTCCCTGGTTCTCCCTTCTTCAAATCTACCTTCTCTGTTTGTCTGTGTGTGAGAGAAGAAGGTTGTTTTCCCCTCTGGCCTGTTTACCTGTCAAAACGCTGTAGTTTGGATAAATAAATAACTCTGTAAAAATATCTGTTAGAAATATCAAGTCAGTATCTTTAATTTTGATATAGTTATGGTAGGGAACTGCTTTCATCCAGTAATGATCCTGTTGCTTTTAGATTGCTTTATACTGTTTTATTCATTGGCTATTTTCTTACTTAACCCACATTCTAAAATATATATCGTCTAACCTGCTACATTAAAAAAAAAAAGAAAAAAAAGAAAAAATTCCTTTTATGATGCTTCTATTGGAATCTTAGTCTTCTGTCAAAGATACTGGTTCTTACTCTGTAACAGAACCAAATATATGGTGAAAGAGATGTTTGTTTTCCTTGGTAAGCTAAAAGAAGTAGCATTCATTTCTTTAAAACAGGACATAATCTTGTTTTCTGAGAAAAAATAAGTTTTAGAAATTGAACTCAAACCCCAAGTTAAAGTGATTTAGAAGGAACTAAAATAGATGCTAACATTAAGCTGGAAGTATTTTGTTCTGGTACTTTCTGCTGATTAACTGCATTCTACTTGGAACTGAACTTGCTGGTAAGTATAGAAGATGAGGAACATGCTATGGTGATTTGAGCTGATATCTGCAGGAGACAATGTACATACTGAAGTGAACTTCACTTTCCACCTTGTATGTTCACTTAGTAATCTTCTCACAGGACTGTTACATTCCTTGTCTCCAGGAATGTCGTCTTCTTAAAAATTGTCTTGCTGGCAGGCTTTTTCAGATATTTAATAGGTGCATAAAGTCGTACAGACTTGTAAGTCCTTTAAAACATTCACATGAATAATGCAGAAGTTAAAATTCACATGGGTGAGAAGTTTCACAGATAAGAGACCATCTACTAAGAAAGCATGTGGTTGCCCTGTGAGTGCCACTGGAGTTGTAAACATTATCGGAGAAAAGTGAGATTTCCTGGGGCTGCAGTAAGTAAAGCCTGTTACATCTTCTGGTATTAATCATAATAAGTGTTTTATCTGTGGCTGTCATGTTTAGTTTCTGCATGCAATTTACCTCTCAGGCAAGCTGTTCACAGTATCAGCCAACCTTATCTGCGAACTTATGGTCTTCAAGTACCTAAATGTATTTCCACTGGAGTTCCCACAGTTAATGTGACAAAAGCCAACATAAGTGCTATTTTAAGACTGCAGTGCATCTCCTTACAAAAAAATAATGTTGCTTGTATTCTGATCACTCCTAACAACTGAAGAAAATCTTAACTGTCCTTTCCAGTCCTACACTCTACTGTAACTTTATTATAACCTATTTTCAGATAGACTTTCTATACACATGTAATTTATCTTGACTCCAAATGTCCCTCACACATGTTATCTCCTATCCTGTAAAGTGCCTTCACTACCACGGATCTTCTGCATACAAAGCATGTCATTATCTGTCTGGCTCCAAAGGTATGTTTAGCAAGATGCAAAACAATGAAGGAAACATGTGGTCCTGCCCCCAAAAGTCAACCAGCTAAATAAATTACTTTGGGAGATTCAGTGATAGCCCTCTGGCAGGAAGGCAGGGAAAAAAAAAATGCTTTCTACAGTTTTGAGAGTTGCTTTGTTTGCACAACGATTCCAAAATGATACGGAGAAAGAGGTCAAAGATTAGACAGCTCTTAATATTCTTCTCTGCATGACCCCATCTCGCTGCAATACTCTCATGATCTGCTAATAATCCTTTATAATTAAGCTTCCAGCCTAATATTAAAATGTAATCCACATGAACACCAGTCAAAGCATACGGCTCTGGAGTGAAGTGGTTACCACTTCAAGTTGTGCATAGCAAGCATTATGCAGTTTAATTTAAAATCTTTAAAATATTTGGCCCTCGATGCAAAGGCAAATTAAGCTTTACTTCTAATATACACAAATACAACACGACACACCTACTTCAGACATGCTGCTGTGACACCATTTGCCTGCACAAGTCTTGCCAAAAGAATATGGAAGCATTGGTACTATGGAAATGGAGTCCACGCTGGTTAGCTACCTTGACATTTATACACAACATGAGCACGGAACAGATTTGTAGCAGCCCATAAAATATATGGCATGGCTTCAGAGTTGGTGAACTTTGAATTTGGCTATCTGGATTGGATTTTGTGTGCAAATCTATATGTATGTATCATGGTAATCACCAGTACAGGACTCAGTTGTTTTCTCTTAGCACATGTGTAACTCCAACATCTTAACTGGGATTACTGTTACAACAAAGCTGATGAGGCAGTGTTTAAACCTGTGTTTCTATCCATTCCAATACAAATAAAGTATTTGTTTTCTGAACAACATAACTTTATTCTCAAAAATGCAAAAGATTAATGGTTTGATATACTATACCGATGTAAGAGAAGCAACATTTTTTGTCAGTTTAGGTAAATATTTGAACGTCAGCGATTTTAGTTCAGAACATTCTTAAGCTAACAGTTCTCATTTGACTGCAGAACATAAAATGGGAATTGAGATGCATCAATAAGCAGAATTTGCAGTATAAGAGTCCAAGGGAAAGTGCAGTGTAAATATTAGTTGATTATAATCTTTCTATTGTTTTCCTTTTTTTCAGATAAAAAGGTTCAATTTTAGCTTTTGTGAGTTAAGATAGAGTAAATCTGTTGTGAACAATGGAACGTACATATTTTCCATTTGAATATCACAGGAGAATACTGCAGCTTGAATTGCTGACACTATTTCCCATTTCTTTAAGGAAGCTTTGCAAATAAGCTAAGAATGTTTTCCACTGATGGCACATGTGTAGTGGAATTCTAAAAATCTAATTAGTGCCTAAAGACCTACCTAGGAACTGCCAGCGATATTAATATCTAATATATATCACTTTAATTAGCCATATCCACAGATTAATTTCTAGTCCTGGAAAACTTCATTCCAGAACTTGACATTTGAGTTCCTACAGCTGCCTGGCAACCTCCATGAATGGCCAGAGCAAACTGAAGCAAGAAGGTGAAGGGCATGAGAATGGTCATTGCATTGAACAGAAAGATGGTTTGCCAAGCATTGTCCACATGTCATTGTAGTGTAGAATTGCTTTCCAATTATGGAAGGAACAAGTTGTGACAACAGAAGCAGTTTGTCGTCAATAGTGGGACTGCCAAAAGGGATGCAAAGTATGTTTCAGAATAGAATGGCACAAGAGAGTACTTTGCAGCATCTGCTGTAGCTGGCTAATGAGAATTCTCTTATACTCTGATCTCCTTTGACTTCCAAGAGCAGATTCCTGAAATGATGGAGTAATTATTTCTGTTCTTCAGTGCTCCTTTTAAAGTTTATAAAGGGCCCATGGAAGTAGAAAACAAGCAGATGACAGAACACACTTTTTCTTCCTTAGGCATTTTACTGTTTTGAAGATTTAATTTTGATTTCTCTTCCTTCCTTCGCTGTAAAATCTAGATGAAAATGAGCAAAATAACAGGGAATGAAGCTAGAAACAGATTTTTAAGAGAAGACTTGAATTAAACTTGCAAAAATATATATACACACAATAATATATATGTGAAATATTGTAGTACCAGGAACATCTTTGTTATTGATTTATAAATAGAATTAAATTTTCTGTAAGATGGGAAGAGGCCTATTTCCAAGAATAGAACACGAGTACATCTATGCAATTCTTTCATAGTAGCTCAACAAAACAAAAATGAATGAGTTACTTTACATTTTAGGTAAACCAGACTGTATTAATTTCACTAAAATAAATCATTTTTTGCTTAGTAAGTATCCATGTAGCGGAAATGCTTAGTCATGGTTTGAAACAGTGATTAAGTACCTGGTGGGAAGGCAGGTCCAACCCAGGGGAGCTCAGGTGCATGCAATGAATCTGAATGACCAGAAGGTGAGGAGCCAGGATCCACTCTTTCCCAGACCTCATTTAAGGGCTGGCAGTGGAGGCAAGAGTATCTTGCTAGATATCCCTGCCTACCTGTAGCCTTCAGAGGTTAAGCAGATTCCTTCCTTTGTTTCTGTGCCCATGTCTGCTGCATTTGAGTATATTCTCACTTGCTCTATCTTAGGACTTTGCTATTATGCAGTCATTGGTACACTTTCTGTCACGCTACAGTGGTGCAACTGACTCTGTGGTTCTTACGAAGTATCTGTTGATTTAGTTTACTTTCACTGCAGTCAGAGATAACTTGATGAATAAAATTGAAGACTATGTGGTATCATTATAGAATATGTAATGGGGGGGAAGGGGGGAGGGTAGTAAAAAGAGTGATGTGCTCTAAACATATGAATAACCTCTGACTAGGACGATAATTTGATTGTTCTGTGTGTATTCTATAAATCACATTAACAAAAAACCCACAGACAGGTATTGTTAATTAGATGAGAGAACAAAAGACAACAAATTCTTGGCGCAGTAAGTTTATTTATTTGTCTTCAAGCCTGATCTTAAAAATATGTGCAATTACACCTTTCACCATAGTCAAAAATGAGAAAACAGTGAGAAAGTTCATAATGGAGAAGGTAGGAGGTAGACCGGGGTATAAATGAGGCTAGCTATGAATGGGTTGGATTTGTTTAGGGAACAGTTTACTTATTTTTATGCTCTTATGCTGGATTGCTCTACAGTGTGCTTGAGGGAGCAGGTGTTGCTGATTTGCAAATCTCAAGCACATAGGAAATAATAACAGATATGGGATCAAGGAGAGCATATCCCTCTCTTTCCTGTAGTGGCTAAGGAAGTCTGACTTGGCACAGTACCTGACTAACCTGTATCTGTTCCTCAGCACCTCTGAAGAGGCAGATGTGAAAGCATCAGGAGTTTGCCTGAATAAAGACTGCTTTATGAGTAGAAATTAGAATGTCAGATTTAATTTTGACGAATCAAAATGAGCCCTATTACAGACTTTCCTTCTAGAGTATCTTCAGTTTCTTCTAATTAAAAGCTAGGTTTGTTCTGGCTATTTAAATTAGCCTGATAGAGTTGCCAGGGGAATAAAAATAAGAAAAAAAAAATTCTTTGAATTGTATTATACAGCTACAGAAGTATTTCAGCTAAGCCTTAAAAGCCTTAAAAACTGTTGCTTCTTGTATTACTCTAGCAAATAGTAGCAAATAGAAAGCTAGACATAAAACAGAAATGCTTCAAAGTGTGCATGAATGGATGCAGTTGGGCCCCAAATTTTCTGTCCTATGCTGGTTGTGAGGAAGTTGCAGGAGACACAGCTATGCTTCCCCACAGAACGCAGGGTTATTGTGGTAGGCTCGTGTCTTAGCCAAACCTGATGTGAAGCTTTTGGGAAGCCCTGTTCATCTTATATGACAACTTTGCTTTATTTTAGGAGCCTATATTACGTGTAACTGGCTGTGATAACCTGCTTGGACAGACTGGGCTGCATAAAGAGTATGTAGGCTTGTGAGGTAGCTGAACTACAATTCCTGCATTTGTATAATGATGCTGACAGGTATTCAATTTAACACAGGTCGGACTATTGAAATGTGAACTTTCACTATTATTGAAACTGTGATATTTCTATGAAACAGATGCTTTGAACAAGAAAATGTTTTACATAGGCAATGGGTCTTTTCCTCAAGTGAAAATGCAGGAAGTATGGTGTTTGTTTGTTGTTTTCTGGGGGTGGGGGAGAGAGGGGAAGAGATCTGAGCCTTTGTTCATACTGGGGTGAAGAACCCAAGTTATTGAAGACAGGTTGTGGCTAAGCAGAAGATGAGGAACAAGGAAAAGATTGTAGGGGGTCAGATCTTTATCAGCTACTTTGAAGGTAGACAGCTTGAATTTGAAAGTGCTCATGTTATGCTTGACTCTGCAATCTCAGCTTTTTTTTCATTACATTTTATTTGGTGGTCCATGTGTATTCTTAAGGAAAACCCCACCAGATTTATTAATGCAAATATTTCATCAAAAAAGTACAGTTAAAACTAAATTTCATACTGCACTCGATAACCTATATTGAAAATATTCAGAGAGCTCTGCATAAGAATTTACAGATAAATATTATGAACTATTGCTTGAAGTTTGTTGCAAAATTTCTGTTCTGATCTGCATTCTGCTTGTAAGAAAACTCATTCTGTCTCTGTCTACAGTTTAAGATTTCCTTGCCAGCTCCTTGTGGGACTCCACTTCCGATCTGTCCTCAGGGAAACCACTAGAACATGGGGAGGGTTGTTTATTTTTAAGCTTTTGATACTTACCTTTTACTCAGTACATGAACTGGTGACATTAAATCAACAGAAGGCTTTTCTTTTGCTGCTACGGATTTCAGACCAGATTATAAGTTATTTTATTCCTATAAGGTCTGTGTCTTTTTCTTTTTGCCCTTTAGATCTCTTGACAAAATGAAAATCCAAATAACAGAGAAATTACTTTTAGTGCTCCTCCTCTCCCTGCCTTACTCCCCCTTTTGCTTAATATCAAAAGGTTAATGAACCAAGTCCACATTGTTTAGATTTTGTACCAAGTACAAAGAAATATGTTGTGAATAGCTGATAAGTGGCATGATCAATAATAGGGAAACATCTTCCAGCTGGTGTTATATAAAGGAAAAATTATCAACAAAGACTCTGGCATTGTCAACACTAATTTGTAATATATTGATAAGTTGCAGATTAGTCATCGCATTTTAAACAGTTGTAATGTTGACCACTGAACCGTGTGTATTTGGATCATCAAACATCCTAAAACTCCCTTTCTGAGTGCAATGGCACTCTAAGTTGTGCTTAATGAACTTCTCCATAGCATAAACTTAGTAGTTTTCTAACAGACTTTTTTCAAACATTGCTCACCATTACAAGCCTGGTTCCAAATAGTAAGTACAAGAGTAAAGAGGTGTTCCAGCCTAAAAGCAGGCATTTCCTAGGTTTCTGAGGTGCAGTTATTTTTAAATAAATTTTCACAGCACTCTTCAAGACTTCTATTTGGCAAATGTAAATAGAATCCTAGAGTAGCAGCTCTGTAAGTTCTTGTTTAACTCCTATGGCACTGTTAATTTTGATTAGCCAACTTAACTGTCTAATGTCCTTTAAGAATTCTAGTATTATGTGCATTTAATTGAGCCTAATCACATCTGAACAAAGTAAATTAATTAAAAGATGGTATTTTGATGAAGTAGTCTCTAAAAGGAGAGCCTATAATTATAACACTGGAATTATGGTACTGGTTCTTTTGCATTAGTATTTTACCTACTTTTAGTATTTTATCTATTTATGTAGATTAAAAGCTAAGCACAAGCATGGATTTTTTGTATGTACAGATCTTGATTGTGTGTTGATGGTCCAGGAGGAGTCACGACTTCTAGGCTCTGAGTAATATCTTGGTGCTGTGACTGTCAGTGGGAGATTTTGCATGGACTTGTGGAGTAAGGATTCTGTAAAAATTCAAACTAAAAATAATTGCTGGATACAGACTGATCTTCCAAAGCCAATGGGCGATTTCACCTTTCGTCTCCAAATATTCAAAAAATAAAAAAAATCATGAAAAAAAAGCCCAGAAAACAAGTTCTGATTCTAAAAAAATCTGTTTCACAGAGACGTTTTATAAACTTCTGCCTTCTTCCTAACAAAAGTTATCAACTCCCTAAAGACCGTCCACAGTCGGAGACCTTAATGAACTTTCCCATCAACAAAATAACTGTTGTTTTGAAATGAAACAGGGGCATAAAAGAGAACTTAACTAAACCAGTGTATTTACTTAATTATTTATCTTTACATTGATTTGTTTTTGACGTACCTAATATTTTTATTAAATATTTCCTTCTATATTGCTTAGGTAAGGGGCTGGGGGGTTCTAAAAATATCAAAAAGGATTAAGACTTCTTCAGTATTTAAAAATTAGAAAAAGCATTGGAATGAGTGACACCTCTATGAAGTGTCATTTAAGAACTGTCCTTTTTTTTTTTTTTTTTTTTTTTTTTAACTAGCAAGAGTATTTTAAACATCTCTGGAATCTGTAACATGTATGAGATCTATTTATTAGCACAGCACTTCTAAGAATGAATAAAACCATTTAAACATTTCCCAGGACTCCCGAGACTGAGGTGCGTGCTTTGCATGTGTATGTAAAGTATAAATATGAATGCATGTAAGTGTGTGGGAGGGAAGAGCAATTTTCCCTTCTTCCTCTCAGGAGAATGCCTGAAATTTAATTGAGGTAAAATAAATGTTCTTATCAGAAGTCACAGTAGACCTTCCCAGTTTTGTTTGTGGCAGAGTTCAGGAGCCCTCCCCATGGCTTGCTCTACCTTCCCCCACTTCAGATATTAACCTGGACACCATGCCTTCCGAACTTTAAATGAGCTGTGCGATGTTTTATTACATTTCTCATGTGGCTAAGCTTAGTGTGGCTTTTAAGTGTTCCTCGGTATGCTGTGCTTACGCAAGTTATTTTCTGCTGTGGATTGTTGATGCTGCAGCAGCAGATAGTGATGTGCCCTGAATTCCAATGAGGAGAAAGTTTTGGTTTACTTTGGTTTGGGTTGTTTTTTTTTGAGTTCAGAGTGAGTATTTTGAAAAGATTTGTAACTGATATTTTTCTCTGTATTTCAGGCTTAAGGCATTGGAAATGAGTTAAGTGCTGCTTGGAAATACTGTCTTTAGATTGTTAAAGTTATTTAAAAATTAATTATTTATAAAGTATATTGCTTTTCTAGACTTTCTTTTAGCTATTGACTTGTGTTTAGTATGAATCTCCACAAAATGCAGATGAATTAAGAGAAACACTGGAGCTCTGAAAAGTTAATTTTTATATAAGTAATGTTTTGTGAAAGCGGACAAAAGTGATGGGTGGGAAGCTTGCCAGCAAGAGCCTGAATTGCATCTAAACTGGACTTTCTTTCATTGGACGAAATTATTTGTGAACTTGTCCTGGCAATTAGGAAAATTTGTAAGAAATCAGGTGGGCGACTGAAGTGATGTGTGTATTTTCTCAGACTCCTTTAGGGGATTAAAACCTTTCAGTATGTTCTATCCATCTGCTTATTTAGTACTTGTATTATTGGAAGCAATCATTTCCTCTTCCAGCAGTGATGCTTAGATCCCTAGTTCTTAAGGGTTGTGTATGAAACAGATTTTGAGGGATCCAGCCATGATTAGAACAGTTAGCCTGTTAACGTCCTATGTATTTACAGTGGATTATTTGAAGGGAAGCAGGGGTTAAGTCAGCAGGTCTCTCAGCTTCCCTAGGGGTTAACCTGGCAGCCTGTTTGGCACACACAGGAGGGCTGACAGGTAGCAGGATTTGTCTAAGCAGTGTGCATGAGAGCCAACAAGGAAAACTGAATGCTCTGGATTAGTTTTGGATTATGTTGTCAGAGTGAAGCCTGACGGACAAACTGCAGAGGAATAAAATGCAATCTGTTTGGGGAAACAGACAGCGTGCATAGCTTTCATTTTTCAAGAAATGACAAGAAAAATCATTAATAATTTGTAAATCCATGTCCATTAACTTTTCTCTTTGTTATCCCAAGACAGTCTCTTTAACATGATTTTGCCACTGTTCTGTATCTATTCTTTCTTGTGACAGATGGTAAGATAAGTACGAAATTGCAGAAGTACAGTAAAAACCGAAGGAAAGAATAGCTAGAAATTGTAACACCTGGAATTGCTTACAGTGCAATATTTTAAGTGGGAGGAACCCTTTTCTTTGTGTTGAAAGATAAAATCGAGTGTAATTTACATACTCTTCCTATTCTGCTTTCCTTTGTGTAATCAGCATTTATTTCCAAGCATTGGAAGCAGCATTCCACTGTTTTTACCTCAAAAGCAATTGCATTACCAATTGCTACCATGGTTGATTCCCTGTTTTTTCTTAATCTGATTCTTTCATTGTTTTATTTCTCAAATACTGAATGTTTTACAAGGGGGAAAACAGTTGCGGTTTTCTTTTTTTTTTTTTTTTTTAAAGAGGAAGGTAAAAAGCTTTTTCTTTTTCCTCCCCCACCTCTCAAAACAAAAGAATAGCACTATTTTTCTTTCAAGCTGTTTGTTTTGCAGATTTCACAGGTTTTTTTACAGTTTAACGTTTGGCTATAGAAGAACAGTTCCTGCTCATTTACTTCATCTTTTATTTAAGAAGTTACATGAGTACTGGATGATGTTCTACAGTTAGTATTTTATAATAAATGAGGAATGCACTAAATGTAAGCTGGCTCAGAAACTGTCCGTAAATAGCAGAAAAAGTCAGGGAAGAGTGGAGAATGTGTTGTGGACTTAATCTTCATTAGTTTTATACTGGATTTGTTGAATTTTCACACTAGCTTATTTTTACATAAATGGCAAAACCATTTAAGGCATTCTTAATACACAGAAAATGACTAGCAGTTACAGCTGTTTGCATTATGTTATTCCTGAAGTGTAAGCAAAAGAAAGCAATTCATAAAAGTTCTAGGACTCAAATTGCAGTAATGCAGCTGAATAATTTGAAAGAAAATCTTTATATGATAGGTTTTTTTCCTGCTTTTGAATTCATCTTTGGGAAGAATATGGTAAACATTCATTGAATTAGCTATAGTCTGTTTATGTCTGTATGCAGACTGCCATGAATATTGAGTATATTTAAAAAAAAAAAAAAAAGAAAAACAACTGGAATTGGATTCATTTTCAGTGAGCACATGAAATGAACATTAAGTTTTTGTTTCCTAATCAGTGATAGAAGAAAGATCATGTTCATGTTTGGAGTTTTCCACTTTAATTGCAATTCCCTAGGATGTGTTCTATCAGAAAGTAGTCCTGCTGGCTGTTTTCCATTTACTTTTCAGGAATGATTGAGTAAGTTAAAGTGGTGTGTGGAATTGTAAAAGTTAATTACAGCTTTTTAGGCTGGAATTTGTTTGGTTATAACTCATGCTTGGCTAAAAGTGCTGTTGTATTTTTTCCTTAATGTGAGTGAGCCAAAGTAAAAGGCAGCAAGGCATCTCTGTACAGCTATGAAGTATTACCCAATAGATGGTTGTTATTTTTCTGGTTAGAACTTATAGAAACGTTTTTTTTTGTACAAATTAAAACTAATTTTCTTGTGGTTACTAGCGCCATTCTTCAGAAAGGGAAAAAGGAGAAAAATATGTATCTTGGGTTTAAAAGTACTGATTTCTAGAAAGTTTCTAGAAAGTGCCTCTTAGCTGAGGGTAAGAGAGATTTCTCTTCAGTGGCTCCTATGTCGTAGTCTTACAGTTCTTCATCCCCTGAATTAAAAAAATTGAATATGATGGCATAACATAGTGTCATTGTTTTTAACATTAGATGCAATTTGTGTGTGCGTGTGTAAATTATGGTGATCTCAGTGTGTTCATCTCATCTTCCATATAAACTGTTAGAAATATTAAGCTAGCTGAAAAACTGAGTAGGCAAGTAGTAAAACTATCTCCTAGAGAGTAAAATATTTATGTCCAACCCCATCCTGAGTCCGAGCTGACATCCTGCACCTAGTATATTCTCTAGATACATAGATCTTTAGAACTGCCTACTTAATAAGAAAGGACAGTACACAACAGAGCACAGTCTGGATTAATTTGGGCCATTGTGTGTATCAGTATTTCAAAGCATCATTATTTTAATATTCAGCATGTGTTTCATTGCTTGTGTTGCTCAGGCTGACTAGATTTGGCCCTGGAAGTATTGTTGGTAATTTTCAATCTTGTTTTGTACTGGAGAGCAGCAGTAACCTACAGACTATAATCTCTCCAAGCTCCTGTTTTCCCCTGAAAATAATAATAGGATTTTGTAGATGTCGTGGAAACTGAAAATTATGCTTTGAGATATTTTTATGGATAGAAGTTCAGTGTGTTTGAATGAACATCCAGAGGTCAGTGCTTACAAATATTAAGCTTTTCAGAAGTTCTTTTATCTATAAAACTTCAGTCCAGATGAAAATTTTAAAAACACTGCTTGTTTCTGTGAACTTTTATGATATCTGCAAATCTGAATATGTGAACTGGTGAATAGGCCTGCGACACTTTCATGCACGTACTTCAAAATGCCTTGTATCTCCCTAATCTGTAATTGTCAAGCGGTTATTTCATTTACTGCTGAACTGGAGTGAAATCGCAGCAGATGTACAGAATGCTTGAGGCCAAAGGTTAAAGAAAACTGCAGAAATATATGGGCATAGCTGCAATATAACTTATGTGAGGAATTTAATTAACAGCTACTCACAGTAGCATGGAGCAATATCAGTGACTGATAGTAAAGACTTCATTATCAGTCTACACAGAAAAGCCCTCAGTTCTATTAGCAAAGCTTTTCGCAGTAACTTTTGAATTAATCAATCTCTTCAATTCTTCTAGGGAAGAATTCTAGCTAACTAATGGCCAGCAGCAGCTGTGTGTTGCTGTACTTTGTCCTTCCTGAAAACAGATCTGCTTCAGGCTTGCGTAACTTTTCAGTGCTGATAGAAATCATATCACAGTTTACCATGGCTGCAAATGATTATTCCACAGGAATAAAAACAAGAAATGCTGTTAATTCCATTATTCAGCTTTTAAGCTGTCCACTACGAGCCAAGCTGTCTGACCATACTTGGATTAGTCATTGACTTCTTGGTTATGAATATATGGGAAGTGACAGAGCAATAAAAAAAAAAAAAAAAACCTTCAGATTGGTCTTCTATGGAGTATTGTTAACAGTAATTTTAGGAAAACTTTAATATCCTGTCCCTTTTCATATAGGAAAAGTTAGGCAATAACACATAGAAATAACTAAGCAGTAAATTATCAAGGGGCAGCCAATTTAAATGGAAATAAATCCATAAAACTCTTGCATATATCCCTGTGTTTTTGGGGAATAGAAGTCTACATGACTTATATGAAAGCATTTACTAGGTATGCATACTAAAAAAAAATACCTCCCAGGCTACTGAAAGAATACAGCATTAGCATTGTTAACAGTGCTTTAGCAAGTTGTGATGCAAAGAATGGGCAAAAAAAGTGAGTTTTTCCTTTGCTGGGTCTTTGTATATCTTATTTTAATCTTCCGTGTATCATCCTTGATTCTCTGTGGTAGATTATGCTGCTGGTTCCCAAATGCACTTTATGAGAAAGCCCTGTCCCAGCATTCAGTTCAGACTGTCACTCAGTCTCCTGCTGACTTATGATATGCTCCTTTAGGCAACTATAAGAATCTGTTTCAGAGCTGGAATGACAGTTCTACTCTGTCACAGGATATGTGCAAAGGCTCTTTTCATCTACATATGCATGAAGTAAATAGGGTGGTCAAATATTCTGCTTTGTCCAGAAAGGCAAGCCTTGTCGTAACAATGACTGATTTCTGGATGCTTTTTTATCCTGAATTATTTCTGGGGGGGATTGGCTTTTACCTGCTGGTTACAGTGCAGCAAGAACTGATGTGTTCTCAGGGCTTTGATGAAAGCATATGAAAGAAGAGGCTGTGAGAACAGGCAAAAGCTGTGTAATCTCACATGAAGCAGTGCAGGAAAGAGATGTTCCCTCTTGTGCTATCTGTATTATGTTGCATGGCCTAACATGAGAGATGAGTTTCTTTAGTATGTAACATCACAACCTTCTGTTCTATTTTCATTTTATTTTTAATCTGACCACCCTACATAAAAGCCACAGACACTCTCAGTAGCTACCTAAGAATTTTCTAGCCTCAAAAATAGTGCTGAGAGCTGTAACAGAAGTGGGAGGGGTATTTGTGATAATGGTTTGAGTTCTGAATCCCATCTGTGGGAAGCATCACAGCCTTAGCGATGCTGAGAGCTGAAAAGAACTTGGCTCATCTTTGAGACTCCAGTGCTTTGCAAGGTGGTAAGTGAGAGATAGCTTAGTTTTATCTGGGAAAAGAGCAGATATGAAATTGTTGAGACAAAAATAGCAGGAGCTAAAAGAATCGCTTCTTACAGACTTTGTCTTTTTCTTTTCCTCCTTTCTCTTTTCTCCCTGACTTTTTTTCTTTGGAATACAAACTTGCATGCCACAGACAAGCATGTTACAGGAAGGAGATCTCAGCTGCTTGCATATAGATCAATGCTGCCCAGCCTCTCTGGGCTGCAATTGGTGGTGTTTTTCTGGTTTTGAACTTTCTTGCACTGTAGTCTTGTGTCTCCCAGACTACCTCGGAGACATTTTCATTTTCATTCTCTTTATGATGATTTACTGAATTCATAATGCCTTCCTTTTCTATTTCTACTCCTAAACATAAATGCATAGGTTATATTTACTATGTAGAAGTCTACAAGCTGCAGGAGTGCTTGAATGAAGTGCCTTTACCACAAAGATAAGAGAGGAGGTATTTTTCAGTACATGCAGACAAGTGAAGCACTGAGTGAGAGAGCCCTGGGTTTTAATATTAGCTTTTTTATGTGAAACAGTCTTCTTGCATTTACAGGTCATCCAAACTCTACTTAAGCAGTGACATCTATTGTACAGGTTTGAGAGGGCTTGCGGGGTTAATTCTGTCATTACTGTGTTGACATGAGGCATGTTACAGCTTTCAGCCGAAAATGTTACTTGTAATCTTTTAATCCCAAATTAGGTCAACATTTTATCAAGTTAATCTAACATGAAGATTAATTAGACTAGTTAACACACGCACAGAGGTTATTTGTTTTAAGTCTACATTTAATCAAGGAGTTAGTCCTTAATACAATAGACAGCTTCCCTTCTGCCCCCTAACCCTGGCTGCAGCTCATTCCATCATTTTAGTATCATGCACTGTTTGAAACTTAAAATTGGGAGAAGACCAAACTGAATTGATTACTCAGTCCGCCCACAGGCCCAGCTGAAACAAAACCAATCCCTTGTGATATGAGAGATGGGTTTTCAAAAATAGTACAGATCTGTCAAATTAGATCTATCATAGATTAGTTTTTCAGAAGGGGAAAAAGTGCCATTGATATTAAACTTCTCTGGAATTAATTTTAACTTTGGAAATAATTCTATAGCATTCCAAGATAATTTTTCATATAAGAATTATCAGCATTTGAAACATGGAAGATACATGTTTTATACAGGAAGATTGATACTACCACTGCAACACAGAATGGCAAAAACAAACTGTTGACAGGAATGTGCCAGGCGAAATGGAAATGTTGTAAGAGTTTCTTATGTCTGTGTTGGAGTTTCCCTGAAAATAAGACTGTCTAACAGCCAATGCTATGCCTACTAGAGAACTCACCTTTGAGACGTGACAGTGCTTTGTGGGTTTATGCAACTGAGCCTCTTTTGTAGTGGGTATTTGACTCAGTCTTCAAACCTCATGTAAATTCTATTAACCAACAGACTGCCAGGAATGACAAGGAAAAATGAACTTTTAAAACCCTTTGCAACACTTGTCATTCTGGAAACTATCTCCTAGTGCAGACAGATACCTTCCATTTTTTTTTGGGAACACTTTCCTAGCCAAAGAAAGCTGTGCTTTAATAATAGTGGAAAATAAATGTGGATTTTTTGTTGTTTTTTTTCCCTAGGTGAGGATGTCCTTTTAATAAGGAATTATAGTTCTGTTAGAATGCTTGAAATTACCTTATGCTACCATGCCTCTTTTCCTTTTTTTCTGTTTACCCATGAAACTTGTTGCTTTTTGCTGTATTTTCAAGAATAAGAACAATAGCAAAATCAGAATGGAAAAATGAATTCTGATGGTTTCTTTCTCTAACTGTACCACATAGTATTTTTTTGGAAGGGGTATGGCATGAGATGATATTCTCAAACATCCCAAAGGAAGGGAGAGGAGACAGTTTGTATAGAGGGAAGTGGCATAAATCTGCTAACAGGGGTCATTAGACTGGACAAATGCCTTTCTCCCCTGAGTTTCCTAGATAAGGAGAACCTATCTAGTAGTTAGAAATTCCAAGAGTCATTCTGGATAGCATTACTGACCCCCCTGGGTGTTGCTGCAGAGTTCATGCCCTGTTTCATCAAATACCCAGTGACATTCACCAGGGGCCATGCTAATTATAGGGATTTAGCAGACAATGTCTAAGAACATTTCATCACAAAATAGCATGTCTTTGTCTGCAAGTATTGGTTTCTTGATCTGTTAAGTTAGCAAAAAAACTGGAGGTAAAATGATTCTGCAGTTTGTACAACATTAATCAACACATTGAAATGTTAAGATACAATCTCCCCTGCCTTTAGTGCTGGCATTACTGCGCTGTCTTGCAATTACTGGCAGAGAATGGCTCAGGGTAGCTTAAAAATTCATGGATTACACATCAGTTCAATGTCTTGTAAGCCAATTGTTTTAATGAGCTACATGATTGAATTACCATAAAACATTTTTCTTGGGCAAGAGTGAGGCAACCTTTGTCTTTATTATTCCAGACCCTATTCGGTTGCTCTTTGCTGGAGTCAGGGGGAGAACATACTATGATAAGAGAGAATGATTAGACTCTCATTTTGCCTTGCTACCTGTTGAATTTGTTTTGGATTCTCAAAGGAAAAGCTTATGATTTAAGTGTGAAGTTTCTTGGTCTTTTGAATCAGATTTTTGTTTGTTTGTTTGTTTGTTTATGGTGTTTTTTCTGTTTCTGCTTCTGAAATGTGGCTTTTCTGGATAGCTCTGAGCAAATCACTCAGGGCTGAGTGGAGAAGCAGACCTAGACGATGCTACAAGTTTGCTTTACTCAACTGAAATCCATAGGGTTTCCTATGATGAACATGAGGTTGGGTAACAAAAAGCTGTAAAAAGTAGCCAGTTCCTAAATGAAGAGTAGCCTGCTCCATTCATGTTAAAATGCAATGAAGATAACTTCATTGAATAATAAATTAAATTCTATATTTATTTAATCTAACTTTCAGGATCTTAGTTGTGGGATTGTATTGCCATTGTCTCTGAGAAAGCCTTTCTTGGAGGTAGGTACATGGCTCATTTCTTTTTAAGAAGAAATAGGACACAAATTATCTGTTACTTGCAAAATCTTGGCAGTGATTTGTGGTATTTTCAGTATATGAGAACCAGTTCCAACCCACTCTCAGAGAGTGGCCCTATGACTTCATTACAGTCCATTCTTACATCTGAACTCTGTTCAACTGGAATAATTTCACAGGAAAGGATGCATTGCCCCACCTAAGATGGCCTATAGGATTTTGTGTTCTCCGGGGAGCTGATGGATAAGAAGGTCAAGGTAGCATTTCTTTGATTCTGACTGTGAACATCCCAAGTGTTGTGTATTGCATAAATTTGGGTTGCTCTAAAAGTAATGTCTCCTATTTATTTCCATAGAAACTACAACAGATACAAAGAGCACATGAACAGTTTGTTAGAGAAAATCTCAGCTACAAAATATTATCTTTCAATACAATAACTACTATTGGCTATGCATTTTTGCCAGCAATGAACAAGATCCATTCTGCTTTTGTAAAAACCAGCACCAGCAGAGATGACCTATGGTTTCATTGCTGCTATGATGGCATTATCACTAGGAAAATGTTGTCCAAACAGTCCATCTTTCATTTTCCTGAAAAATGCAAGTCAGAAGGCACCAAATTCAGACTATATGGTGATCGTGGTAGGACAGTCCAACCAAGACTGGCAATGTGCTCCAGAGTCTTCAAACTGGTATGGAACGTGAAAAAGGTTGTCATCTTCTCTGGTCTGATTCTGGAAATTTGAGTCTTCAGCTTAGTCAACATCATGATGTAGAGTTCAGAGTTGATGGTTTGTCTGGGTTCCAGGCAATCCAGAAGCATTACCCCTTTCCTATCCCAAAAGACACTGCTCACCAATATACCCAGCTAACGCTGCAAACTTGATTTATTCTTTGATGGAGAATTCACCTATGGGGAAGTTGTCACTTCATGGACTGCCATTTTGTCTCCAGCTGGAAGTGATAACTTCATGTCTCATCACCAGCAATGATGTGAACCAGGAAGCTGTCACCTTCAGCCTCCTATTGCTTCAATAGGTTCTAACAAACTTGCATATCATATTCTTTCAGTTCCCTTGTGAGTGTTCATGGGACTGGCTTGGTGCAAACTTTGGTGCAAACTATTCCATCTTTGCCACTGTTGTTTTCAAGCACTGAGGCCAATATTCTGTTCCATACAGAGTTTGCTGATTTTAAATACAAAATATTCTAGAGATTGTACTAAACGTAGTGTCTTTTCCATTTGCTCTGTACTTCACGTAGTTTGTATATTGTGGAAGAACTTGAAATTAACACCTTTTCTTACACACATTTATTTTTGTACATGAATTTTATTCATTTTAATTCATCAGTTTGTAGGACTTATAATAATTGTTTTATTAGTATTTATGTATGGAAGAACTTCCAAGAAGGACTCAGTTGCATAGCACCGTACAAAAATTATGAAGTGATCATACCTGCTTCTAATGTGAGAACAAACAACAATATTTACTCGATTAACAGAAAACTTAAGGTGGACTTCTTGTTTAAAATTATTTTCTGAGAGAGCATGTGGGCATTTACGACTCTCAAAAATTAATTGCAGAAGCACCTTAGGAGTATAGATAGCTGTCATCTGGAAAAAAGTCTATCAGATATATTAGTGTTGGTGGAAATATTAAAGAGTTAAATCAGCACAAATGGTGAAGCAGGAAGCTTTGAATTGACAATTAGCTAGTGGGACAGTGATTAAAAATGTCATAAAACATAGGAATTGCCCATTGTTGAACTTCAGGAATATCAGATGCTACTAGTAGATGTGTTGTGATCTTCAGAAGGCTGTTGGTAATTCTTACCCTTCCATGCTCCTTTCCCTCCCTTTTCTCCACTTTTCTTTTTCCTGCTGTTATCCATATGTCCAGATTTCATGTCATTTCCTTTGCTTTTTGTTTTTCTTAGAACAATTTTTAAGAGGCAAATTAGTCTCATCATCTATGTTGTAGCATTTGTAAAGCTAAAATGGCACAGACAACACCATTCTACAAAAGACAGTTTGGTAATGGGGTGCAGAAAGTTATCTCAGCACTGCCTTGGTCACAGCTGCATATCCCCTTGTGGCTGTTAGTGAGACCAGTCCTTATATCCTTCTAATTCTCCAAAGAAAGGGACGTGATTAGCTCTCACCCTTCTACATTCACAGAAGGTATAACCCACAAACAGCATTTAGCTTCTCAGTGATATTTTATGGTGGCTGAAGCATGCACATTTGTTATGTAATTGTAGCATTTTGTAGCATCTTCTGTATTTTTAGACTTCTGATTAAATGGTTGAAATGCAGATGTTTAGTTCCATTGCTCCTCAGAGTAGTTTTTTATTAATTCCATGAGTTCCTCTTTAAAGTCGTCTTGCAGTGTCCTTTTCTCATGATTTCTTTTCTTTTTAACTGTGGGGAGAAAAGTCTGTAGAATATTTCCAGAAAGCTCACTGCAAGCTGTCTAATAAATGCATTAGCAGATATGTTTGTGTGTAATGGCTCATGAACTGTTACTGACAGTTCTAATATCATTTTCTTCAGACTGTGTAAGGTCAATTTACATAATCATGTCGGGTTTCACTTTCCACATAGTGTTGTTGTTTTTTTTTTTAATCATTTGGAGATGCAGGAGCTTATTTCAAGTTAATGTGATTCCTTAGAATCACAAGAGCAAGTGAAGATGCCTGAGGCAAGGAGGTGATTTCTAAGTTATGATGCTAAACAGACTGATTGATAAACTAATATGCTAATAGAGCAGTTTGAAGATGCAAAGTTTTATATTCTATTTCCTTCTAAAATATTTCTCTGGCTGTCATCAGAAAGGAGTAACTTTGATCAGCTTGTAAGTCTTGGTTGACCTATGTTCTTGGTGAGAAAGAAACATTGCATATAAAATTTTTTTCCCAGAGATGGCCATAAGCAGACATGTACCTTGGCGTTGTGAGTCATAGAAAGATTGTACTCAGTTATACTCCATCTAATATAACTAATCTAGTGCACAGCACTGTGTAAAGAGAATGTATCTATTTTCATGAATGAGATTTTTCTAAAGCTTTGAAGTCACAGGGCATCCAGAACAACTGTTCAGAAAGATAAGTAGAGAGGGTAGGGTGAAAAGGACACCTTTGGAAGCCTTATATCCTGTAGACACTTCTAAAGGGTAGAATCTTGTCTGTTATTACTGCACTCACCTATAGGATGTATATTTATTTCTTCCAAACATATTTAGAGCTACAGTACACATTTAGTTAATGGGCCACTGTGACATGTAAGTGCTACTGAGACTCATTGTCTTTGTCTCTTCCTGCAGTCCTTTAAGTCAATATTAATTTATACAGAAGTGCCACAGTGCAATTAATTTGCCCTTCCAAGAATTCAGATTCATAGATAACCTCTTTCTCTCTTATTTTTTTTCCTTCACATTTCATGGCAAGGTGAATATTTGCAACAGCCAAAACAGAAAATGTCGAGAGAGATCCATCCAGAAAGGACTCCCCAAACACAGTGCTTAACTTGAACATGCACATTTGTCCAAACCTTTGCAGGTTTCCCTTTTTCCATCTACTAATTTCTTCCTGACTGGCTCAGACCATATTCCTTACCCTTCTGCTATTTTTTTTCTTTTTGTTTGAAAGAAATATTTTTATTATTATTATTATTTTTTAACAAAATCTCCTCCAGTCTTTTTCTGTATTCATTAAAGCTCAGATAAAGTAAACAATTTCTAGATTCATTAAAGCTCAGACAAATACTTCCCTGCCTCTATATGACTCCCAGTAGTCCTTTTTAACTCTGTGTTACAAAAGCCCTTCACATAGGAGGGAGGGCTGATCTCCTCTGGGCAGGCTACTGTCTTCAGATCCTGGGAACCACAGGGAGATCCCAAGTGTCAGGATGTGAATGAAGTAGGCTACTAGAGAAGGTGACTGGTTGGAGATGTACACCTCATCAGTCACATCACACTTTAGGATCAGAGTACATATCAGCTCAGGGTGGGGGCTGCGGGGAGTGCAGTCTCTTAGGGCTTATGAGGTAGAAGGAAGAAAAATGAAATGAAAGTGTCAAAATAAAGGTTGAGAAAGAAAAGGGGAAAAAGAACAGATTAATTTCAGAGGACAGAGGGAAAAGATCTCAAAACAGGAAATTTCTCAGAGCTTTTCTAAAAATCCTTGGATCCTTCAGTAATCCCTACTTTGACCTGCAGTCCTTCATCAGACTTCTGCAGCGTTCTTCCACTTGCCTCTAGTTTTGAGTTAATTCTTATTCTGCAATTAAGGAAGATAGCAAGAGAGAGGAGATCTCTCTATTACTACTTCTCTCCTGTTTGTTTAGAAATGAGGTAGGTTTTTCACAGCTTTTATTCTTCCTACCCCTTAAGAAAAGGCTCTTCATTGAGGTGGTGAACTAACTCCCCAGGGAAGTAGTTGTGGATCCACTTTAAGAAGAAGAAACATCTCAAAATATTCTTTTTTCAGTTAATCGTTGTCTTTGTGACTTGTTAAAGTACTTCTCTTTCTCTGATCCGTGGGCTATTATTTGTTTAGCCGTGGGTTAACAGCTGTTTGTTTGTGTTTTAGCAGACACTCTATGACCAGTTGGAAGCATTGTGGATTTTTTTTTGTATAGGGATCTATCTGTCTCTTAGGGATAGTATTAGTGCTGTGTCTGTAAGTAGATTTATGTTTAGAATTACTGCTTTATTAATTTGGTTTCGTGAAACCAAAGGGGAAATAATTAGGTCTGCTTGAAACCAGTCTTATGATCGAAGCACAAATGCTTTTCCCTCTTGCCATTTTTTTAAAACCGCACTTTGTTAGATAAATTTTTATGACAGTTATAAATTATTTTATATTGCTCTGTCAATAAAAAGTAAATTTTTAAGCTTAATCAATTGAGCATGTTTACAGGCTATTTTTAGCACCAAATTCAAAAAACTGTATTTACAGGCTGGAGGAACTGCAAGTTGAATAAAATTTAATGACTTTAGCATACTGTTTTGGTGAATGTATTTGGTGAAGGGATCTCTATGAGGCAGGTGGGACAGACTGCTAGTTTGCAGTCCACCACATAAATGCATGGTTCTTTTCTTCGCTGTTTTTTTTCTTCACTGTTAGAAGGAACCAACGGCAATTGAAGAATGACAGGCCTTAACTGAGACCTTTTGAAAATAAGGTAGTTTCAAACTGTTAATGAAGGAAGAATATTGTGAGCCTGTGTCTCATCTGTTCTGTGTTTGGCTTCAAAATCACGTTATGGTATATGCACACATAGACCGCTGCATTCAGGTATCCTGGGAATTGCCAGTGGTAGTAAAATAATAATATTTTTCTTATTCTAAAATGCCATAGCAGAAGAAGCAAGCTACAGACTAACTATAACATATTTTCTTGTTTGTTAGTGATTGTGGAAAAGATGACCATATTTTTAGTTCTTTCGAAAGGAAATTCACTATCATCTGCATTTACTTTGCTACAACTGTGTTGTGCTACAGAAGCATGTTCGTCTACAACAGTGAATAATAATTTATCAGAGTCTCATTCCAAAATAAATGAATAGCCAGATAAAATCCCAAAGGTCAAAGAACAAAGTGAAGCAGACCACCTGGTCCTGGGGCTGCAGGGGACGAATAGTCTCTCAGTCAGACACTTAAGGTGGGAAAAGGCTGTTCATGAACTGATCATCAGCAGGATGCCACGCGTTTGTGAGGCTGTGGGTGTAGATAGTGCTAGGACAGGAGATGAAAAGGAGTAGAGTTCTGCAAACATGAATTGGTCAATCTGGATAGATTTGTAAGGATGCCAATGAAATTGAACTCAACCCAGATTTTGGACAGTTTAAGTGCAAATTTACAGCATCTGTTGGAGTTGATGCAAATCCAAAGACTGTACTTGATTCTATTCTGGTGCCCATTCTGTGAACGGAATGAGATGAAATTGACAACAGAAAACTGACTTGGAAGTGAAAAGGATATCTCCTGGCATTCATTTGTGCATAATGTACTGGCGCTGAGCAGATGCACTAAACTGCATTCCACCTTTACAGCCCCTCTTCCTTGATTCCAGTTCCCTGAGGAAATATTTCCGATCTCTAATGAAAACTAATGTGGATTATTTACAGTTCTGCATTTTGATGTTGCTTCTCAACCAGATGATGTTTTTTTGTGGCCAAACATTAGCTAGGGACTGGCTCTGCTCTCAGCTGACTTTGTGTGAAGAGCTGTTGTGCTAATGCTACGCCACTTAAGTGAGCCTTGTGCTGAGGCAAGCCCTTAGTATCTCAGTTCTCTTTCTTAATTTATTGCAGTCCTAAGAGCATGTGGCAAGAGAAGTAGCACCTCTGATTTGGAAACAGTACACTTCATTTGAAAGTTCATAAGGAATCCCACTGTAATGTGTTCATTTCAAGAATGACTTGATTTTGGAAGTTACAAACATGTTTCATAGATCAGGGTGCAGTTCAAATACCAAGTCAATGTGTGGCTGAAGTGTTTGCCCTTTCATATTGCAGGCTGCACTGCATTATGTGCTTACTGTTTTAACATAATTCAGACTTCTGTTGTGCAACTACTGAAAAGGAAATGGCATTTCCTTACAAACTTTGAGCTTTATAGTTGCTTAGTTACTGTATTAACCTTGCAAGACCAAGGTGATTGATCTATCCAACATTTCAAGCCTCACACAACCCAGACGTGACAATCCAGTATCTGAGCAGGTATGCGCTTTGAGTGTGGCAAAAGGTTGTGGTTGCCCAAGGCATCCACCAGCCTGTATCACACGTGCTGCTTCTGGGAGCTTGACTGAACCCCAGCCTGACTCTGTAATGCCGGTGTTTGCTGGCTCATTCCTCATGCCAGTGACGAATTGGCTGTTCTAATGCAGCTCTTTGCTGATGACATGTTCTTGTCTCAGCACAAATGTTACAACTGAATTGCTCGCAAACCAGATGTGACTTAAGGGTTTCAGGTTGACCACCCTTGTTCTGTGAAGGAGAACATCTTCTGCCCAAAATGGAACTGCCACAGAAAATGGTTGCAGGAGAGCTTCACTTCTGCTGAGAATGCAAATTTAGAAATACATAATGATTTTTCAGTGAAAGAACTTGATGTTCCAGAAATAGGAAAACTTGGAAAACAGTACATTTGGAAGTATTCATTCACAAAAGCTCTAAAGTAGTTCTGTCAGTGAAGTCCTAATATTGTATGTGAAACATACCAACATAATCTATATAGATATAATATTATTATAGATATAAATTATTGTGGTTTTTAATGTTATACATTTTGTAATAGGGTAGTATATTATATAAATTACTTCGTGCAAAATTTATATATTATTTTTAAAAAACAATTTAACTGAAAAAAAGCTACTAAAAATGTTAGTTGTCCCTATCTGAGGTTTATAGTACTTTCACAAAGCTATAGCTACGCATAAGTTTGGTGGCCCTGCATTTGGCAGGGGGGTTGGAGATTCATGATCCTTGAGGTCCCTTCCAACCCTGGCCATTCTGTGATTCTGTGATCTGTGAATGAGAAAAGTGAAAAAGGTCTCTATCTTGAAATTGTAATGTAAATAGATGTTTCTTTCAATAATAAAGAGGGTGACAAGGAGAGGAAATTTCTGTTCAGTTTTCTTTTTCCCCTTGCTCTATTTCTTCTTCTTCCTTTACTTTCTTATTCTCCTTCCTTCTCATTTTTCCTTACTCACTGTTTTCCTCCCATTCCCAAAGAAACTTTGTCATGTGAATAATACCAACTTGTCTGTCAATAGCAGGTCTTGACTTCACGCAGCTTGCAGTTGCCCAAGCAAATGGAATATAATGCTGTTTCACAAACTATATTTTGTTCAGTAAAAATTTTCTAAAGAGGAAATCAGTCAACATAATTTATAGGGGAACTTAGCTTTTTTTGTAGTGTCAAATATCTGCTGCTCCACTGGAAATCTAACAGTTGTAAGTGCTCTGGGCTGGCTGCTAAAAATTAAGTGCATACAGTTCTAAGACTCTGAGACAAAATATTCCATACTTATAAGAGACTCTTCCTCGGAGATTTGGATTTGCAGTGAATTCAAATCCTCTTACTTGCTTTTTTTTAATTTCACTTTTTTTCCTTTTTCTTTTCTTCCTTCATTTCTTTTTTTCTATATCTTTTTTTTTAATTATTATTTTACTTTTTTTTTTTTCTTTAATTCTTTGGAGAAATCATTTGTTTTCCAAGTAATGTTACATTTTTAGAGTGTTCATGTTGATTATAATCAAGATATCCAACATACATCTCTTCTGTATTTTTATAAAGTTAAAATTTTCCTGGCTGTGTTTTTTGTGTCTCTCTCAAACACATTTAACGATACTAGAAATAATACATGCTGAGATCTAAAAGAAAGAGGAGACATGAGACTTAAGAGGAGGGTGTTGGTAAAGCATCCTGAATTGATTTGGAGGATGAAGGAATTCAGCACCTTATAGATAAACTCTATCAAGAGAAATAGTAGCTATAAGAAAAATTCAAAATGGTGACAGATATACTCAGCAAATGCCAACTGGAAGATAAGATGATGTCTTTGATACAGTGATAGTGGAGCACGTACTGTGTAATGTTCAAGGATAATTTTTTGCCGGATAATCCTTCGTATACCTGTCCAGGTTTGGAGGAGGATCATTACAGATAGGTGCAGCTGCACAGACATGAAAACACTCTTCCACTGTAATTATATATATTTATTAAATACAAATACACTTAATTGGATGTTGAACACCAATGAAAAAAAATATATACTTTCTAGTCGTAAAATGACTATCTTTAAATAAATAAGTCAGTCATAAATGCAGTGGTCCTTATTTCATTGTAGTTTGTTCATGGAATGTGTATATTGAAAGTATACATTAACTATTTGTACTCTGCAATTTGCAAAGTATTCACAAACTATTTCTATATGCAGTTTTATTTACATAGATGAATACTACTTCTAGGAGAAAAATGAAATAAAATTTCTTCTTACATAGGAATACATGGGAATAAAGATTTGGCCTATCTCTCTTTAATTAAGATTTGCAGTAATTTCTGCATTTCTGCATTTAGTTCTATGTGCATCTTAGACTCCTTGAAGTCTTCATTTGATTCAGATGTCTGTAAAACCAACTATAGTCGCATCTATCTTGGGGATTGTATGTGAAATATTTTTATTTCTAATCTTTTGTCAGTTGAAAAGCTTCATGATTTTGGTATGCCTATGAGATTAAAATGCAACAAGATAATAAGGAGAATGAGTTTATTTTTCTTTTTTATTTCATAAAGTATTTTCATGCAGCTGTTCTCCCAGTGTTACATTTCTCATTTATGATAGCGTGATAGGGTAACCAAAGATCTCTGTTTGTTTATGAAAAGCTCTGTCTAATAGTCAGCATGAGGCCAAACTGCCAACTGTTTTGCCCACATATAATTCAGAACACAAAATTGAAAACTTGTGAAATCCATTAATTAGATTAAATAACACTGAAAATGAATAAATGAATAAACTGAAATGTCTAGTGTAAAATACACATAAATTACATTTTGGATAGAAGTTCTTGTAAAGAGCACAAGATGTTTCTGACTGAAGATCCTTGGTTTTCAGAACAGCTACCAGTATCTAAACAGGGCAATGGAAGTTTAATGCAGGTTATTTCTGTGTTTATCAGCCACTTCCCCCTGTCTGTTGCTACTCCTGAAAGACAGTTTCCCACAAGCAGTGTTTCTCCAGAGTGATAGTCAAGCATGCATTCATTCATCACATACAAAGCAGAGGATCCCTTTCCAGCAGCTTTTGGAAATAAAGAGGTAGAGATATTCTTGCTTGATAGGGTACAATGGGTAGGATAACTGAAACTTCTAGTCTCATCCTGAATCTACAGAGCAGTGGAGCGCTACTTAACATCATTACAGCAAGAGTTACCATGTGATCACTTGTTTTTCATGGAAACTTGGCAAAATTATCAAATTCCTTCTCATTCTCTTACTCTCCCTTTTTCCCTATGCTTTGTTACCGTATTTGCAATATTCCATTTCAGAACAGCAGTGGCTAAAATAGACCACCGATACACAATTTCTCCTTCTTTCTGTTTAAGTAAGCAGTTATTTTTAAAAGGCAAGATAACAGAGCTGTTCTTGTTCACAGTATAGAATCTAGCAAAATAAAAGAATCTGATTTATAGGCTTGTTCAGTCTCCTTGAGTTCCTGTTGACTTTGATGGTGGGGTAAGATGCATTGCACTTCACAGCATGTGGTCAGTTTCCTTCTGTAAGCGGCTGTAACAGATTATGTATTGTTTGCTGTTTTACTCTAAAGTATACTAGATGTTAAGAGAAATACAGATCTCCATTTTCACCTGGAGCTGAAAAACCATGAAGAGGCCATTTAAAGACACTCATTTAAGCAGCTCACGTTTGGATGGCATCCATTTATCAGAAACCCACTGTAGTGGAAAAGACTTCCTGTACTGAGTTCTCCTAATGAGATTTTTTTGAAAGAGACCTACCTAAAGCATCAGGTCTTCAGAGCACTTCAGAGGTTACTTCTATATGAGCAAACCAGGCTGACCCCATATGAAGAAGAGATGTGGCATGTTGCCTAGGCAAGAGCTACATTTTTCTGTGGGCAATTACCATCATGGGTAATCACCAGACAGAATCTCTACTTTTACAGCTTTACAATCCAACAGTTCATCTGAATTAACAATTCTGCTGGTTCCCATGGCTAGTTTTGGCTATTTCTATAATAAATACATAGAGTCATGGAATGGCCTGGATTGAAAAGGACCACTGATCATCCAGTTTCAACCCCCCTGCTATGTGCAGGATTGCCAACCACTAGACCAGGCTGCCCAGAGCCACATCCAGCCTGACCTTGAATGCCTCCAGGGATGGGGCATCCACAACCTCTGTGGGCAACCTGTTCCCTGACATGACAGGGTTAAATCACAAAAAGTGATTACTACCACTTGGACAGACTTATTTTTGCTACTATGTCCATACTGGTGATTTCAGTGATGCTAAATAAAATGTTACTTAACGTGTTTGTTAATTATAACCTCAGACTATATATAAATATAAGGTGACTAGTTCTTTTGTCTTATCCTTCTGCAAAGTGATGGGTAAGTCTGAATATAACAGATAGGGAGCTTCTCACTTTGTAAAACTGTGAGGAAAAGTTTTGTGTGTTTTCCCTGTGCGAAACACAGCTAAGCCCCGTTTCCTTAAGGTGGTATGCTATTAGAAATATTAAATGGCAATAGAGATTCCTTTTTAATAGTTGAATGACATGGCTCAAGAAAACTGGTTTAAAATGCTAGCAAACAGTCCTGACCTTTGTAATATATTAGGGAAAAAAATAGCTTTTTTTTCTGATTATTCACTCATAGGTGACTTCTTACCTTATTTTCACTCTTCTCCCATTATAAATAAGATTTTCTTCTTAGGTATGATGTTACTTTTGGCTTAAAAGTTGTAATTTATACCACAGAGTTGTGTATTTGTGCTATATTGCACAAATGCAGCAATATAGTAAGACCAAAAATGTAGAAAAACATACCTGCTTGATGGAGATTTATAAATATAATAAATCAGCCTTTCATTCTTCATTGTGTTTTTCTAAAATGACAGAGATCTTTGTTATAGTTCCTTCTTTTGTACTTCAAAACTATTCAGAAATTGTCAAGACATTAGCACAATGTTTTCCCCTTGTTTCCTGGGAAGAATGGTTAAAGGGTGTAGCAACTGCTTTAGTAATGCTCTTGCTAAAGGGCTTTTAATCACCTTTGTGTCTATGGAGGGATAGTTTAGAATTCATACAATGAGAGTAACTTCCCATCTATTTTAGTAGAAGGCAAGGGTGAATTCTTCCCTTCTAAAGCAGGGCATTTGCTTTACAGTCTCAGTGTAACCAAAAAGCTGCCCTCCAGGGGTGGGACAGGTAGCAGATAAACGCAGATAAAAGGTAAGGATCAGTGCAGAAAAGGGCAAAAGAACCAGAGTGAGCTTAGACAGCACTATTTTGTGCCTCACAGTTGGAGGTATCTTCATCTTCTGAAAAGGAAACTGAAAAATAGCCCATTGTCACCAAGCCTATGTGGGAGACAATCAACAATCTATCTTTTTATTTGTTTTACTTTTCCACTCTGCTGGATTTTGAGACATTGGTTACTTTGAGGTGTGAAGTGAGCATAAACTTTCCTAACTTTCTCCAGTAAACAGATGAGTGCATCAGATGTCTTCCTTTATGCTCTTTCAGACCAGATTTTTGACAGATAAGAATATGATCACCGGAAGGACGTGGTCTATGAAACTGTAAAAATAGTTTATAGTTTAATGAAAACCCTGAGATAGTCAGTTGAACAGGTGACCTGTAGAAGAAAATTTCAATTTGCAGTTAATTTCTGTGCATTTTCACTGCTGCATCTCCACTGAATGAATCTGCTGTGGCTCACAGAGTGGTTGGTTAGTTGTCAGGTTAGTTCCCAGTGACACCTCTTGAGCCACATCAAGGCAAAGAGCCGTAGCTGCCATAGTGTCTTACTGGTACACTTACTTGTGTCAGGTAACAAGGAGCATGTCAGTCCTTCTGTCATTCTACAGAGGCCTCAGGACTGCTGGGTTGTGGGCAATGCAAGGATGTTTGTCTTACTGTTTATAGGTAAATAAGGATTGGAGTTCTTTTTCCTTCTAAAGTATCATTGACAAACAACCACCATTGATTATCACATTAGTACTTTTGGTATAATATTTCTTTTTGTATGTTCTCCTGACTGCTATGAAAAGTCACACCATTCATGGGAACTCTTTCAGGAGCAGGATGATGCAACTGTTCCCAGACAGATACAAGAGAACCTGTTTTGCCAGAGATGAGGTTACTGTACAAGGTCAATGCCATTCCAGAGAGATAGCCAGATGCTCCTTCAGGAAGCTCGTAAGCCACCTAGAGGTCTGGGAGAACGCAGGCAGCCAACATTTGTTTCTTCAAGAAAGGCTGAAGTATTTCTGGTGTAACCTATTAATGGATAAAAAGCAGGTGAAATTCAGTGATCAGTCTGCTGTGTAATTTCCCAGGGCAAATATGAGCAAGGAGTGTTTTCTAAAAGAAAAAGTTGGGGAGGAAGACAAATTGATCCAAGAGGGGTCTGTACTTTGTTCTTGTATTTTTACTGGCAGAAATGCTGCTGTAGACTTCTGCAAAACTTTTGAGTTCTCAATTTGCTGTGAATAACTCTTGCATCAAGATAACAAAATATAATTTTTTAAAAATCTCAAGAGGTACAGAATATGAAAATTATTATGGCAAATACTAAACAATTCCAAGTTTTGTTTTTTAAATTTGAGGTTTTATGAACAGCCTCTTGTCTTCTTAATATTTGTACTCTATAATTAAATCTCTGTGAAATATACGGAACAGGACTTCACAGTTATATGTCTTAAATCTTGTTCTGTAATTTTTGCATTGCTTGAACACTTCAGCCATCAATAAGCTCATGTTTTTGTGTAATCATAAATTCCAATTTTTGCTGTATTTATTTCCCTATTTTGAAAGTAAATGTTAGAGGAGAAGGAAGACAGCTCTTGAAAATCTGTAATTTTTTTATATATATATAACAACCAAGAAGCATTTGTATATTCAAGTAAGTCTTTTTCTATTTCATTACCTGAAAAGTAAGGAGGAAAAAAAAAGGAAATCTCTTTTGGCTTTAGGGAATATATGAAAGAGTGGTTGAGTTCTTAATTTTAAGTAATGAGTATGTTATGAAAAGTTAAATATGCATATACAATAGCATAGATAGATGCCTATTGAGTAGCCTATTGTGTAAATATAGTAGAATTACTTACTACTGTTGAGAAGGGAAAAAATACATGCATTTAACATAATCCGAATGGTAAACCACATAGCTATCTTTCATGTACCATTCACGCCATGGAGAGTACTGTTTCAACCAGTAGAAATGCACTGGTGTGAGACCAGTTCTTGATCTGTCAAGATCAGTCATCTAAACAGCATGTAAAAACCATATGTTTGTAAAGGAAAGACAATCCTGTAATTGCTCATGGAGGCTGGTGACATCTGAAAGTGGATAGGCAGAACTGTCATAGGTCTGAGATCAGAGCCAGTTCAGAGCATCTGGTTAAGATCACAGAGTGTTAAACTCTCTGCGGCACAGGCAGATGCGACTTGTCTGTTAAATGCAGTGCTGTCTACCAGTTTGCACACACAAATGCTGATTTTCAGATCATGCATTAGGTGGCTACTTCATAAACTCTGTTCTCTGTCTTCAGTTTTAGTGCAATATCAAGCAATCATCGGCTCTGAGTATTTGTAAATACAAGGACAGTATCGAGCAATGTACAAGCAATTGTACATTGGTATAATGACTTCTCGATGCTTCAATAAATAATTGAAGGTTTTGGAAGCAATGGCAAGCAAAATCAGGAAGCCATGCAAGAACATCCTTTTTTAAGCCTTTTTTTAATAATTCAATTTCATAGAACAAGATATGGATACAGATTGTATCTGATTGATAGAAATTCATTATTGATTTTAATGTTTCGAATAATAGTTTCATATGTGTGCAGAGGATTAGGAAATGCATAGCTTGTTAATATAACCTGCTTTGTTTATGTGAATCAGCTTGGCAAATATTCTTCCTGTTTTCATAGTTCACTTCTATGTTGTTTTTTGTCTAATTAAAAGAGTCACACAATTCACAAACATTAAAATCTAGTACCTTGTTCATATTTGTCATCCTGCGAGTATAATATACAACCTCCTTTGAGACTACATAGTAAAGTAATGCTCCAAAGTTGTGCACCAGTATTTACATTCATTAATATATAACAGATGTTCAAAATGCCACATTGCATTTTCCTTAACATGGTATAAGAACACAAACAAACAACATGTGCAATGAAGTAACCTGAATATTATGGAAAGCCTATATTAGAGCTTCTGCTGAAGGTCTTCTGTGAATGTGTGCTAACTCTAGGGCAGGGTCTCAGCAACAGAACATCTGAAGAGAGGACTCTGGACTTTCTCAGTCTCTGTGCAAGCATCTGTGTTGTGCTCCTCCCAGCGACCAGCTGTGTGCACAGGGACAGGCAGAACCTGCAGAGCTTCTGTCCTGCCCTCAGCTTAAGAGTAACCCTTTTGATGACATAAACTTAGGAGATGATTCTGAGAGATGATTCATTATTGCACTCACCTCAAACTCTGCCTTCCCTGGCAAAGGCTGAGGCATGCCAAGACCTGCAAATCATAGGTTCATTAAGGTTGGAAAAGACCTTTAAGATCATCCAGCCCAATTGTCAATCCATCGCCACCATCCTAAACCTTGGGACAAAATGAAATGTGTCAACAGAATGCAGTTAAAGCCAGTGCACAACTCTGCCCCCCATGCTGTGAGAGATGCAAAAATGCCAAAGTCCTGAGAAGCAGAGAGGCATTTTGGAAAGCTGGAAGGGTGGCATGCTAAAGGAAGAGCTTTCTCCCTAAGAAGACCGTATCCAAGAAGTTATGTGTGGCCTTGGCTTTTAGATAAAAACCGCTTGGAATTGAATTTGCGTTGAATTTGCTTACTGAAAAGTTGAAAGGACACATCTAATTCTTTTGTTACTTTTTCAGGTTGTTCTGGGAAAACAATTGCTTAATATGTTGTATGGAGATTGGTTTTGACAGTATTATGTTAATGCAGGTCTCAAAGCAGATAGCAACAGAGGCAAAAACATTGCATAGGAGAAGTTACATCATAATGCACTCCTACACAGTAAGTTTTGTAGTTAGATTTATGTGCTGAGAAATCAAGTAATCACTGATGTTTCATGCAAGTGTCTCCAAAGCTTGGATTTAACTGGATCATATCAACTGAGGGAGAAGAAACAGAAACAGCTTTCTGAAGCTGGAAAAAAACAGAACAGGAGTACAGCGCAGGAAGAAATGATGTGTGATGCACATGGCATCTGATTTCAATATGATGACTTTTTCCGCCCCCTTTGAAAATGTATCTGGAGTATGCCATTTGTTTTAATGGCCATGGATTGCTTGATTATTAAATTAAGGATGACCTCTCTGTTCCTATCAACTCAGGAAAGAACTTTTGTAGCTTCATAGATGGATTCTTCAACTTGATCTACAATTCATTTATTCAAATAATTCTTATTAGCTTCAAAATTTATTCCAGCAAGTCTGGCACCCTGCAGTAGCTTTGTAGCTTTGCTGTAATTTAAGTGAAGAGTTTAAAGATTGTTGTGCAAGAAAAATCTTGCTGGGAGATGCAGTCTTTCTATTCTTACCCCTATCTATTTCTCCGCTGGTATTTTGGCTGCCAGTTTTAGTTCCTTGGACAGCACTGTGGTCTTTGAAGTCAGAAGAAGAATGAATCTTTCCACATGATCAATAGGCATTTGGCCACCAAGTCTCCATAATGCTATTTTTAAAAGTAATTACAAAAGTTTCCTGAGAGAGAAGAGGATAAATTCTTGCATGGCTAGGCATTCATCAGATGAGCCTGAGATAAGCCGATAAAATAGGGAGGCTGGTTCAAACCACTACAGCATTAAATATTTATGCTTTAAATTGTTTTTTTGCCAGATGAGTTAAGATTTGGCTGGTTTGTACTGTATATTTGAGGGTTTTTCTTTCTTTCAACATATTCTTTCTTTCCTCAGTTGTTAATAACAAGTAACAAAATGCCAAAATCTTCCTTTAAATCACAGCCCTTTTAAGACATGCATTCCAGTTGAGACCAGCATGCAGAACTTAAATAGGAGAATGCCATGGCTATGACAGCCAAGGATCCATGGGCTCAGCTGCCAACCTGAGCCAAACACTAATAAGAAAGGAGTTTTACGGGACCGAGAGACAAATGCAAACTGGAGTTGGGGAGGGAGGAGGAGGAGGAAGGAGAAGCATGAGAAAAATGAGGATGGGGCTCATTTAAAAAAAATCTTGAGCTTTTATGATATTTGAAATATAGGCAGAGCTGACAGTGGAAATCTGGCTGGTGGACAGGATAGAAAGAGAAAAAAAATCTGATAGTTTTGCATTGACTGTACGTGGCAACCAGTAAATAGGGAATTAGTCTATCACAACTCACAGCACTCTTTTTCTATTCTGAGTACCTGTGGTGATATACTAGAAAGGAAATTAATTAGGACTGCAGCGCATCCTTTCAGAGAAAGATACAAGTGGACAATTTACTGGAGGAATCTATAATGCAGCTTTGACTGCTTGAAAGCCAGTGAAAACATATGTTGTATATACTTAATAATTTATTCTTCCCTTTTTATTGAGAACTTTTCATTTGGGGGAAAGGGGTCATGATTTATATATTAGTTAGATTTTTCCCATTTTAGGTAATTCTTTTACATTTAATACAGACATGAGGTACTGCATTCTCGTAGTCTCATAAAAAATTACAGCAAAAAAAAATTAAAGCAAAAATTAAGCAGTTTTCAGTGCAATTAGTAGAACTTAGAGGTGTAGACATGAATTAAGAAAAGGATAAATAAGAGTACAATAAGAACTTCAAAATCTACAGCTATTTCTAGTGATTAGCAAACACCAGAAATATGTAAGATTAAGGAATAAAGAACAACCCGATGTGGTAGTTTACCCAGCACTGCAGTTTATGTTCCTTAATTGGGTGTCCCTGCCTTCAGTCAGAGATCTGTTTAGTCCATGTTAACCAATGAGGCTGTGCAACTGGACTGAGACCCTCCCCTCAATGTATGGAGTAGGAGATAATGTTTTACTTTTTAGGAAAACCCTCAACTGGTTCAAATTTTGCTTTTTAAAATGTGAAGGTGTTTTCATCTACAGAAAGCAGCCTTATGAAGACTGTCTTCTGTAAATCTGCTTCGTCCAGGGTCTGTGTGAATCCCAGGAATGTGCAAGAGCACATTTTTCAGCATACCAGATATATGTGGAGTTCAGAAAGTGAAAGCAAAGCTAATCCAACTATTTCCAGGCTTTAAATGTTGTCAGATGCAATTTGAATTTGTTGAAAGTTTTCAGTCCATTAATTTTAATCCATGTCAATTTATTTTGCTCGGGCTGTGCATGTTAAGTGAGCTCCAGCTCTATTTTGATTTCATGCAACACAATTGCACAGTGACATTTCGTTTTGAACTATTTGTGCCAAAACAGCAACTTATTTCAGTTATCAATGTGAAGAGTTATGCACATTTTCACACACACAAAAAAAGAAAAAAAAAAAAGACATACTAGTGAAAAGTTTACAAAAAAGAAGAAAAAAAATAAACCAAAATAGATGATCTCTGTTTCCTACAGTATTTTTCTTGAGCTCTTATTGTTACTTCTGCATGAGAAATGTTCATTACGAACGAAGTCCTTAAGGCAAATGCTGCCATCTAGAGAGAAACAGAATGAAAGTACACAATGAACTTAGTGATATGATTTTTATCTCCAGGGAGCCCCAAGAGGAGCTGGGCAGGAGTCCCCAGGATGGACTGCAGTGTAAGAGGTGGGAGCCAGAAGGATGCCTTTCCGGCGGCTGTTGGCTAGAAAGTCAGGTAATTCCCACAGACACTAAGAAAAAATAAAAAACACTGAGAAAACTCTGAAGAAAATGTGTATCAAAGGTACATCATGCCTTTTCATAGGCACCTGATATTGTTTCAGGATTGCAGCTTTTTTCCTTACCATTTCCATTTCTCCTAGTGAAACTTTTGTTCTAAATTTATTTTGTTTGAAGGAAGAGATGCAAAAGAAGCTTGCGTTATTTGCTGTCTATTGTTCATGTACCTCTTTTTTTCATGTCATTAAACCTTTCTCTTTACTCTTCAGTTGGTTTTGAGAATTAGGATTGCAAAACTCAAATAGAATGACAAACACACAAAGAAGCCACTGAAAATACCTGAAAGACAAGAAAGAAAACTGGGGATTTACCTTGTCTCAGTATATTGTGTGTGCAGCTATATAAACAGCCCAGTGTGTTCAAAGACTGAGCTATGCATGTTCAGCCTGAATTGCAAAAATGAATTCTTGTAGGTGCTTTCAAAACTCTGCTAGCAGTAGTGTTACTCTGGGTGTAATGAAGATGACTCATTCTGACCTAGTGAGTGAGAAGTCTGCACATAATTCTGCACACGTTCAACATTGTTATGCCTTTATTTCGCTGAAATTATTTGTACAGTTATCCACGAGTGATTCAGTGTTTCAGTTTAAAATGTACAAATGAATAAGCACAGAAAAAATAAGGTGAGGCGTAACACATCCCAAGTGTACTTTTGGACTGGTACAAACAAGCATGTTTCGATGTCAGTGTGGAGAACAACTTAATTACTTAGAAACTCCTCTCCGGTATATTTTCAGTCACTGCTTTTGTTTAGCTTGATTTGTTGCTAATGGTGAACTAAACTTTGTCTTGGCAAACATGTAGAAAAGAGGAATGTAAGAAAGAAAATAGGGCGCCCTCTGTGTTTCTCTGTGTGTCTCTGACATACCTGAACATTTGCATTTTGAGATTTTAGGAGAGGTTGGAAGCTTCTCCCTAAGTTCTATCCCGCAAGTGAAAAGGGAGAAAGGGAAAACTATGTATGTTTTTTTCCAAGTGCATGTGTATTTGTAGAGAAGTGGGCTTACATGGTGAATGAGGTTGTATTGTCTTCTGAAAACCATGAAGGGGCTGGAGGACCTTTGAAGAAGTACTAATAATCGTATCAGAATCTTATGTGTAATATATGCAGTGCTAGTTTGTTCTCTCTAACTTAGAAATTACTGAGACTGAGGGAAAGAAATTTCTCTTTACTTTCCATGCAAATTAAAACTGTAGAGATCTTCAGAACTCTGTAACAAACTCAAAATAAGTAATTATGCAAAGGAATATTGTTTTTAAATATTAGTTGGTCAGAATGGCGTTGTCTTGGTTGTTGTAATGCATCAACATGCATTGGCATCAACGTTATTTTCCTCCTGGGAACACTTCTTCCCTGATCTTTCATATTCAGCATTTTTCTGCAGTATAGAATAGATACTTTTCTATTCCTCTAAGTTCAGGAAAACGGTTTTAATATTGACGTTTGCATCCAGAGGCCTGGAAAAATGAAACTTTGTTCTTCAGCGCTGAAGTTATCTGAGTTTTAAGTTCCAGATATGGTAACCATCACAGCACAAAAGCAATACTTATCAGTCATTTCATTGCTGCAGAAACTTCTGCAGGAAATTCAAGATATCTCTTTAACTACTTAACAAATCCAATGTGTATTTTACTATATTCTTTTCTCTGACTGCTGCAGAAGATTAGAGAAATGAAATATAGATTTTGTAGTGTTATAAGGGCAGGTTTTGAAGTGACAGTTCCGTATGTAACCAAAAAAAAAAAAAAAAAAGAAAAACACAGATACTTGAAAATGATGAAAACTTCCTGAAGGCAAATTCTGTTTTCATCAAAATGCCCGAAAGTCTCTTCCATTCTCTAGCATACGGTGCTGTCTATAAAATGCTTCAGCCTTCCAGAATTCCAGTGATGCAAATAGAATTCTGCATTTCTATATTGGGATATTTTTTGCTCTTGTTTATGATTATTTATTTACTTTCCCAGACACTTTTCCCACAGTTCTGTTCAAAATGATCAGTTGTTTATTATGACTAGAAAGAGTGATCTCTTAGGGGAAAAAAAAATGAACAAAACAGTTACAATTGCCTAAGATTTGGTATTTGGATTTGGATTTTGGTAAAAAATGAACAAAACAGTTACAATTGCCTACAATTGACTAAGAATGGGTTTGAAGTAAGCCAAACTTCAAATTATTTATGAGAGTTTGAAAATGCAGACGTGATATTTTGTCATAAAATCATAAAATTGTAAATAAAGTCATAAAATTGTATTCAAAAAGGATCATTATAAAATGTCAAAGTATAACTTTGCATTGAAATTGCAAATGTCGCAAGATTCAGACTTGTAATTTGAGTTCGCAATACCCTCAGCCCTAGTTTTCCACTAGTAGCACAGTAGCATTTTTATTAGTGGCCAGAATGAGGAGTGAGCTGAAGGCAGGGGAAGAATCAGATACATAAACAGATTTGTGTCTGTGAGACCAGTACTAGTTGCACACATTAATATAATACTGCAATAAGCTGCAATTCAGAGCAAGCTCGAGAGCATCTACATTAAACTGAATAGTCTATGAAGCTATGAACTGCACAATATCTCATACATTTCATTTTTAAAGCAAATGTAAGGAAACCAAAATTGCATTGATTTTTAATACCCAGGATTTGTTCAATATCAAGATGAAAACTTGGTATCACAAGAATTGGAAAACTTGTAATGAATTTGGTAAAGTAACAGCTTCATTATCCAGTAAGCTTTTATCTTTCTGTGCTTTCAAACTTATTTTAAAACAGCTTTCAATGCAAGACTGTCTCACTTGAAGTCTAATTCATGATAAAACCCACCCCTTTATAATGTCTTATTTCTGACATCTCTGTATAGTTAAGAGTGAAGATTGCCTTAGATTCAGTACAAAATCAGGAGTGAATTAGATTTAGTTGAAATTTTCCATAAATTAGCATCTTAGAATTAAATAAGTAGTACATTTTGCCTTAGATATACATAGGATGGGTTTTTAAAAAATGATTTATTTTCTGCTGTACTTGCTGGGCACATCTTCAATGACTTTTAAGTGACCTTTTGCAGGAAACAATTGGAATATATGCAGTGCCTATAAACAGATATAGACATGCACAAATGCATATATAAATTGAAAACATGCAACTGCCAAATGCTTCTAAGACAACTAGCATCAACAGCAGTAAGTTTTCCCACTTTTACTTGTTCCAGAATAGCTTGCTTAATTTAATGGTAAGCTCTTCCCAGCTCTTTTTTTTCCCTTCTTTTCCACGTTTAGTGAGACATTGTTCAAAGGCAAATAATAACAGAGTTTTAGATTTATTCCAGAGAAAGCATTGTGTTTTGTTTAATGTTTTTGTTGTTTAACGTACTGCCTACAGTGAAAAATAAGTACTGTTATTGTGTAGAAATTATACATTAAACAAGTTAGAAGACAGTATGTTTAGTTTATTTCCACAGCTGTCTGTTTAGACTTAGTAAATGTGATTGTTTTTTACATTAGCAGTTTTAAGTTCTGATCCCATTAAGGGTTTTTATTTTTATTCATTAGTGTATTACATTGGTAATATTCTTCCCTTTTTTCACAAAAAATAAAATAAAATAAAGTAAAAAAATTAAAAAACAAACAAACAAACAAACAAACAAAACCATGCTAGCCCACATCACATAAATTTGATCTGTTTGTAAATATAAAAAAATGAAAAACAGTTGAAAGAAATCATAAGGTCCTTTTAGTAGTGGTTTATAAAGGGTCATTTTACAGGAATATACATGAAGTGAGCACACTATGAACTATAGTACCTTTCTTTGTAAACACATTACAAAATACAACTCCATAGAAAGTCAGTGTTACTAAAGAGTGATGTCCCATAATAGCAGTGATAGTTAGTTGCCTTTTCCTACACAGTGTAGTTGGTCAGTAATGTAGATTTGAAGATCTGCGTGAAACTGCAGTGAGAACTGAATTATGAGAACAGACAGGATCTGGAATCTGTTGAAGACTGAAGATAGAGACACTTATAAGCAGTACAAAATTTGAACTACTTGGGACATTGGCTTTATTTTGTCTAAAAGAGATGGCATTCCCAGGATATAAATTCCTAATGTTATTCCAAAGTGCTTCATTCAGTACTGACATATAGGGAAATCTTCCAAGAACTCGAGGCCAAGCTCATCCATCTTATTAGACATAAACATGCCTTTTTTAATAACTATTTCCACTGAAATGCTTTGGACCTAGTTTTGCAAATGTTTTATTCTTTTTTGCATATCGATCCTTTCTGTCTCTACTAGACATCAGGTATTGATTATAACAGTGAACTATCACAGAAGCTTGTGATAGGAGTTCTTCATCTGTCTCTAGAAAATGTGATATAAGGAATTAATTTTTCACAGGTTTCAAAAGACTCCTCAACTTTTGGGGAAAAAGAAAAGTTAACTGGTAAAATGCAAAAGCACATTCTGCTTTCTGCTGGCAAACTAGGTTGTCTTGTATGTTGAACTATGCTCCCCAATTACTCCAAACCATTGTTGTTGCCTGATTTATTTGTCTACTGACCTATGCTTGGCTTCTGTTTGTGCTGTCTGTGCTTAGTGTTTGGTTTCCATCTATCATGATACTACCATTCTCCTAAATGATAAACTCTGCATTTGGCTAATAGAAAGAGCTATAAAAATTAACCTAGTTAACTTTTATTAGCTTGTTTTGGTCAACTACAAACAGGGAGTGACAAAATGCACCCCTGACCTGAGTACCTTCATCATCAATTTCTGCCATGTGATGTTTCTGCCATGTTCCAAATAGGTGTAGCCGATTTAGAAGAATTAGATGGTCTCTCACTCATGGTAAAACAGTGTGCAAGTGTATGAGATATGATTTCCATACTCTCTTCTGCAGACAATGTAGTTCAGTTATGGAAGCTAGTACAGTTTCCTGTACATCATGGAAGAATGTCTCTATGAAATTTTCTGTTTGGATTTGCTGTCCATTCCAGTCTGTAAGACAAAACACTGCATTCCCATGCACTCTGGTATTCATCTGAACAAAGTCAGATACACACATCTAAACTAGTTGTTTCTGGCAATTGCTCAGATTAAAGTAATGTGTGCAGATCAGCTCAGTCTGAAGTACCTATTGGAATACATGAAATGAATAAGACCTGAAAATTGTCTGTTATTCTTTGTGAAGGAGATGGATGAATCAGGGAGTCTACTGGAACTACAGTCTCCAGCATGGGCAACTTAAGTTAGATGAGCTAGATTCCATGCATTTAAACTTTGTAAGGTCTGTTATGGTAGCATTGCTCAAGATGCTTGTCCATGGTGAAAATACCTGTAGAGTCTGCTGGCATTTTTTTCTCCTTTAATCAAGCTGCCTTTTTCAAAACTTATTCCATTATGGTCAGTTTAATTGCTTTCCAAATCTAGTTACCATGTTTTAAAATATATAAATTAGAAATGTGTTCAGTTTGCTCTACAGATGGATGTAACATTAAAATATATAAATAGATTAGCTTTCAGGTACTTGTGAAGTTGCAAAGCAGGACTGGTATGCAAAGAACAGCCTGTGATCTGTGGATCATTAAACTACCTACACATACCTTTAACCTAATCTCTGAGCAGTAAAACCTAATCGTAAAGTCTGGATTGGAATGGCCTCTCTTTCTCATGCTCAGAATAAGAAGAGACAATTTCCCTTCTACTTATAGGTCAAATCCTTGCTACTGATACTCTCTGGGTAGAATCAGAAAAGGCAGGAAACATACTTTGCCAAAATGCAGACAAACTGCCAGCCTGTTCATACTTGCATATTTTTAGGCAACTCCCATTGCTGAAAAAAGGACGTTACCTAAATAGGTTTTTCAGGATTTGGTCTTGAGTTATTCTAATATTTGCAAATATAAGCTGAGAGATTGTGGTCTAAAGAATGAGGGGAAAAAAATGCACAATTTTTTCCAATGGCAAAAAATGCTGTGTCTCATTAAACACAGGTTTTAATATGACATTCACAAAATCATACCATTTGTTCCTTTCAAAGCAACTAAAAGCATCTAAAATGAGGAATTTAAGCAATTGAAAAAGCAATCACAATCTAAAAGGTGGTTACAGCATAAGTAGAAATGAATTCATAACACATTAACAGTGTTAACATTAAGTGTGAGGGCATTTTGCAGATTTCAGAAATCTAGAGGATGCATGTTAAAATTATTTCAAAACAAATTTGAAAAACACTATTTTTATCCAGGTGAATGGATATTAGGTTATTTTAATGTAATTATTTTTTATTATTTTATTATTTATAAAAATAATGTTATTATTTTTTATTATTATGTAATTATTTTTATCTACTCTAGATCTCTTCAATATTTTGCAGTCTGTTCTGTAGTGAACTCATGCATTGATGTGCTAGCTTACACTGTTCAGGAAAATCACGGAGCTTGCATGTCCAAGGCTGTCTTAACCTGTCTCAGAAAGAGTAGATTATTTTCTTCCTCTGCTAAACAGGCAAACTTAAGTAATTCTTTGTATTTTGTGAATTGGAGTCTTCAGTTAGAAAGTGAGCGTATGCACATGCAAAACTGGCTTAGTGTTTCTAAGGCTTTGTTTCAATGTCCCAGCATTAATGCTCAGAAGAACTCACTTTTCTTGCTGAATAAGCTTATTTTCCCATTCTCCTCCCCTCCCCGAGCCTTACCAAAGTCTCTACTCTGATGGCATCTTTCCAGAGAGTGATGAACAGGTCAGATCAGCAACCAACTTTTTATCCATTGACATACAGACTGACTGATGGAAACTTCTAACAGCCTTAAGACTTTAAGCCTCAGTACAAGAGTTTACATCAGACCCTTCACAGAAGGGGAAAGCCGTTTAATCCCAGAAACTGTTAAAACTTCCCACAAGACAAAATAAACTACTGTGGTATAGGGTTTGTGTATTCTATTTATTATTTCTAAACAATTCGGTATGAAAGATAATAAACTTAGAACTCTGTGTGTTTTTTCTGTTTAATCTGGCATCGGTACTTGAGTGATCTGCCTCAGATGGCAAGACTTTTTTCTCTGCCACTCACAGCTTTCCATGTGAGTGCCTTCAGTTGTCAGGTAGCGTTGGGAATCTTGCTCCCATGTTTCATTGGAAAGGATGGTGTTTTGAAAGCTGAGTAATACTGTACTACAAGTTTAATTTCCAGCTATCGCTTAGTTTTAAGGCAAAATTATAACCTTTTTTTGTATTATTACCTTATTACAAATTCCAGAATGAGAGCATTTCAAATCTATGAGAATTCAAAGGAAAGACTGTATTTTACGATCTGTGAAATCTAAGAAGCCTAAGCATGAACCCGTTTCAGTAGCACCTATTGCCTGCTTCTAGTAACAGATGCAACAGTTATCTTGCATTCTGCTTGCAGTCTCAGCCACAGCTACATTACTGCCAGCCTGCAGCTGGTCCCAGAATCAGTGCACATGGTTCCCTTCCAAAAGCAAGATTTTTCAGGAGTTTTTATATAGCATGCTACTCTCAGGATTAGATGAGAGCATGACAGTTTCCTTTAGGATATTGTCATCAATATAGGACTGTAACTTTTCTAAGAATTTCATCAGAAGACAGTGGCATACTTTAGGGGGCTTGTCAATAAATTCAAATTGCTCACATATTTTTATAACCAATGAATAAGTTACAGCAACTTTTCACACCTTTATTGAAAACTTTAACTTCTCATTATTATCTATTCACATACTCAAAAAAGACAGAGAACCAAACCCTTCTCATAAACCCCCTCTACATCATTTGCATTAGCTTGCAGACTAATATGTAATCATATGTCATTATCTGAAATCTAAGTAGGCATACATCACCATTTAAAGATGTATTTAACAGAACTGTCCAATTCTTGACATCTTAATTCTTGCTCTAAAGAAATAAAAATATGTCTTAGATAAAGAATTTGCTGTCCACTTTTAAAGCTTTTTGTTTCTTCATTTTCACTCAGCCTAGGCCTCATTTACCACAGGATTTGTGAGGGATCCTTCTGGAGTGCCTCAGAGTTGTTAAGTGACAATCTAAAAGCCGATTTAGGATTAGCTAGCTTAACCAGGTGAACTGAGGGTTTCACTTTGATTGGGTAGAAAAGCCGTAGCTGTGCTTGGAAGTCCATATTGTGATACTGAAGGGCTTTATCAACATCCTGAGAGGAGTGCATTCAGAATAGGTGATGATGCGAATCTCACTAATCAGTGAAGGATTATCTGAGGCTCAAAGCTCTACTGCTTCTAATTCCTTCTTCATGACGCTGTTCATGCACTGCAAAATGATCTAGTGCAACACCAGAAGTATAAATATTAGATGAGGCTCTTCAATATCTTAATTAGTGCACCTGAAGGGAGCAGTTCTTGAACAAACCCTGAAACGTAGCAGAAATTTGAGATGATTTAAAATGTACAGTGAACTGATGCTAGGCCATAGGTACACAGCACATTACTGATTTTAAAAACATAACCAGCATCAATTCTGATGCCAAATTTTGATAGGGTCTACTATTTATAATTTCTCCCTCTTCCCCCTGCCCACTCATCAACGTGCTTAAGGTGATTCTGCATAATTTTTTCCTCTTATTGAAATATGTGACATTCTCAATTGCCAGACTCCTCTTGCATGGGTTAGAGTGTGCTAAGAACCTGCACAGTCATTTAATATCATTTTCCATATACATGTCTTTCAGAAGAAAATAACAGGTAGAAAATTCACTAAATGCAGAATACTTGATTTGTTTGTTCTTTTTTTATTTTTTCTCCGATGTGTTTAAGAGAGTTACTGGTATGAAACATGGAGCTAACAATAAAACAAAATTATCATTCCCTTCTACAAATCTATCAATTTTATGCTTGCAGTTATAGTAAATGACAGTTTTTCTGAATTGGAAGAGCTTTACGTTTTTTAATAAAGTCTGTGTTGGTAAAGCAAGAGCTTTCCTAACTTTCTTCACTACACACATTGTCAAAATGACAGAACAAGATATCTTTAATTCCTAACATCTAATTAGGTTCAGAATCTGCAGGACCACCAACAGAGTAAGGGATCGCTTTGCTTCCTGGCATTTCTTGTAGTGTTTTATATTCTTCAGTCTCCCTGGCTTCTTACCATCCTCATGTTAGTCTTCTGGCTTGCAAGAAAAGTATTCACAAGTAATTGGCAACTCTTAAAATATGTTGTTTTTTAGACCCTTTCTCTCCACCCTGCAATTTTAAATAGTATGTAGAGGAAAGATAGGCCATGAATAAAACCACAGATTTGAGGAATCCAAGCCACTAAGAAATACAAATACAGGATTTAACCTTAAAAGGTTAAATATAAGACTAGGATCATTAACAGGATATGTCTGTGTAGTAAATTTTTTAAATTAGCAGTTCAAGGTTTTTCATCATACAAATTTTTAGTTTAATTCAATTTAAATGAAACTCATCAAAAGCTTTTTTTTTATTTTGCCAGAAGTGTCATTACTTATTATCAGAGATATCTATTTTAAGTTCAGAGCAAATAAAAGTGAAAACTGTTTTTCATACAGGGTGTTTATTTTAATTGTATTGTTGTATTACGGTTTTGTTCCAATATGTACACTTCTATTCAACATGCAAAGTGCATAATTCCAAAGGGGCTTGCAATATTTCTATGAAAAGCAATAAAATAAACATCTTAGAAACCAAGTAATGTATTTCATTTTAATACTGTTTTTAAAAGTAGATAGCAACATTTTATCTCCTACTTTCTATGATACCAAGAGAACATACATCCAGGTAGACTTCACATATTGTGTCAGAGGGCTTCCATTTCTATCACTCCTTAATGATGAATGAGGTGGTTCTTCTAAACAAATAAGCACTTCAGAGAGTTACCCTTGACAGGGCTGTTAATCCTGGGAGTCTGCCTTATCGTTGTAGAATTCAAGGGCTGAAGCTGTACAGTATCCCTGTACTGCCTGTCTCTTACGCTGCCTGTCTCTTATGCTGCCCATCTGGCTGAAAGCTGGGACGTGGCTATTTCACTTCTTGCATGGAAGACTATGCTCAGTGCTTCTGTTCTGGTGTGCCTGCAGATAGAGGGGCTTATCATCTTAGCAGGCATTGGCTCTCTTAATATCTGGCAGAATTTCTCATTCAGATGGATGTGTTATGATCAGCCTGCTTTCAGTGATGTGTTTCCTTTGCAGTCTTTCTTCACTGAATGCAATGGATTTTGGACTATAATAGAAAGCTTTCCTTGAGTATTATGGAACATCAAGGCGAGTCAGATCACACTCTCTTTTCACAAAAATATTGAAGATATGGCCCTTAAGCACAATAGGACTTCACAAAATTGGCAATTTTGAAGAAATGAAAAAAAATCTGTCTTATGATTTTGCATACCTGGCAGCAGTTATGGTGTTTAATATCACCTTCCAATCTATGAAGTGTTTCAAAAGAAAAAGCTTATGGTGTTATTCTGGTGATTAATGCTAGAATCTGGACCCATTTTCACATGATTGAAAACCATTATCAAGTAGCCTTTCAAATTTCTTTCATCCTTTTTCTCCATCACCTCCCAAATCTCTTCCACACCACCTGCCATGTGAAGTTTGGAACACCACCAGGATCATTTGAAAAGAACAAGTGAATGTTTTTTTCAGTCCTGTCAGACTTCTTATCCCTTAGAAGGCTGAGAACAGGCATATGACATCAGCTGCTTTTTGAAAATCAAAGCATAATATGTTTTCAGTTTATAAAATATTCAAAAGCACAGACTAACTTTAAGGAATTTGTTATGCTGCTTGATAGCCAGAGCTGTTTGTCTCTTTTATCTCAGTTACTTCCCCCCACCCCACTCTCTCCCTTCTTTTCTTCTTAAGGGTACAATGCAAAGGAAATGTAAATTTTGATGCCTTGGGCCTTGGAAAGATAGGAAGGAAAAAGATAATGCCAAAAAATAAATAAGGGAGATGGGGTGAATAGAGGGTCTCTTTTGATGTGACACCAGTACTTGCATTCACTAGTTCCACTGCTTTTCCATCAAAAGATGTGAAATATTAACTTTGTAAAGGCTTTTCTGAAGACTGGGAATGAAACCAGGCATTTATGCTGCACAAACTTTAATTCTAGGTTCTCAAAGCTATGAATTGTCCTAGCTACCATGTGAGATAGATATTTTAACACCCACTTTACTGATAGAATGCTGTGAGGTGCAAATGGTTAAGAAGCCCAGGGATGCAGGAAAGCATTCCAGGAATACTGAAAAGAAAATGAATGTTTGGGTCTGATCCTCAGCAGCTGTTTTCTTTAGGGGCAGGGAAAGCTCTGCACACACAGCTTGTAGAAAATACGCATGCCATCACTCTCAGCTGCCTGCACTGAAAAAGACAAATCCTGTTAGATGCAAAAGGTGAAATCTTCACTCAAGTGATGAGGAACTCTTTGACTTAAGCAGAGCTAAGCTTTTCTTTCCATGTTTATTTCCACTTAGCCCTGGTGTGAGCTAAGCAGAAAAAGACTTACGCTGTATTCTATTTGCGTGGCTTTGATAGTGGCAAAACCAGATTGTAGGAAGATCTTTTTTTCTGCTGTACTCTAGCTTCATAATCCTGCATCACAATTTGTTTCCCCCTCAGCTGTACTGCGTGGAGAGGCCAGGGTATAAAAAAAGTCAGTGATGAGATCCTGATTGTTTTAAATCTTGAGGATTTTTTAGATGAGATGAGGGAAGACAGAAGATGAGCTATGAGTACTTTGGCTTTTCAAAACCTAGATAATTTTATCGATCTGGATTATAGCAGATAGATCAGACAGGAAGTACTAGAGGGTCGGGGTAAACTGCACTGGAGTGGGGTTGCTACTTGTCAAATGTGCCTTCAAAATCAGAAGCATTTTGTTGTTTCAATTCTGCTAGTCCGCAGTAAGCCTGTACAGGTTTGATTGCTGTGGAAGTTTGATGCTGATTCAGATCTTGAAACTTCCCTTATAAACCTTTTAAAACTCAATAGTGTTATGACATAAAGATGTCAGCTTTTGGAATTTGTTGTATACTGTTGTCAATGAAAAAAAAAATAATAATGTGAACAAGCAGCATATTAAGAGACTTTTTCCATTGGAGGGATGTGTTTCTTCTGTCTAGTCTTGCAGAAAAGTAACATGCAGCTTTGAGTTTACTATGCTAAACCTTGTTTTCTGTATCATATCTCAGTTGGCTTTATAGTTCTTTATCTTTCAGCAAAGCAAATGCTCCAGTATTTGCTATATCCCTGACATGATGTTTCTAAAACCTATAAATCAAATGAAAAACTGCAAATTAGCCCCAAAGTAGCTTTTTGCTGAGGAGGATTCTATTTGCTTTCAATAGATATGTACCAATAGAGAAACAAATATGCCTCTCTTAATTGCTCTTATTTTGTTGTCATAGATCCATTGATTAGAACTTTTATCTAAAGAATAAGCAACAACATCTTGGACAGTGTTATCAAATGAGATTTAATCACAGCATACAGAGATTTAGTCACATGTTTTCCTAACTTTGTTATCTAGAAAACCACATCATTTTCTGTTTAATTTTAGCCTTAGCTCTGTAGTAGTTAACATTCTTTATTATATAATAGGTTAAATGTGACTTATTTTGATCTGTTTAGCTTTTTTATGAATTTATTGAGACAGGTGATGTTACTTAAGTGTCATTTAGTCATTTGAAACTTGTGGGAAAGCATTATATTGACTGAATTTTATTGTAGGATGAGTACATAAAATTGATTTTGAGAGATAAGAGATTCATGTTCTCCACATTGTACTCTTTATTGTAAATGCGCATTACATTTTTTCTATCAACCAGGCAGAAAATTATTTTTCTTTTTTTGTGTGTGTGTGTTTTTCAAAACCAAAGGCTTGACCTGTAGTTAGAGTAGGTAGAATGGTAAGCCATCACGTCTGGTCTTTGAAAACCCCAGGGTCTGCTATACCTCCTACTGAAGTCACTGGGAGTTTTGCCATAGATTTCAATAGGACTGGGAGGAGAGCCTGTATTTATCATTGACTGAGATATACTGAAGCTTTGTTCACTGTGCATTAGAAGGACTGATCTGAATTGTTTCAGAAGTTTATTATGTGCAGGCTGCAATTCCAGAGAACCTTTGTTTACAAAGGAAAAAATCCACATTCCTTTTACAGTCTGAGTTTCCACTGAAGTCAATGAAATCTTTGCTTGAGTAAGAGTAAACTCTTTTGAACAAAGAAAATTCAGTGAAAAACAAGCACATTACTGAAGTACTTATTGGCTGTGTTCCTGCATTTTCTGTTGTTAAATTTGAAGAATTATCAACATAATGTTAGTAAGCCTCAGATTCTTATGTTCACTTACTGATGGTCACTCCACAGTGACTGAGCACTATTGCCTTTCTTATACAGAGTGTTTAAGTGAAAAGAAAGAGCAGGAAAACCTTTTTAACTGGTCTGTCAGACAAATCTTGATTGATTAAAAAGATGCTGTGCTGCCCTCATTTAAATTCTTGTTGCTTTCTGCTAAGAATCTGATCCATGATGTACCTGCAAATTTACCCCTGACAGGGAACCAACATTCTGAACAGTGAGGACTTCGGGGATTTTTTTTCCTCTTTAAATACCCAAGTGAGATGTAGCTTGGTTCTAAACACTTTTCTTGTATGAATATACTGAACCCTTTGTGTCTGACCAGTTGTATCATCATAGGTCAATTTCTTAATGCTCTTTGAGGATTAAATCTGCATGACACGTGATGAGTCCTGTAAGCAAAAATGATCAATCAAAATGTGAGGGCTTCTGGAAAGAGAAAATAAAAATAGATGCCTTAAAAGAGGCAGGCTGGAAATAGTTGTTAATCTACCTTTCCCATTAACCCTAAATATTTAGAGGAAGTTTAATATCTCAACTTGCCCCATAAATATGTAATAGCATTCTGAGTATCTTTTTGGTCAGGGGCTCAGCAGAGCTGATCCCTCTGTGTCTTTGCCCTGCGATGGGAGCCAGTGAAATTCTGTAGCAAAAGTAATGCAGTTGGGATCTCCACAGGAGGTTAGGAGTGGGATGGAATTATTCCCATGTGTTTCAGGCTGTTTCTCAAGCTTACTGGTATGATGAACAGGAGAAACGATGTTCCTAAGAGACACATAAACCCTGTCTTTAAAGGCAAAAGGAAGTGCTTAGAATTTGCAGAGAAGCACTGTTTAAAAAAAAAAAAAAAACAACTTGAAAAATTAATTTCAAATTGGAAATGAAACGTTGAAAGCAAGAGATGCTAAGAAAACAATATGCTTAATTTGAAGTACATTAATTTTTCCGCTGCCCGTATTATTCTCTGGCAAATATACTGGGAACACAAATCTGCATCTGCATTGATTGGACGAATTTCAAAGACCTTTTACCTGCTCTCTGTTTGTGTTGCCTCATATCTTTATGACATGGAATGAACTGCTTGGCGCCACGTTGCTGTTATCCATTAACCGTTCCTGTTTTCCTAATCATCTTAGACTCCATCTTTCTCTGTCCTATCTGTTATTGTCTTCTGCAAAGTGATGTGATGTTCGTGTAGCCTGTTCTGGTTAGCATGACATGATTTGTGTTTCTTCCTACAAGGGTTTCTCTACTGAACCCTGTACATTATCTTCCCTCAGCCCCCCCTCCTCTGTAACCAGGAGAAGAGGGTCATACATCTGTAAAATGACAGCACTTATGAAAAATGGGAGTTTGGTACACATGGCTCTCATCAGACACAGACTCATCTTCCATGCCACAGACACTACTTGTTTCCTTGCAGTGCAGACTGGAGCTGGAAACACAGGAAACACCTAATAAATTGCTTGACCTATCAAATTAACAAGTCATCAAGAAACTATTTTGGTAATCAATGAGCAAAGCAGAATTGTTTGCTTTCTGGAAAAACAAGAAAAAATGCAAGGAGATGGAGCCATTTCTTCCTCTTTGTTCTGTGATTAGCATTTAACTGGGTTGTAATACTGCTGCAATACATGGAAAAAAGTGAGAAATCTATTTTTAGAGTTAGAAAAACTCTTAAAATTAAAGATGGGCAGTAGTTTAAAGCTTATGGCAGAAGTACAGAAATCAAAGGAAGTAATATACATGACACCTTAACAATTAGATTACTCTTTCAGATGCAGATGTTTATATTGTTGATTATAATAATAAATACATAACAGAAATGAAATTTTCTTTTTTTAAGATGAGTGCAAGTTGAAGTCTCAGTTCTTACTCCCACAGTCTCAACAGAAGAACTCTAAAGCATAAAATTTTGCAGTCCTCATCTAAAGCATCTAATTAAAATCAAAATGAGTATTTAACAATAAATCAAGAAACATCAAATTTCTTCTTCTTTCTGATGTGGCCTTAAATGCAGAAGTATGCTGGCTCTTAATTCTGGTTAGAAAAGTCAGATGCCTAGGGCTGTTGAAAATTAAGTCTTGGTGATGGCTGTGAAGGCTACTGCCAAGGATGGCGTTGGAGCACATACACCACTTTTGGCCTAAGGCAGAGAGGAGCTGTGAAGTGAGATCAAGGCATAAAAACATGGGACAGACTGGAAACTTGTAATTGTTGAAGTCATATCAGTTATGTACAGAGGAGCTTGCATCAATACACTGGTGCCAAAGCAGGTGTCATTTATTTTGTAAGCTTAGTAGTAGACATCTTCTTGAGTGCTTTCTCAATTGAATTATTTAGAAATTTAAATAAGACTAGTAATCTTGCTACTACTATGGCATCCTCTTGAACTTCTTGTCCTAATAGTGGACCTTTAGTAAGTCTGTATCAAATCTGTAAAGATGCTGAGATTGAGTATCATTGAAACTTCAAGCACAATTTGGTTTTCTTTATTAAATAGAAAGTCATAAATTTGAAATCTTGCTGGTAAGGAAACAAATAGAGCTCTGTACAGTATCAAGTTCTTATCCAGGAATATAATTTTCCTTCTGTTGCCATTCTGACAGTGACCATTTGGAAAGTTTGCTGATGAGAATAATTCAGGAATCTTTCTGACAAAGTTATAGATTCACATTGTTACAGAAATTTGCAACATATTACTTTTTTCTTATTTAAAAAAAAAAAAAAAATTGCTTTGGAATTATGTGTACTTTTTTCTGTCCACACTCAGTTCCAGGTCTGTAGTCCCAGGTCAGGAAAGTATTTAAGCACATGGACTTCAGTAACTTTTCCCATGTTTTAAGTCTGAACACATGCATAAACAGTCTCCCAATGCAAAAAACAGATAGGGTTCCTATTCCTCTATTTTTATGTGAACTGTGGTCAAACACAAGAAGTTATACTTCATGTGACGCTTATAATAATAAAATGTGGTCAGAATGATGACTGTGAAACTTGACACTAAATTCCTGTTGGGATACAAGCTTGGGTTGCTCTGATTCTTGTTTACAAATATGAAAGCCTCAAAGTACACCAAAGTTGCTCATGGCCTGATCCTATACATGCTGAACACTGCAACACAAAACTGCTAAAAGAATGCTGCCTCCACCCTCAAACTCCAACTGAAAAACGCTACAACTCTTGTGGTTTCAGAGCATGTACTATCAAATAATCAAGATTTGACTTTCCTCTTTCAACTGTTATTTTCATCTTTCTAAAATCCACAGAATGATTTGATGTATAACTAGTGTATTCCTTAACAGAAGATCAAAACAATTCCTATATTGGCACTCCAGACTCTCTTTATAACAGTAGCAGTAGTAGTTTGCTTATTCATAATTTCACATTTCAGAAAGAAAAATGGCTCTAGATGAACATCTTCCAGTTCACTCAGGAAGGCTTCACTCATATCCAGGCATAATTTGTAACAGCAGAAGTTCAGTTTCACCATATAAACATCTGCTAGGACAGCAATGAATATGTTAGTTTGAACTTAGTTTTACTTAATAATGACAGTTGTTTTGCATTTTGCGTTACATCATCATTTTGCTACATTTGATGTTGCCTGATATGTTACTCTTCAGTTCATGGGAGTTTGTGTATTTCTCAAGTCAATCCCTGGTTTCACAGATGTTTGTTTTAAAAGAGTTCCTTAGCAGTATGAATTATAGTAGATTAAATTGCTCATTTAAGGGCATGACAAAGTGACTCTCAGAGAATGCTCTGGTATGTGAAGCGAACAGAGTAAGTGCAAAAAAGTAGTATGGGTCTCTATGAAAAAATTCCTCTTCCTATGTTTGAGAAAGGGACTCTGTCATACCAAAGTTATGCCTCCTGCTAAAGTAGTTGAACCAGCTGCATCCCATGTGCTGAAAACACTCTTGTCTCTTATTTCTCCTGTTCAATTATTGTGTCTATAAATTGCAGTGGGCCACCTGTGCAATGCACTCATCCAGAATAGCCCCAGAGGAAGCATTAACATATCAAGGCTCATAAAGCACAAATCCTTAAATGTAAAAACTGACACTTTCATCCTACTCCAGCCTACGTCTATATAGACATTAAAACAGAAAGGCCTAAAGAGTATTTTACTGTGCAATTTGAGGGCCATGCTCTCCTCTTGCTGAGGTCAGCAACAGAAATCTTGGTTTTCATTTGGGAACAGGCTCAAACCATAAAAAGCATGAATTCTGGTTACATATCTTAGAAACTTATTCTGACAGTCTATCAAGTTTGATGCCCCAATAAAATATTGGAAAAAAAATAAAAAAAGAAGACTTCTGTTCTTGACATCAGCCATATTTTCTATGTTATTTTCAGTCCAGAAGACTCAGATCTCTCTGAGAAAGGGCCTTATGGGTTTGAACTGACCAGAGGAAGGTCTTCAAATTAACAAAGCAAGGGTATGCTTCTTCAAGCTCTAGGACTCCCCCTTCAGAAAAGGTGAAGAACAAATATTCTTGCCTCAATACATCAAAGATAAACCAGCAGATATGGAGAGTGACTTTTCCACCTCCGGGCAGAGCCATGGGCCAAAGTGCGTGTAAAGATAGCAGTTTTCCATTTCCTGAAATCTTCAGCATATATACCTCATAACAGGGAGAGGTCAAAATGGGACCAACCAGTTTCAGTCAGTCAATTTGAACAGTTTTGTGAACAACATTATTGAGACAAGAAACTCTCTGGAGAAGCAATCATTCTCCATAGTTGTTTAAAAAAATCTTTTTAATTATTATTTTTTTTTACTCTCCTTACACATATATCTTCAGTGCATTCATATTACAATTGGTCAGAAAAAATAATGGTAATAATTGTACTATAAAGTCTGCATTTCTAGGGTATAAGCATAGATTAGTAAGTCATTCTGCTCCACTCCATTTCCACTTCTAAATTTATGTGTGGTTTGCCCAAAGCCAAACTATTGTTGTGTATTCTCAATCATCTCTTAGGAAAAGCATGATAAGATGTGCAACTGTTGTCCTTTGAGGGAAAATTGGTTTGGAAACAAAAGATGCACCTCCTTATTGTTTCTATGGATGGAAGAAGTCAGAGAAGGTGTCTCAGAAACGGGTGATGTGGGTCTTCAGAAATAAAAGAAGATGTGTGCTAATAGCAAATAACTTTTTGGGGAGCTTACCCTAAGGAAGCATACACAAGAACTTTTCAAGTGCACCCTTGCAAAAGCTTCTAGCGGAAAACCTTCCTACCTGCAGATAGAAAACTCACCCCACTTGGATATATTTTTGCTGAAGAGGATTTTAATGCACACTGTTGCATCTTCTGCTAAGTCAAGTCTACATGAGTGATGTGTACAGTGATAATGATCTTTATGCTTAACTCTCAGAGCAAAATAAAATGAATGAAGAACAAAGTCATCATCATCACCAAACATATTAATCCTTTTATTTGCTTCATGGTATAAAAAAGTGGCGTCAACCACTGATGTTAGCAATAGTTCTGTTATTCATTTAGTGAATAAGATAGCATTACTTAAGCCTCTGAAAAGAAATGCTTCTAAGACACTGTCTACATCCATCTTTCTGTCTACTCTTTTTCTGTAATATCCATTCTAGCTTCTACTCTTGGTATTCACACTTTTAAATATTCCTCATGGAATGTAGCTGGCCCTGTTTGCTTTTTTTACTGCTTAGTCCCTCTTTCAATATTTTATCCAGTTAAGAAGAATGTGTATAGTCAAGCAAGATTTGGAAACTACACTATAATTCAAATGCTACTATGGGAAACAAACCATGCAATATCCTGCAGTCTTTACTGGAATGCAAGTTGAGGATAAAATGTTGATAACAATCCATTCTGGGCTTAAAAATTATTCATCTATTTGCATTATTTGTAACCACATGAGAGTAGTAGTGTATAAGGAGACAAGGCAGTAGAATAACAACGTCTGGATAGCTCAGGCCGATAGATTGCTTGAACCAGGTAGTTCAGCCTCATCTTGCCTTGGATGTCAACATGAAGGCATTGCTCTCAATGGAGAGCTTTACAGCAGAACAATTTTCCCACTGATATAGTCCACTTCTTTACTACATTCTTCTGAAAATCACCCTATTTTTCGTAACTGTGAGAGTAACCACTGATTTGCCTTGCTGGCTTATGAGTGGTACAAGTAGAGCTTGAAATGACCAGCACAGAGATCAGTGAAATGATGCACCTCTCTCTCTAGAGTATTTGTCTTGTTGAGTCAGGAGCTGTCAATTTGCAGTTTAGTTTGAGTCTCTGAAATGGTCTGAAATTAGGTTTGGAAGAGAAGAATTGTCTTTCCTTAACTAGAAAAAGTTAAATTATGCCTGATAATGTCTTGATCATAGTTACAAAAATTTATTGCTGAACTAAATAGAATATCTTGACTTTCACTTTGAGCACACACCACACATCCTTTGCTAAATATTTATACTCATCATGATCAAACTTGCAAATGTTTTATTATTCAAAAGTTAGCATCTTCTTTTTTACAGAGAATTAGAACTCAAAACAGACAAAACTGTTTTAAATGCTAAACTGCATTGATGGAAATCAATGCAGAACTGTTAACAATATGATTACATTCAAGATCCATGAGATCTCCTGAAGACCAGCACAGAGATCAGTGAAATGATGCACCTCTCTCTCTAGAGTTAGAGATCTCATCTAGCTACAGATGGAAAGGTTTAACACATGGCAGAAAGATGTGTGATATGAATAAGTATTTTTAAGGGGAAAGGTGTAAAAGGTTATTTGTCTGTGTTTTATAGCAAAAATATCCTGGAGAAACAGCAAGCTATATTCTCATTTCTGTTATTTGTTCTGTTCAGGAAATCTACTTTTTTGTTTATTTGTTTTTAAGTCTTTTCTGAGAATAAATACCAGAGGATGGGTGGGCAATGTCAAAGTGACCTTCTCAACAATTGCATCTTAACTGCAACTGCTTTCAAGCAAGTAGCTGCCCTATTTCTCTGAATTTCTTCTCTTTCAATAGTTTGACCACAGGATAATGGGAAACTTGAGACTTTACGTATACATTTCTTCAAATCTGAATTTGCCTTTTTTGTTAGTAACTAATCAAGAAGTATTTACGAGAGTGAAAGCAACTTCCCTTCTGTTTCCCCCGCCTACTGAAATGGAGAAAACAGATAATGTACTCTCAGTTCAGTGGCTCAAACCCCCAGACTTATTCACAGCTCAGTGTTCCAGAGTTGGTCACTTTTTTACCATTACCGTAAGCTACATGTTTGTATGTTCAATCAGGAACAGTAATGATAAAAATCTCACAAAAGGAAAATGTAGACTGTCATTCTGAATTTATGTATATAAAGAACACTGAAAGGTGTGAAATAAATAAGGGAGATGGGTTGAATAGAGGGTCTCTTTTGATGTGACACCAGTAGTTGTATTCACTAGTTCCATTGCTTTTCCATCAAAAGATCCCTAATGTAAAGTAATAACACCGATGCACTAGCTGATAAAGTAAGATTGTATGGATGATTATAATGTCCTGGAATTACTGAATCTTAGGAATTGCTGACAGTGTGCACTGGGGAATTTGAATGCAAATGTTATTTTCTCCAGGAACTATAGAATTTGATACTATGTGCTGTTGCAGTTGTATATCCCAAAATACACAAATCAATATCATTGGTGATCTCAGAATCTGATCCTGGTGAATTTTCAAGCTACAAAACTGGCCTCAAAAAATACATTCAAATTACCTTCATAGATTTTTGAAGGAATCTGGGTCAGTTACAAATAGAGCTAAAGGCAACTCCAAGCACTCAACATATCTTGTGACATAACCCATGTACTCTGTGCATGTTTCAATTGTTGGGTATTTGAAACCTGGATATAATTCTAAAACTTACAAGATTTCAGTCTGACTTCAAGGGACCTTGAGTGAAGTACTTTAAGAATTGTGGGGTTACTTTGATATAAAAGTATAATGGAGCAATCTTAACCTTATCTTGTCAAAAATTAATGTAGATGAGCACTCCAAATACAGTCTTTTCTACTGTAGTAGAACTGACAATCTGAAGGTGAAGTCAAGCCAGGATGGAGGCAAGAGATCTTTAGATTGGAAGAATTCAGAACTCAGTTGCAAAAAAACTTACAGCCAAGCCAAACAGAAGAAAGCAATGAAATTTGATTAATCTGTGAGATGCTGAGATTCTGTAGTTATCTACATAGTAATGAAATCTTCAATTAATATCAATATCTAATTTCAGATTCAGTTTTTTGGTATTCACAAAGCCTTTTAGATCATCTTGAGTTTCGGTTATGACTCAGCCCCACTTAACTCATTTCAGAGCTTTTCCATTGTTTCTAGTAGATTTTTCTGTATGCTATTTTAACAGATTTATAATTCCAGTCTTCCTTAGGAGTGAGAGAGCATTTTCTGTTTTCTCTATTTTAAATAATTAGTTTGCACAATATATATTGTTTATTTGTCCTATAATTATTGCCATTTTCTGCTTTTAATGTGTCTCAGCTGGCACTGCACTGTCACTCTCATTGCCCTGGGATTACAGCTATGGGTAAGAAGTTTGTCCTTAGGAAGATTTAAGAAAATAGCTACATTTCTTCATAAGCCATAAACACTGAGCTGTCCTCTGTGACCTCTAGCTGCTCTTGATTACACATGTGAATGCAGATGAAATTTGAGATAGAAATCTTCTTTTGTAGCACATTACACCTGCCATTTCCATCATACAGCAGCAACTCAGCAGCAAGCAGTATATCTGTCAGAGAGATTGAGTAGTGGATGGCACCAGTGGCTTTACATTCAGCTACTTTCAGTCAAGCAGCAGGGTGATTTTCTTTCCCCTCTGAATTGATGATATCATGCTATGCTGAGAAAACAAATTCCTTTAGTATTTGTCTTCTGTCCAGCCTGCAGTAGACTTCACATTCTAATTGTTTCTATTTGCAATTTGCAGATTTTATAAAATCAGAATTTTAGAAACGTATTTCTGGTTTCCCAGCATAATACCTAAGAGGTAGATTCCTATTTGACTTATTTTTTCAAATATCTTGCATTTACTGAATATTGGAATAACAACCAGTGAGTTAAAATGAAATTCACAAAGTAGGCATATAAAGCATTGGTATTTCAGAGAATCCAAAGAACTCCAAGCCACAGATTAGACAATTCAAAATCCACTGAGGCATCTCAGAAACACAAATCCTGTGTGTCTTCTATTGGATTCTGATGGACTATTCACGCATCTAAAAACTGCCCAATTATGGCAGTTTTGAAATTTGCAATATCTGATCTTCCATCCAAGTACAGAATTTACTACAGCATCATGCAAGAGAATGCAAACCTAAGCTACCTAAGGACCACCAATATGCTTTTATTTAGAAGAGCAACACTTAATAGAGCTACTTCATATATTATACATTAAATATATGCTTTTCAACATATTTATTATGGGGGGAAAAAACAGAAAAATATCAGTTCAGTAACTTTTCTACTGTAATTCTCTACTTCCATTTCACCAAGAAACATAGCTCTTATGCAACTAGAAGGATTATTTGCTTTTATTTAAAAATGTTAAAAGGTAAACCTGATAAATGCAGAGATAAATACAACTTCTGTGTTGGCATTAAAAACAGCCTAGCTTGTATTTACACAAAGAATTGTAAATATTTCTCATTTATATAGGCATAAATGTGATTTATGCTCACTACTGATAGCCTTTACTTGGTAAGAATGATAAAGATGTTGACTAGACGAAACTCCTATTTGGATGGAAAGATAGGGTAGTATTTGCAACTTCATCAGTTCTTAGCTAACCTAAACTTCAGATGATACCTGCTGTGTGGCTGCTTTAGTTACATGAATACCTGCCCATTTAGGCATTCACCATTTTTAATTAGAAGGGGTCCCACTGTGACTGCACATCCACTAGGAATTCTTCAGGTAGGAAAATAAATAACACAGATGGTTCAACTTTCTTATAAATGTGAGTCATGATGGAAACTAAACGTCATAAGTGTATAAGAGTATATACCACTTAAAGAAAGGAAACCTCCCTGTTAAGCATAGGGAAATGGAAAGAACTAGCAAAGGACCACTTTAAAAGAAAAGAAAAATTCAGTGCTTTTTAGCTGTTATTTTCTACTCACTGTTTGGAATACCCTTTTGTGCTATGTTACGAGAGCTCTGATGTAGACTTCCTACCTAAGGTCAGATTGAAGTGGTTTACATTCATTTTTCAAACCTGTTCTGGCTTGAAACACGAGAAAGAAATGTTTCTTGAAACACATGATATGAAACTGTTTATGAGAAGATATTATTTTGTTGACAACCTCTAATATGACAGCAAGCCAAAAATAGCTATGTTTTACATAACAGCATCTAATTTTTGGTCACAGAAGACAGTACCAAGTCTGTATTTCACATATTTACACTACTTCTATACAGAGGCAGAGGTTTGAACTTCTTTAACTTGTATTCTTGCTTTATAGACAGGAGGAAAAAATGTGGTAAGGGTATTGAAAACAGCAATCACTGTTAGTAAATAAACTTTTCGAATCTTTCTTCAAATGCTATGGGCAAGAAAAAAATAAGTAAAACCTGTAGTAACTCAATTGTCTCTGCTTTTAGCACTAATGCTGGATTTCCAAAAACATATCTACTGAATTTTGTTTTGACTAAGATTAAGGTTTCATACCACTGAAGTTTTTAAGAATTATGTTTTTGCACATTATTAGCATGCTGAACTGTGGCAAAATATAGTGCTATATCCTAAATTTTTTTCTGTGATCTCACTAAAAAGATCTCAGTTTAGCTGTGTGAAAAGCAGTGAAAGATCCCTGGCAATCTTCAAATCCAAGCTTTCATGTTGAATCCACCCATTCTAGATGCACAGTAAGTTTTCCTCCTGGCCCTGAGAAGGACTGGAAAAAAAAAAAAAAATAAAATCAGGATTATTAGCAAGCCTGTCTCCAAAGGCAGAAAATATAAAAATGAGAAGTTTAAAAAGCCTGATTGTCACAACTTTCTGTAACAGTGTGAGGAAATAAGAGGAAAAGTTCTGTTCTTAAATGGATATTCAGTCTTGAGGGAAAAGTTGATCCCAAAAGGGCAGGAAGGTAGAAAGCAGGCAGTAAGAGATGAAAAGAAGGTACTGTACAAATACTGTCTTAGTACATCTTCTCTGCATACCCCAAATCTGGAGATAGACATTGCATGTGATGCTGATTTGTATTCAAAACTGAAAGGATACAGCTAGTTTTGAACACCCCATCCATATATCCAAACTAAAAAAGGACTGAAAGTTCATCCATAGGGTAGTAGGCTGAGTCCGGTACTAATAAGAACCAATAACAATGAAATGATAAACTCTGAATCTCTTATGAAATGTACTATTCTGTTATTCTGTGATCATGCTAATAATTGTATGCACATTTCATCCAGGAAGCTGAATCTTAATCAAATAATGTGTATCCTCTTTGAAATGCCTCTTCATTTTGCTTTGAAGTGCCAGACTGCAACCAGAAGAGTACTTCTGCATTTCTTACTTGACCTGCTCCCATCTGCTACCATCCAAAACTTGACTTTCTGTCGGTTTTTTCATCTCCTCCTCCCTTCCTTCCTACTCTACACCACCAAAGTTTTCTCCACCTGGTAGGATAAAGACATGTCAATTCCATCAAGTTTCCTGGTAAACAGTGCTGCCTCATGGAGAACATATTTGAAAAGTAGAGAGAAAGATAATCTCTCTTTTATTGGCTTCATTCATATTGAAATGTATGATCAGAGTCAAAGTCTTAATCTGCACCTCACTTTCACAGCTGCTCAGCTAACCATAGTGAGGGTCCCAGCTCTCTGTGAGAAAGCAATGCCCCTCTGATTGGATTAAAGGGAAAGAAAAGCAATGTGTGTTACCTCTTTAGGCAGCTCAAGCTCTCAGAAGGAAGCTCAAATAACAAAAGAGAAAGAATCTGACCCAGCGAAAGTATGGCAGGTTCCAGCTGACTTCAGCGGGCTGCACCATCTACAGTGAGGTCACTTTTGACACTATATGAAGAGACTTCTCAATTTGTACTATATCCTCTTCGTTCTCAATAGAACACAGGAGAGGGTCTCTCTATGTACTTCTACTGAAACAAACCAATCGATAGCCCAGAAGAATAAGACAGAGCATTGAAACTTCCTTTGTAAGGCCTCAATTATCAGCTTCTAAAATGATAAAGAAAAATACTGACAGCAGTTCACAATACTTGTTTATTCAACACAGTGTGCAGAGAAACTTTTTTTTTTCTAATTTCTAAGCCCAACACTGAAACTAAGTACAAGCTGTGGTGGCTTCCCCATCATGTTTATTTAGTGCCTTGCACCAGTAGCTACTAATCATTTGTTTCTTTGAATCTAAGAGTATGTCAATTCCCAGTTAAAAAAAAAAAAAAAAAACTTGTAAATTTTCCATTGTTCTTGATGAAGACATTAAAAGGGAAAAAGACTATGGTAACAAAACTCAACCCAAAAATGTTTCTTTTAATTCCACATGTGCACACCGTAATGTTAGCTTTAGAGTTTTGGAAGGAGTCCTCATCTAACCCACACTGTCTCTATGGCCCCTCTGCCTCAGCTCAGATTGGAGCTGCAGAAAGAAACCAGAGAAGGCAGATCAACTCTGAGCTGAGCTGCATGCAGTTGCTTGTAGCAGCAGAGTATCTTTTTTTTATACAGGAAAGCTGAGCAAAAAGAAGAATGTCTATAACCTCACAAAACCTGCCAATTGCAGTCATGTTAGAGAAAGGCCTCCCTTCAGTATGTGATAAAAGTGCACTGAGAGATTGCTGAGCTTCTGCATCCAGTTAGGGGACTTGAACCTACCTTGGCCCTCAGCCCACCTTGCTTTAGGTGTGGCAGTCTTTGTTATTTAACAACTGTTAAATCTTGTCCCCAGAACTAATCATTCAAGCACATACAAACAGTTCTATCATTTCAAACGCAGATTTGTCAGACAGGAGATGCTGATCTGAATTAATTGTATTCAGGCCAGGTCCTTGGACAGACTCCAGTGGATAAATCCATTTTAACTAGCCATTTGTAAACGTGTCCTTTGTTAAAGCAAACCTCAGGGGAGGTCACCTTGATTTCTGCTGTAGGTCAAGTCTAGTTGGACCCTAACTGCGGCGTGAATCCCTATGTGCTCAGCATCCGACGTGGGATCAGGGTCACATTGCAGTAGATGAGAGCTGTCCCCCAAGCTTTATTTCACTAGCAGCTACAACTTTGAGACTCCAGTGTTTGTAAAAGTAATTTGAAGCTACCTTCACATTCCACTTCCTGATTTTAGGCTGAATGTTGGTGAACTCAAGTGAGGGATTAGGTATCAAAGTCTGCTTTTTGCGTTCAACAGACTTTACAAGAAACCTTTTTTTCAGCACTGCTGGAAAAAAAGTGCAGTCTCTCCTCCTCCTGGCCTGCACTTGAAGACTGTCAGTAGACAAAATACCTAAAATCAGCAGCGCAGTTTCTATAAGGCAGCTGCTGTGGCAGCAGAAATGGAGACGTAGTTAGTGACAGATTGATCAGCTCCCTGCTGCCCTTTTTGACAAAAGAGATGAAGAGCCAGTGTTTATTTTCAAATAATGTTTTTGCTGAGGTTCTAGAAAGATGGATGAACTGAAACTGACTTTGATTTGGAACTAATAGCCCAAATCAATCACTGTAAGAGACCACTGCCTTACCTCAGGTGAAGGCATGAGCTGATAGTGTTTGGGCAACATACAAGCTGACAGCTTTATATTTGCTGATGTGTTTACCTCAGATATAAACAAACCTTTAACAGATTGCCCTATTTATTGATAGCTGGATTCTTTTTCATTTATTCATTGTATATGTGTGAATAATTGGGAAAACATTTTAAAACTAAATAATTCTTTTAGAATGCAAAAAAATTAGGATTATATATTCTGTACAGTGGAGGAAAAAAATGCTTTCAGTCAAGCACATAAATTTGTACGTTTCACCTTGTGCTAAGCTGTAATGTTGGCTCTCATGCAGAATGAATAATAGCTTTATTCACCCTCTCTAGATTGCCCTAACATGCTGCAACTTGATTAAGGGCATGAATTCAGGGCATGAATCTTCCTGATATAGTGAGATTATTGAAATTATCCCAAAAGAGCATGTTTGCTGCTCTGCATGCAAAGATCTTCCATTGTCTCCTAAAGAATACACAAGACAGGTCAAGAAAAGCTTAATTAATATGGAATTAGCACAAGTCTCTTTTTTTTTTTTTTTTTTTTTTTATTGTCTTTCCCTTTGTGACTGTAGGGCAGCTGGCAGTTGGAGGAGATCCTGCTCATATAAGTGTATTGATCAAACATTATTAGTTAAAGCTTATTTGTCTGCTATCTGTAGGGTAGCCGCACAAAAATTCTATATAGTGCAAACTGCTAGGCAGAAAAGACCCACAGGTTTCTGTATTTTGGCGTGTCTTATTTAGGGCTGATAAGTAGCCAAACTTTTCAGCAGAGAAAAGGCAGCAAAACAAAGTCATGGATTAACTCCATGGCTACATGCATTGGGTTTTTTGCTTTGTTCAGTACTACACTGCAATCCAGCAGTTCCCCTTTTCTAACTAGAATGTCTATAAAGGATCTTTTTAGTATCCCTCAGTCATCTGTCAGGGTCTGGTACCTAGTTTTCAGAAATAATTGGATTTCTTTAATGTCATTTGTTCTCAAATTTATTGGACATGGATGACCAAAATCAGGCTATTCATCTAATTGACTGAGCACAGCACTCTTTGAATATCATATTACCATTATGTCTAAGCTCTCGGGAGCCAAACTCAGCATTTGCCAAGAACTTATTACTAATTATTTATCCACGTTGCGTGATAGCACAGGGATTCAGAAAAGATCATTCTGTCATCTTCATTATTCATTTCTCTTCATAGTTGTACCAAGTTCATGGTGAAGCAACTGAATTAATGCTCAGATATTTAATTTGTGCCATGCACAGATCTCAGATCTTGACTTGGTGGATCCCCCATGGAGGGTACTGCGCGGGAGAAAGTATTTCTGCTCAAATATGCCTTCTCAGCATTCGGTCTCCATGGCAGCAAAAACTTAGCACAGTCAAGAACACTAGAGGCAATGGATTCATGTTAATCAAGTCCCTGATCAGTTACTGCAGTTGCTTCATGCTTGTGGAACATTTCCACTGTGTTTGCAACAGCTACTTGTAGCATGTGTGTACGTGGCACTGACTCACCTGCATCAACAAGATGTTCCTCAGAAGTAATATGGCTCCTCATTAGCTTTGCCCTTAGATTGCCTAACCACACTTCAATTAATTAACTTTATGGAAAATACCTCCTCTGTGTTATCAGCTCTTTGCATTGGATTTATTCTCACCACCAAAATCACAATGAATCATGATAGGATTCATTGTAGGGAAAAAAAAAAAACAAACTTTTTTTACACAGTTCACAAGTCAGGAAGAGTTATGCACTCAAGAAACCTTCAAAGTACACTAAGATTCCTTTCATGTATTCAGTTGCGTCTATGTCTGTCTAGGTCCTACATTGTGCCCAGGTATGGATTTTGGAGTTTCTGGAGAATTTGTGGAAAAAAAGCGGAAGGGGAAGATGGTGGTTTGTCCATTTGTAATCTCTTTTGAATAGCGTAAGTGTAACAGCCATTATTCTGCAGCTGAGAAAACTAACCTGGACAGGTTAAGAAGTCCCCCTAAAGCATATGTACACACATGCGAACACATGCCTGTATTTCATCTCCCTCTCTCTCAGTTCTGCTCTTTACATCAGTGGGATTAACGTTATGAGCAATATCTGAATTAATTTGACGGTAAGCCCAAGCTTAACAATGAACTTCTAAATCAGTCTCATATCTCTGTTAGTATGTGAAATGCATATGCAGTAGCCAAAATTGGCCAGTAAACCCCTCCATGTGAAAATCAAAATCCCTCCCTCTCTCCTATTCTCATACAGATCTTTTATCTACAGTCTATTTTTCTCTACAGTCTTTTATCATTTCCAGGCAGACATTTTTTTGTAAATTGGAAATTATAATCACTGAACATTAGAACATTTACCTCAACCTACTGCTATGCAAAAATAGAAAGAAGCAGCGTGCAACTAAGCAAAATGAATTAAACCTTAGTGAAGAAGTGGAGTTAGGTTAAAGTACTATCTAACAATAATCTGTCTTTGATGAAAACAATTTAAATTATGACAGCTTCAACCTCTAGACTTTTAGGGCTACGTTCTGCAAGCCCTGTAATGCTTTACTACCACACTCTTCAAAAACCTTGTGATAAAGTCCTCGTAAATATTTTATTCTGTAATAATCTTTTCCTGCAGACTGATATCAGTCATTTCCAAATGGAGTAGTAACACATGAACTTTTCAAATGTATTTTTATTTTTTCAGAGATTTTGCTGCTGTTTATGGTTCCGTGGGGGATTGTTTGTGGTTTGTTTTTTTTTTTCACATCATAGCTGTTCAAATGCATTTTTTTTCCTAATTTTCAAAGCTTCATAATCAGAGCAAAAATTGCTTACACCAAAAAAAATCTTAACAAAAAAAAACTGTAATACTTAGAGTGAAGCAGGGTAGAGTAAGTCTCAGGCTGGAACATACTAAAGTAATTGGCTTGGGTCATCACTGGGATGCTGTTTTATATCATGAAATGTTCTCATTCATTTTCAGGAAATTTAGTTTATTTTTATGTTAATATTTTTATTTTCTCCAAAGAGGTTTCTATGAACTGTTTAAAATAGATTATTTTTCTGACTTTAAGTTTCTAGAAACCAGAGGATGGATTACAGCTGTGCACACCTTGAGAAGCTTAAATTTTATTGCTTGGTTAAGATGTAAGAGTTAAGATGTGAGATGTGAGTTTAGAGATGCCTGAAATTGATCTTCTAAGGAAACAGCAAAATTAGCACAAGATTTTTCCAGGACTATTTATACGTATCTTGAAATACAGAGTAAAGCTTATCATTGCCTTTGAAGACTATTCACTCACAAGGCAGAACCACTAGTGTACGGCAACATCTTGCAATCATTCTTTAAGCTTAATGAAAGTAAAACTTCTACAGGTGTCCTATATGTACTCAGCCCAGCAATATTCTGGAAAGGACACTAGTAGTAACTGCAAGTCATATCTTTGTTTATAATACTCATGTTAAGCAGGTGCTTTTTCAACAAGGTAGGTTATCCTGTCTCTGTTAAACATCTTGTTCTCATCAATACCTGGCTATACATATTGCGGTTAATAAGGGCTTTATCTGGTCAGTGTCTAAATAAGTTAAACGCTGAAAGGACAGGGCTGTGTGTTGTTGTAACTCAGCTGATATAGATCTGACAATTCCTCTCATATGCACGCAAGCTGTTCAGATCTGGGACATGAATGGAAAAGGAAAAGTAGATCATTTTTCTTTGGAGAAGAAGGCACCACGTAGGTGAGGGTCTTGTGGAAACTGATGGAGAAGTAAGGAATAAGGTGGAATTTAAACTTTTAACTTTAATAGTGACAAACTGCTATACTTCCAGAAAAACAGGATGGGGACAGTGGGGAGGAAGAAGTAACAGGTCTGATAGTCTTGTCTCACAGAGATACAGTGGAGCTGGTGTGGCCAATGCTAGCATATAAGGGTTTAGACCAGACATTATTGTGATCTTTACTGATACAAAAAAATCTGAACTGCACAGGATTTAAATCCCAAACAGCCAGCTGAAATGTCAGCGGTCAAATCCTGCTTGCATTCCTTGCATCCCTGCACAATAGGAGGTGAATATGGTGAATAATGTTGTGTTGATAAATGAATCATATCCAATAAAATAAAAACTGGAACATACCTGTTCAAAGGCTGCTCTCTTGGCATTTTCAATTTGGCTGAAACCAGGAAGTGTCGAAAGGGTTATGTTACGAGAAAACCTGTTCCTAAGACATTTGATTTATAGTCTCAAAGAAGTTGTGTTTTGTTGAGATAATTTCATTTTCTGGAAGGTGATCAAAACAAAACTTTCAAACGTTCTGAGGTTCACCCAGTGCTGGAGGGTTGAGTGGCTGCCATTTCTACCATGTGCACTATATCAGCTTTATTCATCAGCTGTCTTCTTTGATATATAGAGTTCATATGATACAGGCATTTTTAGTCTTTGGGAAAGTCCACATTCATTTGTTCCAATTTACAGTACTAAATGTTCCTCAAGATTAGAAGTAATTGCAAAGAAAAAAGAAATTAGCATTAATTATAAGAAATTCTACTTATTCAATTCTCTGAAAAATCCATGCTCTGTTCTCAGCATTTTATTGCCAGTGTGTAAGCATACTGTAGTGGTAAGTGTGGGATTGTTAAATAAAACATTTCTAGCAAATAAAAACTTAGTTGATATTCATATTATTAGACCTCAGTAGCTCAGTGTGCACTAGTTATCACAACTTATTCTAAAGGAGAGTGAGAGTAATCTTACCTGTAGAAAAAAACACCATAATGCTGCCTTTGTATGAAGTATTTATTCATGAGTTACTCAGTATGACTGCAGTTTGAATTCAGTGATTTATATTCTAAAATACAAAGTATATTACATAGAAGTAGCTCTAACAGAGACTTTATATTCTATTTGTTTTCATAAGAATTAGGGATCTACATTCAAGTGAATCTAAAGACTAAGTTAACAACTCATTATGTCAATTTTTGAGTTGTACTTTTTTGAAGACTTTTTCTTTCACAAAACAAATATTATTCTTTATTTTTCAACACATATAAATAATATCAGGTTGGCTTGAGGAATTGTAAGCATACAGCAGATATGGTATGATTATCAAACAAATTGTGCTGCCTGCAGAATTGTAATGATTCTCATGGAGAACTAAACCAAGATATGAAGGTGGATTTAAGAGTCTCACACCCAAATCCCTGGCCAGCTTCTGAATAATGTGTGATTTTTTACTAAGGATTTTCACCTTTTCAATTGCTTGCCTAACAGTGCGATAGAATTCTACATTGTGTAATCTTTCTTCAGGCTTCTATGTATTGTCCAAGAGCTCTGATGGGCTGCTCAACTGGAGGTTAAAAAAATTGTGTGAGTAACCCAGAGTCAATGCCATGCCTCTTGGTCTGAAGCTCTGTGAGTCTACATTGTTGCGTTACCACACTGTTGATCAGAGATTTCACTCTAAGCAAACAGTTAACCTCCTTGCAAAGCTAACCATCATGTCAGATAGATGTGATGACAGTATCAAGAAAAGCTATAGGGCCAAAAGACTTCCTGACAGCAGAACAGAGTTAAAGTTTTCTTAAGTAAGCTGTGTAGTGCATAGGCTTTGTGTACAGTAAGCTTTTCAGAATACATAGAAGCCCAGGACTTTTGCTTTGCTATCTTTTCAGTGCAGCAAAATTACTGTATAACTGGTCATGGGCAAAATAATTATTCGATTCAATAAACCAAAGTTAAGACAAAAATCAAGTTCTAGACATCACTATATGTGATTCTGAACAGTGGCATTGCTTTGGGATTCATTTAGAATCTAATTTATTTGATTGCTTGATTTGTTTTAGGGTGGAAGCCTTACAGGAGTTTGCTGGCTTTGTACTGCTCAGGCAACTTAAAGAATAAAATTTGAGGAATTGCTTGTCATCTTCTTTCAGGGAAGAACTTCTTATTGTCATAAATCAGGAGAGCCTGCTCTCGATAACCATCATCTCTTTTCCTGCTCAGCACATACACAGCAGTGCCAAGAAAAGTGCTGTGTATAAGAAATCCTTATTTTCTTAAACACTTACTGAGCTGAGCAAAGTGGTAGAGAAAAAGAGGGGGAAAGAGAGGAAGGAGAAAAAGACTTCAAACTTCAATTCTGAATTCATGATACCATCTTTGTGCACATACGTATATTAGAATTCAAACCCAAGTATTTCATACTTATACAGTCATTTATTTGTTTTTTGGATCAGAAAAATACTTAAGTTGTACTTACCCTATCTTAAGCTTCTTTATTTTATGAATCAATTGTAAATAACCTTTGAAATGCATTTGGGGAATGAAAATCATTTGTTTGTGTGGAAAAGGTGATTTTACCAAGCTCAGAATGGAACAGATGGTTCTTTCTAGCAAATCCTTTGTAATGCAGTGAGAAATTGTGGAGTGACCTCTCGTGGAATTCACAGGAACTAAAGTAATACTTCCCTTCATTTCCTCTCTGTTTGGCATATGCAGATCAATGATGGTACTTAGTAAAATGCAGATCTACGAGCATGGTTTCATCAGGAGAGTTGAGGGCAGTTGCATGACAAACTGTAACATGCAATGATCTCAGGTTAACGGATATCTTTAAAATACTATTTTGGCCCTTGAATGTCACTCATATATTCTCAGCTACACTGAGAAAGAAATATTTCTCAATTATGGCGAGTTGGCTTAGTGCTAGCAGGTCTTAGTTATACTGTTGAATATTGGTTAACAAAAATGCAAACCATTTAAAAGTTCATGTCATCCTAAACCACTACAAATGGGAGCAATCAACTTTTCCTGAAGGATCAGCTGTGGTATGAGTAGCTAAAATACCTATACCTCTGTACTCTGTACCTCTGTTACCTTATACTGCTATCTTGCTTATATTTCACAGTAGTCAGATTCCAGCTAGTTTTAGGTAACTAAGGAATTTCTGTTGTAAGTTTCCAGATTGTGAAGTCTTGCTCATATTTTCATTAAAGCCTCCTCTTCTTATCACTCAAGAGTTTTTGTTTGTTTTTGTTGATTTTTTTTTTTAGGGGGAGGAGGAGGAGGAGAAGTGTTAGGAGGGTTAGTCAACATGATGTAAAAGCATATTTGTAAGTAATAAAAATTATTTTGCTTTTTGCCATATATTGACAAGTACAGTAGGTGCCTAGGAGAGTATTTATGATTTGTACTATCAATTTATCTGGAGCTATTGTACGAGGATTCTTTTGTCCCTTCTTCTTGTTGTGCATATTTTTCTTAAATTTGAACAAATAATCAAGACGTGTAGCTAATGAATAGTTTTATATTGTTACTTCTTAAGTATCTGTATCTATTCTTGCTGAGTAAAGAAATCTGAACATAACTACAAGTTTATGTCATGTGTTTACTAACCAGATGATGATGACAGTGTTCATACTTCAAGACCAGATTCAAGTTTCACATCTCCGTCATGCCTCTGTATATCCATAGATATCTGTGCATCACTGGCAAGAAAATCCTCTCTCTGGCCCATAATCAGTGGTCTAACATTTGAGATCCAGATCAGGATCTTAATCAGTTTGGGTCTGTCTTAAGGACTGATCATTCTTCTTAGGTAACAGAGAAGACAAAATTGCTAAAGCAGTAACAGATTACCTCTGTCTTTCAGTGGTAGGGGATGAGGAAAAAATTAATAGTAATCTCTAGAGACACAAGTAAGTTTATATTGAATGTCTGTTGGATGTATTCTCACTGCCATCTGTTCTTTTAATCTTCTATCTGAATACCACATACAGACGCAACATCGATGCAACTGTCAATTCTTTTAAAAATCTATTTTTCCTTATCATTTTGATAGTTTTGATGCTTTCAGACTCACTTTTCACATATTTCTTCTTCAAATTTCTTTTACATATGATTTTTCATGTGATTTTTGTAATGTCTTAGCTTTCTCTTTTTTCAGCATTATAATAGTGAAAATTGATGGCCATATTTTGTAACAATGAAAAGATCAAATCTTTCCATTCTTCATAATTACAGACCTATCCAGCTTTTTTCCAATCTTTAGTCATGGACCAGAAAAGGTCGGTTATTTTCTCTTTATTTTAATCTCCTACAAAATGTAGGAGAGTGTCCTGCATTCTCCTGACAAAACTACTGTAGCTTTTCAGATATAAGTCCAGACATGTCGGACATCTTACTATAGAGAACAGGATGTGCTTTTCTCTACAATGCAGACTGTCTGAGCTTGCTGCCAAAGCCCATTTGAATTTTTGAATAAGAACTTAAGTTAGTAGGAGATGTCATTTTAAATGAGCAAGTTTCAAGTGCAGTCTTGAAAGCTCTCATCTCTTCAGACAAATCCAGTTCTTAGGGGGGAAAGAAATCTAAAGGCAACTCAATGTTTCTTGACTGATTTACCTCCATATGCTTCATTACTTTAAATATGTATGATAGTGGACAATGCTAGCACTGAAGTCTGTGGAGTTTCAGCTAGTGTAACTGAGGAGTTTCATATATTTGCTTTCTAGAGTCCATGTTGGATCAAATTATAGAAGTCTTCTTAAAATGCATCAGAGGAACTTTAAGTTAAATCACAAATAAGTGATTCAGGTGTCCTTTATCGTAAGGGTAATTGTAACAATTAATATTCAATGCATTCTTCCTATTAATATCAATGACAATCACAGGTGAAAACATGTATGCATATATGCATGAGATCTCTCCTTGTAGCTGGTTTCTGTAGGCTTTTGTCATCATTATTCTCACAAATATAAATGCTTACAACATTTGTCTATCTGGCAAAATATTCTCATTTCCATGCTTATTTTAATAGACTGGCTTGGCTGCATTTGTGGTGCTTATTTTTACAGTGAATAGAAACCTGCAAGAATTTGTTAACTTAAAGTGCAATCCAAATGTTTAGCATATAGATGAGAGAATAATTTATAGGGTCATTGCTTTGCTAATACAAAACTTTCATTTCATGTTATCACTCTGTTTTGACTTGCCTACTATTCCTTCCAATTTCTTTAGTACTGGGTGGGATTTTATGGCAGAAAATGCACCAAGTTGAACATCATTACAAATTTCTATTACAGGTAGTGGAAAAGGATGGAAAGCTAGAAGACCATTTATGGCAACTTTATTGGGTTTTCTTCAGGGAAAAGACACAGAAGAGAACATGTTTTGTAGATGTTTATTACATTTTGTGGGAGAGGAAAATATACCCCAAATTGCAACAGAAGGTTGAAATGTGAACATTGTAACTAGTATCAGATTTCTGTTCTTGCAGAAGAGTAATCTATACCTTCATCAATAAAGAAAATGCAAAATAAAATAAAATAAAATAAAATCTAGCAGTAGAAAAAAAAAAAAGCAGTGAAACTTGCTAGAAAAAAAATCAAAATCAATATTCTGCTTCAATAAAATAATTTCAAATTCAGTATATTTCCTTCAGGCAATGCTTTACTGTCATTACTGTCTAAGCCAGGCATAATTACTAAGTTTTGCAGGGAGGGATCACACCATGTACATACATGTAGCTAAATTATTAATGCAAATGAAATCTTAGTGTTTAAAGTAACATTGTAACAACTTAATTGTGTTTAATTATTTCAATATATACTTTTCCTTTGTTTACATAGAAAAAAAAAAAAAAAAAGATATAGCAGTAACATAAGAATTTCCATGATAGAAGTTCTTTTCCATTTCTCCCATTGTCAAACTTCCAAGGCCTGGTTTCTCCCTTCAGCAGGAACTGTACCTTTAGTTCTCAAATAAATTGTCTAAGCTCTTTCTCAGTATGAAATAGATGGTAGCTGTGTAGTGATCAAAGCTGTAGGAAAGTATTAAACTTTGAATTTTATAGAATTTTATTCTCACTTTTGAGCTTCCTGAATGAGTCTGCAGCAAACAGCTTTTGTGGTCATAAAAAAATTTTGGTGCTTTGGTGAATTTGTTTTTCAGGAACTGCTCTAGCATCTGAGCATGAAAACTGAAAATCAGGCAGAAATGATGTTCCATTACCTAAGTTGCTGTGCCAGTGAAATTCATTGAAGGTTATTATGATTTTGGGTACCCTGGGCTTGTGCTATAAATTTTCAGTAAAGGAAAAAAGATTACTTCCTACTTCCAACTACTCTCTGTTATGAATGAACACTAAAAGTTCAGTGCTTATAGAATGAATCCCCGGAGATCTTTGGAACTGGTAGAAACATTCCCATCACATTTGGTCAGCTTTGAACACACTTTTCTATGTGCATCTTATACAACTGAAGGCACTCCAGTGCCCTCTCTTCAGAGCTAAACATTAGAAGTTTTAACTGATGTTTCTAAGCCTTTCATGCAGACCAGTGTTATCTTTCTAAGTCTTCTTGGATCTTTTTCAGTTTCGTAACCTTGGTTAAGGTTTCAAAGAATATGGAAGAATAAAAGTTGAGAGGTCAATGCTTTAGTCAGGGCAGTCCATAAAACTTTACTTCCATTCTCATGTATGTACTGACACTCTCTTCTCTTTCCATCCTTCGTAAGAGCTCTGTATCCGCAAGACCAGCCGTGCAAAATGAGAACTGTAAGATATCTAGCAAACTGAATGAGGAACTGGGGAATCTGGAGTGCAGATAAAATCAAAGCTGGCTGCAGTTATAGAGTATAAGTCTAGAATATCTACATAGGTATTTGTAGACTTTGAACTTGTATTAGCTACAATATGTGGTAACAAATTTATGATGAAGACCTGGTAGAGTTACATTCTGAATGGAAGGAGAGAAAATTTCAGCAGAGTGGAGTAGTTATTCCTCTGTCACATACCGATAGCTGCTATGCCTGTAGATGTCTGTCAACTTGTTAAAGTGTGTCCCTACCTCCTCACTTCATCCTCATGTTAACTGGAAGTCTCATCTCGGATTCTATTATGCAGCCTTATTAATTTGAGGGCAAAACTTTCTTTGACTTCTGTTCTTCAAAGAAATATTTTTCATTTAAAAGAAAGCTAACCATAGAAAATGAGGCATTCTGGAAACAGCCTTGTTCCCATCAGAATTAATGCCAGTAATCCATGTACTAAGAACTCTGTCTAGCAAAATTCACAGCTGCATGAAAAACTGAGTAAAATCAGACTTTGTTGTCCCATTTTTATCTCAGTGATGTTCATTTCCTTTCTTTTCCAAAGACACAAAAAGTCATAAGCTGGATGGACAGATAGACGCTTGAAGTCAAAATTACTTAACTAGATTAAGTGATAATCTTTTAAGTGTACTGCCAAACATACCATGGTAATATTTGAAATGGCTCTGGAGTGCAAAAAGCCAATGAGATGTGGTAACAGCACACCTTAAAATGTTTTTAAGTCAGCATAAGACTTAAAAATGCTGCTTTCATCTTATTGAATAGTATGAGATCTCAAAATGTTTGAAGTTTTCTTATTAAATGTTTCTTCTTTTATTTCAACTGAAGACCTTTGATGCTTGAATATTTTTTTTAAACCTAAATGAAGAACTTACTGCTTCCTCAAAGCAAACTCCAAAGCCTTCTCTAATCTAGATGATTTTAAGTAAAACAATGTGGATTGAATCTTTCATGAATTTACAACACAGAAGATTTGTGTTTCACATTATGTATTTCTATTAGCTCTGGGTACTGATAACTTGTCATGGGCAAGTACTGTATACATGGTTTCTTTCCCTGCCCCATTTTCCATCTCTCTGAGGGAACTTCCAGCCCAGGAAAGCCAGATAAGTAAGCCATGGCACCTTTGCACCAAGTCCAACACTTCAGTCAAAAGTTATTTTATTAACATTGTTGGCTGAAAGGCCAGAGTGAACTGAGCACTCTCCCTTCTGGTGCTTGAGCTCCGGAAATACAGAACATTGCTGAGGATGTTTACTTCTTAAATTGTCTTATGAAAATTCAGCAGATTTTGTTCATTAATCTCCTAAGACTTTGCAGTTTGCATTGATCATGTAACTTCCTTTTTCTTTCTATTGTTTATTTTGGTTTTCTTTTCTCAACCACACTGAATGACCACAAAATCTCAATGGCTTAATGACAGTGATGTCCACAGTGAGCAAAGGATAAAATCATTCTTTTTAAAATGTAAGCCATTATTTAAATATTTCTGCTAATACTCCAGGAATGTTGTGCTTATTGCTGCTGTAAATCAGGGGCAGGAAACATGGGGGAGAAAATAGGGCAATATACAGAGTACCCCAAGGTATTTTACACCTTACCACATTCAAAGGAAAAAAATTAAATAAAAAAATCCACTACAAAACAGTTTCTGCAGATTTCAGAGCACCTTCCCTCTCTCTCTCTCTGTAGTGGACTGTATTTATCTTCAATATTGATATTTCACTATTGCAAAGTGAAAACTGTAATATAGCCAACCTGGGACATATAAAATTCTGTCAGCAACCATTAGATCTAATTTTATTTACTAAATTAGCAGAGAAGCCAACACATATCTTCCTACTGGAGCTAGAAACAATATATGAAAAACTCAGTATGAGCATTTCATGCAGACATCTCATGATTTGCTCTAATTTACACAACAGGAGCATAACCCTGTTAGAAGTGACATTCATCTTTACAGAATTCAGCTGGTTACATGAACACTATGAAGACTTCAAAAAAAGGAAGCAGTTCAATTTTCCCATTTCAAATTATGAATGCTATTAAATATTCAATGTTTCATCATATCAACTCTAGTATGACACAAGTTAGTGTCTGGAAGAAAAATGTGATTACTGCATTCAGCATCTCATCTTAATGATGTCCCTGAATAATTTCATGGGGTGAGCATCTTTGTGGTCTGATGAAAACAGGCATTAAAGCTTAGCACTTAGAGCACAGATCAAGCAAGAGGGCTTCTAGAGATGAGAACATTGGAATTTCATTTACTAGGAAGTTTCATTTACTAGGAAATGTGGGCTCTAGTCCTTGCCTCATCACTGGTGAGCTATGAAACCTTATGGCAAGGCTTAATTCTGGTTGTGATGTAATACTTTATTTTTATGCGCTTGATTGCAACAGCCAAATCCAGAAGCTTGGCTTATGCCATCGGACGTGGATGGTGCCTTAAAAGGGCCCAAAGGCATTGAGACACTGAGCAGGAAGCATCTCTCCCAAGAGAAATGGGAAGTTGGAGTCTGTTACCAATAGAACTGAATCTCCTTAGACAGTGGTTAGAGCTGATTCTAGGTTTTCTACAATCTGGAGGAAGTGTCTCCTTGTTAAATCTTTTTTTCTTAAGAAATAGATAATGTTGCATTTCTCTTAAATGCCTTCTACTGAAGGACCTACTGTCTCGATCCTTTCAGAATGTACAGGGTAAAAATGAGTAAGCTATGGCAATTAACCATCAGCTAACTAAGATTTTGATCCTATTTACTTAACTTTCTCTTGACACCTCTTTCAGGTGTCAAAATCCTATTCTGAATTAGGTCTTTAACTTCCATACATACTCCCATCCGTGAAATGTGAAAAAAATTCCCAGATGAAAGAGATCTGAGACTACGTCAGAGTTTGGAAATCACTGCAAGATCCCCCTCTGGGTGTAAATGCCCCAGGATTTGGGGATGGTTGCATTTTGGGAGGGATATCCACATTCCAATCCCATAGAATTACATGATAAGATTCCCATGGATTTAATTTTGCTGATTTTTTGTCCAGAATCAGAAGGCATGTTATTAATTTACGTTTGTTGTTGAGAAAGCTTAAGCCACGTTCATAAGTTTTGGAAGCAGGCTTTCTGAATATAGACTGAAGTGTTTCTTCCAGTGTCTGTTATCTGCATCAATAAAACCTCAGCTTGGGAAGGGAGTTGTGTGCTGACTAAATACCATTTGGAAGCCTTCATTTTGAGAGAGCTGTCACATTACTTTGGCCTGAAAGTGTTGTCAGGTTAAAACAACTGAAAAATACCACTCTTTTAACCAGGCCAAGCCAATGCCCTTCTTATCTAGGAATGTGTTATGGTTATGTCTAATAAGCTAATTAAATAAGCACAGGATAAATCTAGTTTGTCAGTTGAATAGAGTTATGGCTCTTGGCATGATTAAGTAATTGTAGATGTATATAAGTATAACTGAAGGAAGAATCTGTTTCAGATGACATGCAAAAAATGGATCCTATATAAGTAAAGTCACACAGTAAAACAGCATCAGTACTCAGGAAAGATGCATGCTTATGGACATGTGAGTAAGCAGGACTGAATTAAAGAAATTCTCACAGTAGTTGGAACTGATGTGGGAGATCCTGATTTAAACAGTTGTGTGTTCCTTAAACTGAAAGGCATGATCTGAGGTTTTCTTTTATTAGAGAAAGAATGGATTTTACTTTCATTCATTCCTTTCTGCTTGTTTAAGAGTCTTTTCAAAATGTAAGGTACCTAGTGTGTATCATCAGACAATATTTTACAGTTGCCTGTATTTGTTTTGTTTGCAAAGTATTCAAATATCCTGTGGGATGTGCTCATCCTGTAAGTTTGTTGCAAAGACTCTACCAAGAACAAATGAACTTTGTAAGCTTTCTTTTCTGTCTTATGGTTAGAGACCTTGCTCGTTTGACCCTGACATCCCACACTATTATTTATATCATGGCAAAATATGGCTTTGAGGTCAAAAAGCAGAGTTCTTGCTATCCAAAAAAATGCACAATCTAAGCTATGACATCACATTCCCAAGTGTCACAGCTGACTAACTCTACAAAACATTTTCGGTGAGGAACGCACTCCTTCTGAAATGGCCCTACTTTGGGATACGTTTGCGTACAAGTGATTACATTTTAGTGGTGTGAGACACTACAGTCTCTAACTTCCGCATTCATTGATGAAGGTTCTACTTCTGCAACTGTGAGAAGAGCACTTACTGTGTTTGCTAAATGATCTACCGAAAGAACGGAGCACAGACTTAAGTTATTATTCCTGTATGTGCAGTTCAGATACCTGACCTTTTAATACTCAAATACTTGCCTGAATTTAAACTGTGTCTCTATACGGTCTCTAGAAAGCTGTGAAGTTTATGCTTGCCTAGAGCTAAATATATATTGTGATTATTTAAACCATTGGAATTTAACTGTTATTTCATATGAACTTTTGAGAGGAAATGTTACTTTAACTCTTCAGTAAGTTAGTACATCTCTAGGGCAGGTGTTACGGTGAAGGCCAGTTCAGCCCCAACCAGGGAAAGGCAGTACAGGAATGAGTTCTCTCATGCTGCCTGCACTTCTTCCTGGGCAATGAAACCACTTCACAGGTTTTGTGTAAGAATTATGACTATTGGAATAGCCAGAAAATTATGATGTGAGATGAGTACAATAGCAACTGATTATGTACAGACTTGTTCAATATGTTAAATACCTCCATTCGGAATAATTATAGCTGACCACTGATTACCAGTTATTATCATCCTTCTGTTTATTATCACTTACTGATAGTCCAGGATGGCAATGATGAAGATGCTGAGAGAAGTCTGAAGACTATCAAAATGGGCTTTGGGGCACTGGGGAGGTTAGTTGATGGAGCAAGAGTACAGGCAGTGTGTTTCTCTATCCCCTCAGTGGTAGTGAGTGAGACTGAGAGAAGTAGGAAAAACCATCTAATCTATAAAAGTCTAAAAGGCTGGTGTGACCTCTGGAATTTTGGCTCTTATGACCATGGAGCTGTTTACTCAGTGCTTAGACTGATGGCTGCTGATGCGGCCCACCTAGGTCATAGACAAAAAAAATATTATAGCCCAGGATATGTCTGGGCCTATTGACAAGGCTTTAAACTACATCTGAAGGAGAAAGGGGATGAAAGCAAGCTTGCCCATGACAAGGTGTGGAATAGCATTATTAAGCCAGAGGGACAAGATTCTAGCAGGGGCCCTCAACCTGCTACATTTTACAATGAATATACTAGGCAGCAAGTTGGCAAGGCTCATCACCCACCACGTTTCTGAACTAGACTTGATGGAGCAAGGGGATGGAACAGAAAAGAGTGAGGGAACACTTTTGCTTTAGGAAGAGCAGGGAAAAATCTCAGATTTTTCCCGGAGTTTTTTGAGAGGCTCCTCCAAGAAGGTAATGCAGCCAAAAGCCCAGCTGAAGGGCCTTGGTACTAAAGCATGCAGCATAGGAAATAAGCAGGAGGAATTAGAAACCATGGTGCAATTCAGAAACTACAGTTTTACTGCTATTATGGAAACATAGTGGAATGACTCACATAACTGGAATACCATGATTGATGGCTATGAGTTTTCTAGAAGGGATAGGCAAGGTAAGAGAGGTGTAGGAGTTGCCCTCTATATTAAGAAGTGGATAGACTGTGAAGAGCAGCCCCTGAGAAACAGTCATGAACAGACTGTGGTTAAAATTAGGATAAAATAGGAATCAGACCAATAAAGGACATCTGGTGGTAGGGGTCCACTATAGGCCACCTGACCAAGGGGAGCCTGTTGATGAGGCCCTCTTGCTTCAGCTGCAAAAGGCTCCACAGGCTCTCATTCTGGCAGGGGATTTCAACCACACAGATACCTGCTGGGTGATCCAGAAGGCTCCTGCAGTCCACTGATGATAACATTCTGGTTCAGGTATTGACTCATCAGAGGTGAAGCATTACTGGACCTGGTGGTCATCAATGTGGAAGAGATTGTAAAAGAGGTTAAGATTGGAGGCAGCCTGGGCTGCAGTGACCATGTCCTGGACAAGTTTGGGAATATGAGCCTGGCAAAGTGTGGAGTCAGCTCCCTGAACATCAGGAAAGAGAACTTAAGGCCTTTTAAGGAATTGTTGGATGAGATCCCCTGGAAAACTTTTCTTAAGTACAAAGGAACAGAACAGATCTGGCGGCACTTTAAGAATGCCTTTCTGAGAACACGAGTTCTCCACCCCTAGAATAAGAAATCAGGCAGATGATGTAGGAAACCAGTGTGGCTGAGCAATGACTTTTTGGTCAGGCTGAGGGAAACAAAGGGAAAAGCTTAAGTAGTGAAAACAAGGATGGGTGGCATGGGAATAATATAGGGATGTCATCTGGATGTGCAGGGATGGAGGTAGGAAAGTCAAGGTGAAGATGAAATTGAACTTGACAAGAGATGTGAAAAACAACAAGGGATTCTTCAGATACATTGGGCAAAAGAAAAAGGCAAAGGAGAGCTTACTCCCTCTGATAAATGAAAAGAGCTGGCCTCCTCAGATATGGAGAAGTCTGAGGTACTTAGCAAGTTCTTTGCCTCAGTCTTCGTGGCCAGACAGGCATCTCATGCCACCAATTTGCCTGAAATTCTTAGCAGGAGCTAGGTAAGCAAAATCCCTCCCAGTAAAACAGTGGAGCCAGTCCAAGACCACCTCATGAGGCAGAATGTATACAGGTCTATGGGGCCAGATGACATGCCTGCCAGGGTCCTGAATGTACTGGTTGATGTGGTTGCCATCCATCATTTGAAAAATTGTAGTTCTCAGGTCCTGGCAAAAAGGAAACATGAGTCTTTATTCAAGAAAGGGAGAAAGGAAGATCTGGGAAACTACAGGACAATGAGCCTCAAGTCTGTACCTGGGAAGATTGTGGAATGGATCCTCCTGGAAGAGATGTTAAGGCACATTCAAGATGTGGAGGTCATCTGGGACAGCCAGCATGACTTCACCAGGGGCAGATCATGCCTCACCAATCTCTTGGCCTTCTGTGATGGAGTAACAGCATCAGTGGGCAAAGGAAGGGCAACTGATGTCATCTACCTGGACTTGTGTGAGGTCTTTGACATGGTCCCACACCATATCTTTATCTCTAAATTGGAGATATATGGATTTGAAGGCTGGACTGTTAGGTGGATAAATAACTGGTTGCATGGCAATAGCCAGAGGGTTGTTGTCAACAGTTTTATGATCAAGTAGCAGTTGGTCATGAGTGGCATCTGCCAGGTGACAATCTTGGGACCAGCATGCTTCAAGACCTTTATCAATAACATAGGCATGGGGATTGAGTGTAACCTCAGCAAGCTTTCAGATAGTACCAAGCTGACAATAGAAGAGAGGGAAGCCACCCAAAGGGACCTGAACACTCTCAGAAAGTGGACACACATGAACCTAATGAGGTTTAACAAGGTCAAGTGCGATATGTTGCACTTGGTTCAAGGCAATCCCAGATATGAGTACAGACTGGGAGAAGAACTCCTTGAGAGCAGTCCTACAGAGATGGACTTGGCGGATCTGGTGGACAAAAAGCTGGACATGAGCCAGCAGTGTGTGCCTGCAGCCTGGAAGGCCAACTGCATCCTGGGCTGCATCAATAGAGGGGTGGCAGCAGGAGGAGATTATCCCCCTCTACTCTGCCTTTGTGAGACGCCATCTGGAAAACTATGTCCAAGCCTGGGCCCCCTGCACGGGAAGGATGCAGAGCTGTTGAATTAGATCCAGAGGAGAGACACAAAGATGATCAAACAACTGGAGTACTTATGAAGAAAGGTTTAGCTTGGAGAGAAGAATGACAAGAGAAAAAATTTGAGGTTCTTTGAACATGGGACAGTCTACTCAGCACCTGGTATGAGGGCTGCCAATGGGTATCACCTATCCCAAAAGGGGAAACAGATCCTTGCCCAGGAGTTGGCAGGACTTGTAGAGAGGGCTTTAAACTAGATATGAAGGGGGAAGGGGATGAAACCAAGCCCACTAGAAATGAGCCTGAGGGAGCAGTAATGGGATTAGGGGTGAGGTGAGGGGCTCAGCTGAAGTGCATCTACACCAATGCACACAGCATGGGCAACAAACAAGAAGAGTTGGAAGCCATTGTGCAGCAGTCTGACTATGATCTAGTTGCCATTATGGAAACATGGTGGGACCACTCCCATGACTGGAGTGCTGCAATGACTGGCTACAAACTCTTCAGGAAGAATAGGCAAGGAAGAAGGGGTGGTGGCGTGGCTCTCTATATTAGAGAGTGCTTTGATATTATTGACCTTGAGGCTGGGGAAGATAAGGTTGAATCCCTATGGGTAAAGATCAGGGGAAGGACTGACAAGGCAGACTTCCTGGTGGGCATCTGCTACAGACCATCGAAGCAGGATGAAGAGACAGATGAGGAGTTCTACAAGCAGCTGGTGGAAGCTACGCAATCACCAGCCCTTGTCCTCATGGGGGACTTCAACTTCTCTGATATATGCTGGGAATATAATACAGCGCAGAAGGAGTCTAGGAGGTTTCTGGAGTGTATGGAGGATAACTCTTTGATGCAGCTGGTGAGAGAGCCAATGAGAGGAGCTGCCTCACTAGACCTGCTGTTTGCAAACAGAGAAGGTCTGGTGGGAGATATGGAGGTTAGGGACTGTCTTGGACAGATTGACCATAAATGGTAGAGTTCTTGATTCTTGGTGGAGCCAGAGGGGGAGCAGCAAAAATGCTACCTTGGACTTCCAAAGGGTGGACTTTGAATTATTCAGAAGGCTAGTAGGAGGAATCCCCTGGGTTTCAGTCTTAGAGAGTAAAGGCGTTCAAGATGGCTGGTCACTCTTCAAGAAGGAAGTCTTAAAGGCACAGGAGCTGACTGTCCCCCTGAACTGCAAAATGACCTGGCGGGGAAGAAGACTGGCATGGATGAGCAGGAAGCTATTCTTGAGGCTCCAGGAGAAAAAGAGAATCTACCTCCTGTGGAAGAAAAGACGGGTGGCTCAGAAAGAGTACAGAGAAGTTGTTAAGATGTGTAGAGAGAAAATCAGAAAGCCAAAAGCCCAGCTTGAACTCAACCTGGCCACTGGGGTAAAAAGAAACAAGAAAATCTTTTACAAAAACATCAACAGTAAGAGGAGGAGATTTAGGCTGGGCATTAGGAAATACTACTTTTCTGAAAGAGTGGTCAGGCACTGGAATGGGCTGCCCAGGGAGCTGGTGGAGTCGCCAACCCTGGAGGTGTTCAAGGAATGTTTGGATTTTGTGTTGAGGGACATGGTTTAGTGAGTGCTATTGGTGATGGGGGGATGGTTAGACTGGGTGATTCTGTGATTCTGTGTGATTCTGTGAATGCTCTGGAGAGATATTATTGCAGCTTCCAGTAATTAAAGGGAGCTTACAAGCAGGAGGGGGATTAACTTTTTACGCGGTCTTATACTGATAGGACAAAGGGGAATGGCTTTAAACTAAAAGAGGGGAGATTTAGGTAACAAGTTAGGAAGAAATTTTTTTATGCAGAGGGTAGTGAGGGTCTGGCATAGGCTGCCCAGAGATATTGTGGATGTCCCATCCCTGGAGGCATTCAAGGCCAGGTTGGATGGGATCCTTGGCAACCTGATCTGGTGGATGGGAACCCTGCCCACTGCAGGGGGGGGTTGAACTGGATGATCTTTAAGGATCCCTCTAACCTAAGCCATTCTATGATTCTATGATATGATTACGATCTGAGGATTAAGGCATTAGTAATTATCATAAAATAAAGGATGCTTAAAAACCTGGCAGTCCATTTACAGCCATTTTGTGGGAGGTAAGAAGCAATCTATCATATAAGAAGTTCTCAATATGCTTATTAAAGAAGTCATGCAACATTTACAAAATTTTGTACCTGAATTGCATATATCCAGATAACACTGAGAGTTCTGTGATGAGTGACCAACATAATTACATGAAGCTGAACTAATCTGGAATACATTTGATTCATTTTATTTCTCTTTCTGTTCTGAAACAAGCCAAGCTTGCACATTGTACATCTTTTACCATCACAACAGAACTGTTAATGTTGGAAAACAATAAATTAACTACCAAAAAAAAATCTAAAGCCAGGAAGTAGTAACTTACATTTTAAAGTGGGACCTATGATCTCTCACACTGAGATATCTCTAAAAAAATGACAAATATTGCAAGAGAAACCTGATGAAATTGGCAATGCCATCCCTACCCCATGTGTTTTCTTACAAGTGTCTATTTCTTATTTGACCGTGGTACTGCCTAGTCTTAAGTGACTTGTGCTGTAGTGTCTGGGAAAAGTTTTGGTAAACCTCACAGTTACTGATGTGAGAAAGCTTCCTGAGATCTGTACATCAGTGTGAGCAGAATCTTATTTACACTCCAATTCTACTGGAGATTACAGAAAATATAAAAGTTAAGCCTTGTTAAAACCTGAAATACGATAATTCTCCTAGACAAATAGAAACATACAGTTTTATACTGTAGATAAACAGGTCCAAGAAAAAATTTCTGTGAGGAAATTAAATCTTTCATATACCATCTCTGAGTTACTGCTGGTGAGAAAATGTTTGCAGGAACAAGAGAGTTCCTCAGTGCATTGGAGAGAATATTTTTAGGCTTCTCTTCCCAAATTTAAAATAATCCACTTATTAATAACCACATTCCTTTCAGGTAGTGAGACACAAGGGTTATTGCAATAGCTGTCATCCACCCGTACTACTAATTAGCCTAATTAACAGTTAGCAGTTCACATTATCCTTCAATCCATTTCAAAAGTCTCTTTAGACGAATGTCAGCTACTGAAACACAGACTTCCCCATGGACCAATGTGACTTGGCTGCTAGGGGCTAAAAAATAATGCTATTTGATTTGACGCTGTGCTGAAAGGGCTGCCATCAGAAATAGAGCTTTCATTTGCTATCTACTAATCGCAGGCTTTTCTGTCAGAAGCCACCACACAGTTTGTTGGCCACTGACACAATTGAACATCTTACTACCTCTTCATTTCCCCAACCAGGTGGTCAAAGGTGTGCTTTCCTTCAGGGGAAATATACCTGTTAAGGCAATATTTCTTTTGGCTCCAGTTCTAAGCCATAGGCAGAGGGATTAGACATTCAGCTTTTAATTGTGTTTGCCTTTTTCTTTTGCAAATGGCAATCATTCCATAGCACTTTCTGTAATTAGAAAATGAAAATTGGATTAGGGTATATTTTTTTATTCTTGACCAGCCATTCTAGTCAGAGAGGAACCTTGTTAAAGCCAGTTGTGTACTAATCAGACAGTGCAGATTTTGGCAGTCACGTAGTGTGGGCAAATATTGAGTAATTTCAAAGCAAACCAATCTTCATCTCTTAGAAAAGAACAGTAAGAATTGTTTTGTGTTTTTGTAGACAACAAAAAGAATTATTTAGCATTGTTCATTTATTTATCATCTTCAAATCTTTAAAGTTTTGACAGATTAATAACTTCCTTCAGGAGTTTTAAATAAACATGATGTATTAACAAACAGACTGAGAGCCTACTTAAATTGTACAAACATATAAAGCAGGCTGCCTTGTCTAATGAAAACCTGATAAGAAAAATATCTTTTAAAAAAAAAAAAAAAGTGTCTCAATTTCCGAGAAAGTAATTTATCTTTATATATCCACTGGAATAACAGATGAATGGAGTCAGTCACAGTTTAAATAAACCCCAATTATGCCTAGCCTGATAATTTGATTTTATCAACACTGTATATATTTACTTATAGCTTCAATTATTTAATATTATAAATATGGTGTGTTTTGACAAACTGGGGTTTAGTTTGTCCTTTTTAATTTCAGCATCACTTCTGCTGATGAATACAATAGAGAGGAAATATTCCATGCAAAGGGGTTTAGAAATGTAGCTTCAGCAAACCTTATTAGTACTGCAGCTTTGCTAGAGTCTCACTATCAGAGATTGTGTATTTATACAGATTTAATTGGTTTCAAAGAATAAGCTGAATTATCTATCATTTTGGACAATTCATATGTGAAACTGGAGTGGATTTTGGACCAGGTGATCCAGTTCTCTGAAGAATGTTGTTTACACCAGAAGTATACCATAGTGATAGAGACGATGGTTTTCAACTCCGTCTGATTTTCCAGAGGCAGAAATACATTTGAAAGACCCATGGCTGCACCATTTCCCTGCTGACAGGGTAATGGGGTGAGCAAAATGTCACAGTTAAAGTAGAGCTGTAAATCTTCCAAACTTGTGCTCTGCACGTGTAGGCTGCCGCTAATGAGTGGCTTACCTCTTCTATAGAGAAAATGAGCAGTGAAATCCTGTTCACACTTTTACATTACAACCTCTGAACTCCTGTGACTTCCGAGTGAAGGAGGGGAAGTCACAGCTCCTCTGGCAGCATCTTGTGCTAGTGGATCTGGCCTGGTGAAGCTCATGATGGCATTGTGCAGGGAAGGTCTGTTTGTCCCCTCTCCCAGTGGGACAGCACAGGAGGCCTGTCTGTGTGCATTTGCTCTCAGATATCCCTGCTTTCAGATCTTTGGTGTGTAAGGCTTGGGTTCCATTAGTAGCATTCTCATTGCACTGATCATAACATGAAACGAGAGCAAGGATTTACAAACATCCTGGAAAATGATTCTGTTTCAAAATGTCTGACAGGTTTAAGATGGGAATTTCGTAAGAGCAAAATCAGGAGATTCAAGCCAAAGAGATACAATCGCCAACAAAGCGCTAAAAGAAATGTGAGCAAATACAGAGGGAGCAGCTTGTAAAGGCAGAAAGGCTCAAATGATTCAAAAGGATCTCAGATGGTCAGATAGTAAAATGAAATGTCTTCATTTTATTTGTTACAACTGCTTAGCACTTTAATGAAATAAGTACTTTTGTATTTCATGAGTAACAGAAATACAAGGAAAGTAAAGGGTACTACTTATAAATGCAAGGCATTGCAATTTAACCCCACTGTGACAAAATGCATCCTGTAAACATATCCATATTCAACTTTGAACTGCCTTTGAAAATTGTATGATTTTTTAATATAAAAGTTTCATAACGTAATTAAGTTATACATTGCTGAAATCCCAGTTTAGAGAGGATGCTCTGTACTTTGGAAAAATTTGTGATAGAAATACTAGAGAAATGCACCTTTAAAAAAAAAATTCAGGCAAACAATAAAACCCAACATAATTCATTTTATACTGATTTGTAATCCTGGTGTTTATGTAGTCGTACTGTGTTTTCGAAAACATGATGGAGGTAAGATAGAAGTCTGGATTTTATTCTTTAGTATTACAGGTTTAAAACTCCAGAAGGTGCAGAGATAGGACAAGTGAAGTTTGGGATAAGGACTCAACAGAATTATATTTACTTACCAGCACTGATTTGAGTAGTATTTGGTTTAAGTCTAACGGTTCTTTTTATACAAGATCGTGGAATCATGGAGTGAATCATAGAATCATAGAATCATAGAATGGCATGAGCTAGAAGGGACCTCAAAGATCTTAGAATCACAGAATCATGGAATCATAGAATGGACTGGGTTGGAAAGGACCTCAAAGATCATATAGTTTCAACCCCCTGCCATGGGCAGCGTTGCTACCCACTAGACCAGGCTGCCCAGAGCCACATCCAGCCTGGCCTTGAATGCCTGCAGGGACAGGGCATCCACAACATTCACAAGATCATCTAGTTCTAAACCCCTACCATGGGTAGGGTTGTCAACCACTTTGCTTCTATTTTTATTCTTTTCAAAGCAGCACTTTATTTCTTTGGGGAAAAAAGAAAAAAAAAAAAAAAAAAAAAAAAGTAAATTATAGGCTCAGTGAGTTGCTTTTGCAAAGGATTTTCCATTTCTTAAATCCTTCTTGCAGTGGAAAGCTTTCAACAGTAATTTACTCCTCTCATAAAAAATATGCATGCTATTCAACACAGTACTGAAAACATAGCATATTTTGGAGCTGACTGTATCATTTTTATTTTTTTTTATTACTGAGAAATAAGAATATGAGAAAGGTTGGCACACTGGACTAAAAGTTCTGTGGGGACAGTTCTGTGGGGACAGAAAACACAGGCTCCCCCACATTGCACCAAAATTAACACATCAGCAAGGAGATTAGAGGAATGAGAAATTTCAGAGACATGAAAAAATACAATTAGACTGAAGGGGTGTTTAGCAGTGTGTTTCCTTTTCAGAGTCCCTGTGGCTTGTTCTGTCTGTTGCTGTTTCTATTAGATTTGTCATTTAAATTTCTCTCCAAATGGAAATTCATGAAATCCCAGAAGACAAGGAGATTGGTAAACCTGCTCTAACTGCTCTAACAATATCATGAAACAGAGCTTGAATTACCAATACACCCGGGAATTCTAATGCAATTATGAGTGTTTACTTACACCATGTGTTTCTCACTGAGCCTCGGCTGTATCAGGATAAACCAAAGGGAGCTAATGTTTTATAGATGGTAAGACTCTGTTTGTTTTCAGTAGGGCTAAGTCTCCCAAAGCACTCAGACACACTAATTAAAGTAAACTGCAGAGGCCCATAATAAAATATATGTGTTTGGAGACTGTGAGATGAACTCCACTGGCTTATTAAAAGTCAAAAGAAAAATATACATTATTTATGACTTCAAAGGGACACATTGTGAGCTCCGGTTTATTTAAAGGATTAACTAAGCATCGGTTATTGGTGACCATCTGAACAGCTTTCCTTTCACAGTTCATTAGTTATGTCATATATGTGGGAAGTCATAATTTGGGTTTAGATCAAATATTATTAATCAAATAAATTATGGAGGGTACACCAACATTATTAAATGTAATCTTTAGGAAAATAACAGCTCACAAATCCACTTTTCTCCAGTTGCCCAATTACATTTCAATACATAAACAAAAATCCAACAGATGTGTGGCAAGTTTTGCAGAACTGCCTATCTCTTGAGGGTTTTTTATCAATAAGTACAGCACACTCAAAATACCACGTGGAACTGGGAAGGTAGCCCTTGGTAGCGATCAAGGGCTTATGGCTGTAACAGAAGTACATATTAAACTACTGTGAGTATTTTTGTAATTTACAAAAAGAAAATAATTTTTAAAAGTTCCCTATTATATGGAAATGAGGAGGAAATGATGTATTCCAGAAAAAAGAGCACCAAGAGATGGGATTTTCTTTCCCATTTTTGTCAGTAGAACACCCTGTGCATTATTCTTCCATTTTTTTCTAATGACTTTCTTATCCAACTGCTATTTATGAATGAAAAGCTGTTTATGTGAAATATGTGGCCAGGCCAAGGCAAGCAGAAGGAACCCAGCACAAAAACACACATTACTTTAACGCCTTCACCAACATTAATGAGCCTGGAGAGAGAGAGAGAGAATTTCATCACATTCTGCTGTCTCTTCATCTTTCATGTTAAATTTAATAAAACTCACATTTTAAGAGTCAAAGAAAAAGATCCCAGGTGCTAGAAATAAAGCTTATAGCAATTATTTTTATGCATTTTGTATAGGCAGATAGCCATGTAAAGTCTGCTGATACTTTAATTCTCTTTAGAATAGTACTGAAATTTCATTTCTTAAACTGTCTGTTTAAATAATTTAAGCTTGCTTAAGCCAGAGTTAGGGAAACATTTATTCTTAAGCTAAGTATTTAATACACATGAGGTTTTTTGTGGCTGTTTATATTTTCACACACATGACACAGGAAAGCAAATGGAATCACAGAATCACAGAATTGCAGGGGATGGAAAGTAACCTTGAGAGATCAAGTCCAACCCCCCCTTTCCAAAGCAAGTACTCTACAATAGGTCACACAGGTAGGCATCCAGACAGGTCTTGAATATCTCCATAGAAGGAGACTCCACAACCTCTCTGGGCAATCTCTTCCAGTGCTCTGTCACCCTTACATACAGAAATTCTTTTGCATGTTAGTACAGAACTTCCTATGGTCAAGGTTTAGGCCACTACTCCTTGTCCTATCACTACACACCACTGAGAAGAGCCTGGCCTCATCCGTTTACCTCCCAGCTCTCCTAGGATATTTATAAACGTTAATCATATCCCCTCTCAGTCTTCTTTTCCCCAGGCTGAACCGACCAAGGTTACTCAGTTCTCATATGGGACATAACTCCAGGAGGACCTTTATAATCTCTGTGGCCCCCCTCAGGACTCCTTCTATACTCTGTCTTTTTTGAACTGGGAGCCCAGAACTGGACACAGTATTCTAAATGTGGCCTCAGCAGGGCAGAGCAGAGGAGGATCATCTCCCCTGACCTGCTGACCACGCTCTTATTAATGCACCCCAGGATACCATTGGCCTTCTTGGCCACAAGGGCACACTGCTGGCTCATGGCCAACCTGTTGTCCATCTGGACCCCCAGATCCTTCTCTGCAAAGCTCATTTCCAGCCAATTACCCCTAACCTGTACTGATGTGGAAGATGCAGTCCTTTTTGTTTCAGATATTATAGGCTGAGGCAGTTTCTTAAATATTACACTGACATCTTTGTATAAGCTAAATAAATACGCTTTTGGTTTTGTTTTTAAATTTAAACTTTGGAGGGAATAGAATAGTTATGATATGGTTACATTATAACATTATATTCTACTGCCAAAATCATCATGGCTCAGCGGCCTATTTCCTGAAAACAGCATGAACTGCAAAAATTGGTTGATATTTGGCTATCATTCTTACTTTTCACTCAGTCAATCAGCAGGCAGGCTGTGCTTCTGCAAACAGCATATCTTATAAATTAACAATAAAATATTCAGCAGTGAAGGTCTGTTTGTTTTTACTTTCAGTTTAACCCTTTTGCCCAAGTTATGTAGAGGCAGTAGAAGTCATTTGACTGAAAAATAAATTCTGAAATAGTAAAGTTTGCCAAAATGCATACCAGGGCTTCACTCCATCTGATAACTTATCTCAAACAATAAGCTTCATCCTTCACATAATTCTATCAGTTATATTTCCTTCAACATGAAACAAAATTTTGAGGATTGAATAAAGCCACTCTTCAGGAAATCGTGCCAGTTCTTCATCTTCTGCTATGGGCTAATGTACAGTCAGAACTATTGTGCTCTTCCTCCTTCATAGCACACTGAGTAGTAATGCAAAATGATGAGACAACCAGGCCTAGTAATTTTATAAAGTAAATCATTCACACCCAAGATGTTGATCTTACAGGAGATTCAACTACAGGAACTTCATAATGAAAATATTTCACACTGATTAACTTTTAAACCTCAGTTCAGAGTAACTTTGTGTGTACATATGTATATATTCAAATTATAATGTATATGTTTTAATATATAATTAATGTATAAATTTCAATTAAAACAACTTACTGGAATAAGCAAAACAAAGTAGAATTATTCTGGCATGCAATTCTGTGTCCCTTAATAGTGAATAACTATGAGCAATTATTCTTAAAACAGTCATTAAACTTGGACAGTGCTTTTCATAAATTGGCCTTCAATAGATGAATGATTTTGCCGCCCTTTTCTATCTCTGTAGCCTTATTTGTTTAACAAAGCATTGTCTTTGAAGTCAGATTTAATTTACTACTTATGAGGCCTTTGATGGGTGTCTCCACAATAGATAGGTTTACATAGAAAGACTCACATGGAACAGGTTCATACGCATCAGATTGAAAAAACACATACGCTCTTATCATAAAACTGATAACTGCAGCGTTGTGAAGTTTGTATTCTGATTTCCTTAGTAATACGCAAAGACAAAAAGATCAAGCTCAGTAGGTAATACGGGTTTCTTAAGCTGTTGTTAATTGATAATTAAACTGCAATAAAAGTAGGCAGATGTCCTTATACGTAGGTCATTCTGGAAGTAATGCCTCCTATTTTTTTTCATGGAAACTACAACAGATACAAAGAGAACAATAACACTATTTGATAGAGCAAACTCACAGATACAAAACACTATTTTTCAACATAGTCACCACCATTAGTGATGCATTTTGAACAGCAATGAACAAGAGCCTGCATGCCATGCTCATAAAAATCTGCACCAGTGGAGGTGCCTCACTGTCATCATTGCCACTGCTGCAACACACCTCCCACCACCTCACTGTGCTCATATCTATTGTTTGGTCTCCAGAAACTTTCAGCAAATGTCGAGAATGTCAATGGATGCCATTGTTTCCACATGGAAGAATTCAGTGACACACCTTTGCTTCATATGTAGACCCATGTCAGACATCCTTTTGTCAGGCTGCCATCTGTCACATAATGACAACATGTAATGGGATATTGGTGGGAAGGCTCAACCTCTACTGCCATACCACCAACATCCGCCTCTGATACCATGGGCCAACATAACAAAACAGGAGTTATTAATGTCAGAACAGCCCTTGTAAATTTCTCTTTATGCTTCCCTTTGCAACAAACAGTCTAAGCAGAGTAAATTCCAACAGCAGTAAATTATGCACACTATTTTTTCTAATGCTGTATTGTGTATTTTTTCTGCTACTCTCTTATTTCACTTTTATTTGGAATATACTACATAGCTCAAAGTGCTTAAGCAAGCTATTAAGAGAAGTTTATGTTGACTAATGAATTTAATTGCTAACTTCAGAGGAGAGTGTAATCCTCAGTATGGAATAAATATCACAAAAATACTCTCTCAATTGCTGGATGGCTAAATAATGTTCACTTATTGTATATAAGCAGCAATTGGATGCTCAGAACTGAAGAAACAAAGAAATTATTCTTGGGTCCATCATCTAAGTTGTTGTGGAGAGACACAAAGTTTATGCTGAGGATTCGATGAAATCTTCTGTTTATGATTAATTTGGCACAGGTAATAATTAGTAATGGCAATTTCAGAATGTGTATGCTGTATGTATGCTGATGGAGCAAGATTTGAGCTAATGCTGAGATGAGGGCCAAGGCCTCTTTCCAAGCTGTTATGCATTCCAGATTATTTTCTCTGGAAGCACAATTTGAGAACCCAGCAGGAGTGTGTAAAGCAGAACCTGACTCCACAAAAACACATGAGCAAGTAGGCAGCAGAAAAGGTAAAGCTTATTTGCTTTCCAAATCCAGGAGTATGTGGAACCATAAAACTATACACTCACAACAGAGCAAACCCTTTGCTGAGTCAGTAGCTGAAGCCAGTTATCTAAACAGAATCTGTCAGAACAGCCCTGCCATGAGTACTCAAGATTAGCAGAGGTGAGCAACTTTGCCCCTTGCTTCTCTTGAGAGCTGCCTTGACATGAGGGTACAATTTGGGGAGAGTGAGATTTGTACAAGGAAAGGTTCTGAATTCATATAGCCAGATGACAGTGGGAAGGCTGGGAGACTGTTTATCTTCTGAGTTGCCGTTTCCTATTTGCAAGTTTATATTTACATATAGAGATCTCGTGGTTTGGGGTTTTTTTGGAATGCAAATCCTTCACCTTCTGAAAAGATGTTTTGTGCAACACTTTTCCCAAGGAGTTTTTTTAATGTGTTTTTGGAAATGTGAAAAGAAATAGATGGGCCAGAAGGTTACTATTCTGAAGACAAGAAGTAAAAGCAACCTTTCACTTCTGAGCCCAGCTAGTAAAGGTAGGTGATGATGTCTTGCTGTAAAGACAGCTTTGCTCACTTAAGTACTAGTAGATTCTATGAAAGGGAGAAGCTGTAGTGATATTCTTGTATGGCATTTATATTTGCAAATCTTATCTCTCTGAAGAATATTCAGTCAATACACAAGTAGAAATGTGTTCATTTTTCTAAAAGCAAATAAAATTTGGATGGATTCTACCTCACTGCTGAAGATGGGGCTGAAAACCAGGAGTACTTTCTGGCAATTAATGGAATTTTTTCTTAGAGAAATACAAAGAATTCTTCTGTATTCCCAAAAATCCAAATTCAGGTTTTTTTGCAGCTCCTTGAAAATAAAAGAAAAAAAAAGAAAAAAAAAAAGAAAAAAAAAATTAGGATTAAGACCTTTAAAAGAAAAGATACAGAGAGGCTCAGGTTAGGCAAGAGTGCCTGTCAGTCCTGAAAAAGCATCATGATCATTACCTTACAGTACTACCTTACTCAGTTTCTATCAAGGTTACAAAAAGAAATAATACTGAGGAACTGCTGAAAGCTGATTCTGGATACTTCAGAGATAATCCAACTTAGAGCAAGAATAATGTTCTGCCAATTTCTGTGTGCTCAGCCTGTGTTCCCACAAATTTCCCCATTGTGCACTCTGTGCAATGAATAGTCTGTTTGACCCTGCCATAGCAGACTTTTTTTTTTTTTTTTTTTGAATATGAGCTACTGCTTTCTTTCTCCTGGAGAATTTCTGAGATTAAATAGTTATTGAGCTCTCTGATTATTTCCATTTTGCAGATTCATTACAAAATTTCTAGTTATTCCCTCCCACTTTCCCTTTACCAAGAATGTAAATGACTGCACTAGTGTGTTGATACTAATGCTAACTCTCTGGGAGAGGAATTGCTAACTTTATTAGATTTGTTTTGTTCATAATTAATGATTAACCTCATTTTTCTTAAGAGATTACAGTTTTCTGACTACTATTAGTTTGATGATTGTTTCTTAGAGGAGGTATGTTGTCAGCTAAGCCTAAACATTCTGGCATAGTGCTTAAGCTTTGGTCTTTCTGTGTTGTATCCATACACTGCTTCTCTCACAATAAGGTCAATGGCAATGCCAATCACAAGGAGTGAGAGATTGCATCCTGATTAACTCCTAATTTAGCATTCCAAGATCGTTCTGTTCCAATAGAACAAGGTGAATAATTCATCATGAATAATTGACCAATATTTGCCTGTTTTTCTAAATGGTTCATGAGCTGATCTCTTTTTTTTTTACAAAACCATTTCTTTAATCACACTAGCTCCACAAACCTTCTCAGTATTTTCTGATCTCTAAATCACAAATCCTCAGTTTTACTGTTGCCAGTTCCCCTCAGGAATAATTTTAATCGTTCCATCCCCTTTACAGATACATATGCAATGTATGCTTCACTCTTCTAATTCATAAAAAGCAACCAAATGAAATTAGCTCTTGAAAGAAGGGCACTGAATGGTCTGTCATACTGTGTCAAATGCAGTGCCAGGTCTATTAAGGACAACTGCCCATTTTGCTTTTTGCCAAGACAGATATTCCTATCTGTGGAAGATCTCAAAAATATCCAGGAGTACTTCGAACGGATATGCTAAGCACCATTATCTTACCTTTCTGTGAGATTGTTCTCTCACCTAGTTTTGAGTCATTCGTGGAACTCCCTCTGTGCTGTTGTAATGAACACAGGGTATAGTGATGTGCCATGTTTTATGGTCAAAAAGAAAATCTAAACAATAAATACATATTTCTCTACATCCATGAAATATTTTGTTTGAGAACAGAGGGAACAAATGATGATGTGAAAGCATGATCTAACTAAGAGCTGGATTTGAACCTAGATGACAGGGGCTCAGAGACTCCACAGCAAGTTTAGCACTACTTTGCAATTGATCTCCACCAGCAGAAGTTCCTGCTATGCTGTGTGAAAATATAATTGTTTAATTTCTTGCACCAAAATTCCTAGATCACTTTGTCTGGAAATGTGTCCATCTTGGAAAAAGACAAGTTAGTGATTGAGTGAAGGAAGATAGTCATTTGTTAGGAAGGAAGCAAATACCAAGCTTGGGCTTTATTCAGCTGTTCCTTCTGATGACAGCATCCATGTACATTTCCCCTGTCTCATTCAAAACTGGCAAAGTTTGCAAGCATTGCCTGACTCTACCTGAAGCTGAACTTTAGTTTGCCTTCAGTTGTAGATCTAACGCAAAACTCTGAGCACCCACCAACATCACAGGCATTCAATCAAATCTGGATTCAGGCCTCATGACAGGCCCTCTGTAACTAAAATCTTCCAGTAAAGCTATTTTATTTACTTTTCAGAGTAATTCCCATTCTTCTAGTACGAATCTCTTCAGCTTAGGTATGAACTATATTAGATTTTTATTTTCAGAGATGTAATTAGCCTATTCCATTGTTAGCACCAGCTGCTTGTTCAGAATGACAAAGGCAAAAAATGCTACAATCATATAGCATCCTGTGGCTTTCTTGCAGTTTGTAGCCTTTGAAGTACATCATAACAATGAGTAAATCACATTAGCTTCTTTGTTGTGAAGATAGCAGATACCAGTTAAGAGATTTGATCAGGTTGGTCCATTGTGAAAGGAACATGCACTGTATTGCTGAACTTGCTATTTTGTGCCAGTACCTGGGACTGTGCTGCCTAGCTTGACATACAGCAAGTTTGTTCACATTTTCTGACGTGCATATTGTCAGAAACATCATTCAGATATCAACAGTGAAACAAATATGATTCATTTTCAAGAACAGCCTTTCTTTTTGTTTTGCAGTTTTCCACAAAATAACCTGATGTTTGAGATCTCATTTAGTTTCTCTGGAAATGTGGAAAACAAGCAAATAGCATTTTCTCTTTTCCACCCTTAAACATGTTATTTCTACAACCCTATATCAGGCCATTTCTGAGGTAATACATATAATTCGGTGACAAATCCACTTCAGCCTTCATAATGCCCTTCGTTTTTACTTCAAAACATTCACTGACTCTCATGGATTTGTACTATTTAACACCCAGATAAAGGTAAGCTGTCTTTTTTAATAATGATGGATTACATTTTCTCGTTACATGCTCTGATTCAATTGGATTTTTTCAGTGTGAGCAAATCTATTCCAGAGATAACAGTAATGACAGTATGAGAATAATTGTAGTTATTAGAAAGGTGAATGGGAGGAAACAAAAACTAGCATAAATGAAAATTAATTGACTAAATTACTGCTATGAGTCCCCACTTTTTCTTTCCTTTAGCAAAAGTATCCCACATTTCCCTTTTCTTTGCAAGTATATTAATAGAAAAGGTAGAGAGAGACTGCTTGTTGAGACCTTTTGTAATAGACTGGGGGCACAGCCAAAACTCTTCCCCAGAGGTGAATGCCTATGCAGAACAGAGCTTTGGCTGCTATGTCCTTCCAAGTAGTACTCCAAGAGAGATGCAGTGGTGATGAGATGATAGTCCGAACTTTCCCTTTGAAGGTGGCAAGCCAAGTATCTTTAAGGGGATACTAAGGATTTGTTTCTACACACAGGAAAAGTGCAAAAGCTCAGTGACTTCTTGGACCTCTCAGACTGTCAGCATGTGATGTTGAGCAGGGGATCTGTTGTCTAGCTATGAATTCTTGACAGTGATGGCAAGGGATATGTGAAAACATTCAGTATGCATTAACATGCACTTAACTATGTAAGAACATCCCTCCACAGTTAGGAAAGCTTTTGACCACAGAGCCAAATCCTTCAGAAATAATCAAGAGTTAAGTGTGCACTTCAGTTAGCAAGTTGCTTAAATGCCTTGTCCGAAATGGGACCTTAGACATTCATATTTTGTTCCTATCAAAAAATGTCAATCCAGTAAAACACGTAATTTAGATGGCTTCTGCACTGAAACACATCCAGGAAGATTTACACACCAATATGCATTTTGAGATGTTCCTTTGGGCAGAATACCATGCAGCCTGCACACCTGTCCTGCTGAACAGATGATCTCCAGGGAAGAAGAGCGAGTAAAGATCTGAGTATTTGTTCAGCCACCCTGTCTCAACCATATGGAATGATATAAGCCTGTTTTTGTAGGATTACTTTGCTAAAATAATATGAATATCACATTTTTCTTCTCCAAAACATACTACAATATAATGTTGCCCTGAGAGAGAAAAGGGGAAGATGAGCAGCTCCTCCTGTTTCATTTCCTGCTTTCACGGATTGTTGTGTTACTAAAATATTTTTATTACAGAAGAACTTGAAGCAATATACAATGTTTGTCAGAGGATTATTTATAGTCCCTTTAAGCTGAATTTCTGTAATGAAATCCATTTACAGACATTCCACAGTGCCCTATGGTTACTTGCTTATGCAAATGAAACGTGACCCTTGAAATAAGCCTCTTGCCCTTGCTGTCACCCTCCTTGGCTTCAAAGGTCTACAGACAATCACTTCTTAAGCGAACGGGGTTTTTTTATTTGGTTTTGAGTGAGGGAAAAAGAAAATGAAAAGAAAAAAAAAAAGAAAAACCTTTCCATTGCATGGTACTCTTGCAGAGATTCTTAGCAACTGACTGGTCGTATATATGTATGAGATAAGTCTCATTTATTTTAGGTGCTATCGTAGGAATTCTTTGCTCATGAACAAGCTTCTTAAATTATATTCCTTTAAAAGGGAGTTTTTGTGTAAAGGTTTTAGAAACATCCAGGTCATTTAGATGCCTGCAAAATGACTATACTGCAATAACAAGGGGTGCATTCTTCTTCATCCCCTTTGCAACATTTGGTCTCAAAAGCATTTTAGAAGTATTAGGATCATAGCTTTCTTGTTCAGTTTTTACAGACATGGAGCTTAGGTACAAAAATTTCTGTTCCACATGGGAACAACTGCAGAATAAGTTGAGAGATTACTTCTGAGTGTTGTCCATAAAATGAAAGTAGGTGTCCCAAGCCACCTCTTTAGTTGTGTTTTAGATGTTTCTGCAATCACTGACATAATGTTAAAATTGAGCATGCAATAACTGACACTGACAGCACTAGTTTTATGACACTTTTTGAAAACATTCCTAATAGTTAATCACCTTTTAAATTAGGTAAAACAGTCATAAAAAAATAAATTCTCTGGCTACAGAGAGTTATATATGCATAGAAAGGTGAAGGTAAATGTACCTTGAGGTGGTTAACTATGAAAACAAAAGCCAGTGGCGAAACCATTATTTCTCATTTTGATGTAAGACATCTATAAATTAAAAAAGCTGACCTCAAATGAAACGGAACACCCATAATGACATCATCTCAGCTGTAGTACCTGCCGGGAGCAGAGCAGACTTCCTTATCATTAGTTTCTTTTTCTTTTGCAGTTTCATTTTAAGTGCAAGTTGACAACCTGGAGCTATAGCCCACTTACATCAGTTAAGTATTTCTCATTTACTTCTACATTATCAGAATACCAATGCATGAGAGTATAGACAGCTTTTGCTGCATCTTATTATTTATAGCTAATTCCACATGGTTTTTATTACAAAATATTTGTATCTTAAGGCCATTTTGGAGATAAGTAGACAGCCATGACTCCACTTTATCCTAAGGCCTTTTGAGAAATGTGGTGCTCCCAAAAGAAATGAGGCAACCATTACATCTCTTTGAATAAAGGACAGCAATCATGCCCATATTTTATAAGTTGTGCAAAAACATGTGTGAGAGGCTCTATGGCTTCGTAGTTTGGGTGCTTTTCATCTCTTCCTGGGTTCTCTCTGGTCAGCATGAGAAGTTCAACACCATTAATCTGGTAGGGCAAGTTCTGTAGTACAGAAAAAAAAGAGTGACTACCTCAATAGCATGGACTTTCTCCTCAGGATCAGTTCTCCAATCCCACAGTTGCACTTTTGGGAACAGCCTTCTAGAATATGTAGTTATGTTACGGTAGCATATGAAGCTTGGGATTTCTTATTATAAGACCTATTTTCATACATTTTTTACATTTCAGATTTTTTTGAGTGGAAATATCTGCCATAGCGTAAATACTGTCTTTTTTTTCTTTCTTCATTTTTAGTCAAAATTATTTGATTTTTTTTCTGATCGTGAGGTCACAAGATAAAACTAAAATTGGTCTTTTTGTTTTAAGCACAAGAACATCTATATTTCTGGCGAGGGACATGAAACTTAGAAGGAGAGTGATTATTGTGTTAAAGATATGCTTTTTTTCACCCAGGAAAATGTCCACTTACTTGATCAAGGATTTGAAAACTGTGTTATTAATAGTGAACAAGTGAGAGAATTCTGTTGCTTCTCAGTCCATTCCTCTTGCTGGATAACGCAGGGGCCAGTCCAACAGCGGTATCTGGGATACCAAGGCCTTTGCCTGTGTAGTGTAAATCAGATAGAGCAAAGCTTTTGCAGGAGAACTAATCACTATGATCTGTCATCCCTGTGCTCTCAGTTACTCTCACTTTTGCAGCATTGTGGACTAAAACCTATCTGAATCAGAGGGGAAAAAAAAATAGACTGTTTATGCTGAGGCTGTAGGGAGAACTGAAAGCTAGGACTAGAGATTTTATGCAGATGCTGATGAAACCAAGGCCTGGTTGGCAAAGGCTGAGAACCTGGAATGAGAGAGCTTAAGAAGGGGCCTGAGGGCTGGAGGGGAGACGAAGAGACAGCAGCTGTGAAGGAAAAAATGGGCATGGACCCAGGACAGGGAGAGATGAAGGAGACTGAGTGATTGAGAAAAAAAACAAACAAAGACAATTACTGGAAGAGAGTGAAAGGAACTGAAAGGAATTCAGGTGCTTTTGTATGAACGTTTGATTCATAGTTTTAGGAACAATAAAAATGTTCAGTAACTGAAGCATAGTGGTAAGTAAGAGGATGAAATGCTAGCCCAATTAATATAGAGAAATGCTTCTTTGGAGAAATGAACTTTATTTTCACATCTACCACAGAATCCTCCTGACGTAATGAAATAGGAAAGTCATTTTAAAAGTCTTAGTGCTACTTTTTCATTCACTTTCTTCAGATCCAACAGAAGAGTTCAAGATCTGATTTGTAAAAATACTGAACATACATATGTGCATCTGAAGTCCAAGCCAGGCAGGGCTATAAAAGAGAAAAAACTGTTGAAGCATGCTGTGAAATGAAGAGGCAGTGCCTCTCAGTCTGGATAACTGGATAAGCATATGAATGAATATTTTTATCCCCATAAAATGGGGAAACCCTTCACCTCCCTTTGCAATGACAAGGCAATGTTTGTGACACAGCTGGTTGTTGTATGGGTATTACTATGAGGAAATGAATCATTCAGGATAAATAGCAAATCAAGAATAACATTCAGTTAAAAAAAAAAAACGCCTAGGGCTATTCACTGAACAGTGACACTGCAACTAATACCACCTTGCTGTAAAGTGGGTATCATCTGTCCTACAGCCCCTGGAACACATGGGGTAAGTAAGTACTCTATACCATACTGAAAGCCTACAGGAGGGCTGAAGGAAAGTTGTACAGATTTTCCACAGCCATGGAAACTTTTGTGTCAAAACAGGGCCTCAACTTTCTTGGTATATAAAATTTGATAAAATACTTCCTGGTGAGTTAGTTGGCACAGTAGGCTTTTAAACTCCTGTCAAGTGAGAATGCATGAAGACACTGATCCTGATAAGCTCAATCATCATCTCCCTGTGACTTCAACAGGTGTTAGAATTCAGGGAACACCTGTGCCAATAAAAGCACGAACTCCTATTTTATAGGGACAGATCTCACTGAAATTACTTATCATTTGAGTTTGATTCTGGTGTCAGGAATTGTTTCCTTCCATTAAAAGTAAGATACCTCATTGATTGCAAAATGCTTCTTTCACATAGTTACTTGCTATCGTGTCTCTTTCATGTAACTTTTCTCATCACTGATTTCTTGTTTACAAAGAGGGGTATCAAAACAACCCCCCAGAGTATAGTTTCTTCCACTTAAGCAATAGTAAGAATTATGAGTGTTCACGCTCCTCAGTGTTCAACAGTTGTAAGTGAAGAGAGAAGATACAAGCTCTTCATACAGATAAATATCCTGGTGTTCCCACTTGAGTTAGTGAATTGGCTAGATGCAATAAAAATTAGAGTACAAATGCTGTGCATATTTCAGCTGGAAACCACCTGCTTTACCACTGAGAAACAGGCTAATCCTTTTGTCTGATGAAAGTCCTCCACCCTTTCCCACAGTTCCTTTTGTGTGCCACAGAAACCAAGAAACTCCCACGATCCTCTGAAAAAGATAATATATATCCTCAGTATACTGCTGAAGAAAAAGCCAGGATCTACCCTGCAAAGCCTGTAGCTCCCCACAGGGTTGCTCTAAGCTCAGTGGAAGGCAGTAAGTATGCAGAGCTTTGTACAACCATCTCTCCACACTGTTGAAACTTCTGGCAAAAGTCTAAATGTAATCACCTGAGCTAATTTTGCAAAGCTTACTTTAGTTTGGCAATTAGTTTGCCATTTCTAATTAAAGAATGTCTATAAAGATTTTTAAAATGGCTTAAACTGTGTCTTTTTGGCATGTTTTTTTGCTGTCACCAGCTATTATAACACCTGTCTGTCACTGAATGACACAGTAGAAATATATGCTTTTTTTTTTTTAAAGAAATTTACTTTTTTAATAGGTGGTTTGGGAAGGAGAGAAAGAAAGCAAGAGTAGGGTTGTGATTGACAGAGCTCTGAGAGGCCTTCCTAATCACTTTTTCTTCTTGTTTTCAGAGCTCATTTGTTTTAAACATTGACCAGAGATCTAGAGTGCAAAACCAGCTGTGCTTATTTCAGTTTGCAAAATTTGGTCACATTTGAATTATTTGTACTGAAACCTACTCACCTTTCAAACATACGGGGTTTTTTTGCTTTGCTTTTTTGTTGTTTTCCCAAAGCAGGTAGCCTCACCCTAACAAAATACTACTTGTGTGGGTCAGTGAGTTTGGTCCCCTGGGTACATACTACTGATTTCTTTTTACGGATAATCCAATGGAGCCATTTATGCAAGGAAGGACTATTTGTAACTACTCTTCAGGATGCAGCTGCATTATGAAAAGTGTTGTATAGTCTACAAAAATAGTATGACATGTAATCTTAAGGCCTAGTATGTTTGCATGGAAAATCCACTAAAGTCCTTATGTTGTTTCTTATGAGCTCACAAAGGACTAATGTATTTTCAGGAGGTCTATTCCCAGAGCTTGCCAAGATCTGACATTTTAATCATGAAAAGCAATTCATCTTCCTTTCAATATTAACTTAAGAATGATGTCATCAGATTTCAAAAAATGTACCTAATGGTTCTTAATTACGTGACTTGAAAAAAAGAAGATATATCTGATGAAATGTAACTAAACTGTGAAACTCATTGCAATGTTAAAATTATTCTCCCGTCACTGAAGTAATTTTGAGATTTAAGATTGACCTTTCAGAGAGGCAAATTTTTTCAATGAAAATACCGCTTAGAATCTCACCTTTTAAAATGTTTTATCCCCATTCCAATTTCTATTTTACTTTAAAAATTATCATATGAATTAATTACAATTATAAGGAACTAAGAAGCTTTACTATTATGCTGTAGTTCCAAGGAAAACCAACTAATTTTTCATCTTCTTGCTCCCCCATTTTCTTGATATCACATTTATTAAACATCAGGTTTTTCCAACGCTCTTTATGTGAAACTTTCCAAAGTCTCCTTAGTGGAAAATATGGCTAAGACATTAAATGCTGCATGCATAATCTATATATCATTGTACTAATGTATCCCATAAGTATTTTAGATTAAGGAAAAAAAATTATCTGGCTTCCATATATTGCCTTACTAAAAGCTAATAAAATGATATATGTAATGGGTTTTACATAGTGTTCTGTGGAGGGTGGTGAGTACACTGGGATGATGTTAGGATAACAATCTCTTCCACAGAATAAAGCTGAGAGCGTCTTAAAAAAAAATCAGTTTTTGCTCCCAGCACGGTGAGGTGTGTTACACTATATGAGCAGTCCAAAGATATTACCAGATCTAGGGCAAAACTATTCCTGGAAAACATCAAGGGTGCCTGCTTTATGGGAGATCTACAACATTTTACCTAGCATCTTACATGCTTGTAGATCTTGCAGATTTCTCTCTTCTCAGTTCACTGCAGGGGTTATACCTTTCCAAGGTAAACCTTCCAACCCTGCCCTGAACTTATTCTTTCTTCTCTAATGGAGAAAGCACATCAACCTCTTGTTCTGCAGCACCTGGTATTTTCTGGCATTACCAAATCCAGTATTGCTGGCTGCCTGACATACACATGGTCCTGTATTAATCAGGTAACTAGTTCTGAGCTGTACTGTTGTATTCACGCCTCAGCCCATCTTAAAATAAAAGTATATTAACAACAAAAGATATGGAAAAGGGAGTTTCTAGATTCAGGTAGCTCTGTAATGAGTACTTGTACTTTAGATGTTATATTTTCCAAAGAATATTACCAGTAGTAATCAATGACTTGCAGGATGTTCTTCGAGTAAGACTGTATCATAGAATTCTTAAAGTTGGAAGGGACATTTAAAGGTCATCTGGACCAACTCCCTTGCAATGAACAGAGAAGAGACATCCCAAGCTTGTTTGGGTTGCCTAGGGCTTGATCCAGCCTCACCTTGAAAGTCTCCACATACAGGGCATCAACCACATCTCTAGGCAACCAGTTCCAGTGTGTCACTACCTTCACTGTAAAAGACTTTTTCCTTATATCCAAGCTAAATCTATCCTCTTTGGGCTCGAGGCCATTTCCTCTTATCCTGTCACTAGATACGCTGCTGAAGAGTCTTTCTCCTTCTTTCCTGTAGCTCCTCTTTAGATACTGAAAGGCCATCTTGGAGCCTTCTATTCTCCAGGCTGAACAGCCCCAGCTCTCTTAGCCTGTCCTCATAGAAGAGGTGTTCCATCCCTTGAATCATTTTTGTGGCCCTCCTCTGAACATGCTCCGACAGGTCTATGTCCCTCCCATACTGAGGACTACAAATCTGGATGCAGTACAGCAGCTGAGGTATAACCAGCATAGAGCAGAGGGGCAGAATCACCTCCCTCATCTTGCTGGCCACGCTTCTTTAGATGCAGCCCAGGATATGGTTGTCTTTCTGGGCTGTGAGGGCACATTGTTGGCTGATGTCCAGCTTTCCTCCACTAGTACTCCCAGAATCATTTTCTGGCAGGACTGCACTCAATCCTCTCATCCCCTAGCTTGTATTCGTAGTGAGGGTTGCCTTGACCCAGGTGCAAGATTTTCCATTTGGATTTGTTAACCTCATGAGGTTCACCTGAACCCACTGCTTGAGCCTGCATAGATCCCTCTGGATGGTATCCTAGGGTCAATCTCAGTTGACACTTAGTGTGTCAACCTCACCTCACAGCTTGGTGTCTTCAGCAAACTTGCTGAGGGTGCACTCAACCCCTCTGCCAATGTAATGAATGAAGATTTTAAAGAGTATTGGTCCCAGCAGTGACCCCTGGGGTACACCACTTGTCACTGATCTCCATCCAGATGTGAAGTCATTGACCACCACTCTCTGGACTCGATACATATAAAGATAGATATATACAAAAATATACTCAAATGTGATCTTTGTATTGCTAGATACGTATATGTAAGAATATTTGTTAAGCACTGATTATGTAGAGATTCCTTTCCATGTCACTGGCTTGATATTTGGCTGTGTCTTATAACAAAGTGTCAGTAAGAAACTAGGCAGCACTATGTAGCTAGCAGTGAAGAAGGATAGCTTATGTGTTATAACTATTTTATTTGAGATTATTTGTGCGTTTGCTCTTTGTGCATTTTTGGTCAGCATAATATTTATGCAGCTTCCATCTTCACAGATGTTTTGCAGGAATCTGCAGGCCTTAATCTATTGTTTATGTATAGATAATCAAACAAAATGTGAGTTTATTGTATCACACGATAAAGATGTTGACACTACTCAGAATAGCAGACAGAATAATTATATGAAATTATATTCACTGTACTTTCTTAGTAAATATGGATAATTAGTCATTAATCATTCCTTGGTAAAGCTACAGGGGATCTATAATTAACTATGTTTCACTATACACCCCAAACAATGAACACTGAAGGTACTATAAGAATAGCTCTCTCAAATTGTATCAAACCATAACAATTATGTGTTCTCTGGCAACTTTCAAGGGTTAAAATATCATAGCAGATTATATATACATTTATGCCAAAGGCCAGAGGAGTAGTAGTCCTATTTCATAATCAATATGGCGTTTTATGGAACTTCTGCCTCCGTATGTGTCTGTGACCTCTCAGTTAGGAAGGCCAAAATGAAAAAAAGGTCAAAATAGATGTCAGCCCAAGCAATTATGAAAGTGAGAACTTGGACATGACCCTGAGATTAGAAATGGTGACCTGTCGCAGTAACAGGGGAAAACCTGCCATGCTGTCTTTCTGTCAAATACAAACTACCATGGCAGTCTTAAAATGTAATGTCATTTATTTGCATTTTAATCTCTTTCACCACTAATGTTGGGCTTTTCTTCTCATCTTCTCTCTTCTGCCATAAGCAGATGACTCAGATGGCAGAAAATAGGCATAGAGTTTAGAATATCCATATCACCTGCAAAGAAAGATCTTGGGAAAATGGATCAAAAACATTTTTGTCTGCTTATAAGGAGCAAAAATAACACAATAAGAAAACTGTGGACTGATTCTGAACACTGTAGGAAACATTTTAGGGTTCCTTTAAGGTCAATTAGAGCTTCGTTTCCCACTTTAAAAAAAAAAAAAAAAAAAAATCCCGCTCAAAAGCTATGTAAATAGGAATGGAAGAAATAGGGAGCAGAACAGATTTGGAAACAAAACTTTCTCTGTATTTATTTTATCTTATTTTATTAGTACTTAAGGCTTAATTATAGTAACCTGAAAAAGTAAAATGTTTTCATTGAGGATGTATTTTTCATTTTGTTTGGTTTTTAACTTGCCTAATTTGAATTAACCATGTCAGTCTTCAAAATTAATTCTTTTCATAGAGAAGGATTGTCTTCACAATACAACATTTATATTGCAATTGATCATCATATGTAGACAATACTGTGGGAGAGCTAGAGGTCATTTTGGCTGATAAAGCATGACAATTACAGCAGAGCACAGGAACAGTGTTGCACTGGGCTGCGATTCAAAGATCCAGCAGTGATGTGGCTCATTCTTAGTAGAGACAGGGATTTCTGCATGCTATTCTCACATTGACAAAGAAATGGGCTTTCATAGGTGATCAACTCAGCTCCTAAAATTCTGATATGAAAAGAAGCAGTGATTTTTATATTAGAGAATTATACTTTGTATGCCAGGAAAAATGCTTTAATCTATTTGTTATACAACAAATTAAAATATTTAGATATTAATTTCATCATGTGCAACCTGGAACACTATTATGGCCTTTTTAATTGGTTTTATGTTGATTGGTCCTAAAAAGGTCCTTCTTTGCTTGATGATTATTCCTGTGGCAATAATCTTCCTCTCTCTGCAGTAGAAAATTCTCTTTTCTCACTTGTGCATACTTTCTGTGAGCAATTAATATTCACTATTCATAATGGCAGATATTTTCATTGTTACTTTTTTGACATGCCAGGAGCTGTGACAATAGTGCTCATTTGGTCTTTCTGATTTCCTAACGACCTTATCATCAAAGCTATGAACAAGATTAGATCTACCTCCTGTTTCCTCTGCCCCCCCACTTGCTTTGACAAGTTTGTCGTTGTTCTGAAAGGTGTGGCTTGATTACAGGAATCCTATTTGCTAAAAATAAATGTCTGGAGCTTGGTTATCTGGGAGAGGTATTCTTGAGAAATTTAAACTTTGCCCTCCCACATCTGAACTACAAACATATATGACTACCTCTGATCACTATCATTTTTTTTTGCTCCACTTTTACTCTTGAAAAGCTACCCACTGTAACAGAAATCAAACCTTAAGATCATAGAATCATAGACTCGTTTGAGTTGGAAAGGACCCTTAAAGGTCATCTAGTCCCACTCCCTTGCAATGAACAAGAAAACCCACAGCTAGATCAGTTGCTCAGAGCGCCTCCTGCTTTGATGTGTTTCTACAAATGGAGCATCCTCCCTGGACAACCTGTTCCAATGCCTCACCAACCATATTGTAAAAAAGTTCTTCTTTATATCCAGATACTCTTTCCCTCCTTTATTCTGAAACCATTTCCCTTTCTATCACCATAGACACTGCTAAAGAGACTCTCCCCTTCTTTCTTATTCCCCCCTCCCAGGTTTAGATCCTGAAAGGCTGCTCTGAAATTATCCCAGAGCATTCTCTTCTCCAGGCTGAACAGCCCCAGCTCTCTCAGCCTGTCTTCATAGAAGAAGTGTTCTACCCCTTGGATCATTTTTGTGGCTCTCCTCTGGACACTCCCCAACAAGTCCCTGTCTCTCCTATACTGAGGACTCCAAATCTGGATGCAGTATTCCAGGTGATGTCTCAAAGCACAGAGCGGAGGGGCAGGATCCCCTCCCTCATCCTGCTGGCCTTGTTCTTGTTGATGCAGCCCAAGATACGGTTGGCTTTCTGGGCTGCAAGGGCACATTTCTGTTTATTTCGTAAGGCAGCTCACCAAAGTAGCTTAGCTAAAACAGTATAATAAAGTTTTGATAGCCTATGGTCAAGACTAAGTCCACAATGAAATAAAAATACCTTTCTTCCGTTATTACTTGTTTTTTTTTTTTTTTTTAAGGGTAATTGTCATCTGCACAACAAAAAGAATGATAGGTTCATATGTTTTTCTAAAGACGTGTATGGGAACTATTGAATCACAGCCTGAACCTCTGATTGATCACCTGAGGCAAGCAGAGTCAGCTGCGGGAAGGCAATTCACCTGTGTGACCAGAAGGGGTGGAGCCTGGCTCCACCTCTCCTAGACCCCATTTAAGGGCTGACTGCCACTGAGGAAGGGTCTCTCTGGAGATTGTTCCTCTGGGAGTTTTTTCTGTAAGCTCAGGATATGGGTAAGCTTTTCCATTCATTACTAATTATCCCTTTTGAATGCAATAATCTTTCTAGCTATATGCTCTCTAAAGACCAGCCTAACTTCTCTGTATAACCGTTGATTATACATCTATGTGCTTGTTTATTATACAGATGATTATTAGTTTTCAGCTATAGCCCAAGTACTACCTTCAGTGTGAAAGTGAAAGAAAATTTCTGCTTCTTTCTCTATTGCTTTCTTTTTAGTGTTGTTCAACTCCATTGCCTTTGTTGGTCTTGTTTGCTTTATTTTTTTGTTGTTGTTGTTGTTTTGTGAACAGTGTAGCTCTTCCTGTATATAAGCACAGACAAACATGGAAGTATTACAGATACCAAGAAAGGAAGTAGATGCTGGATATATTTTCTTTGAGCAGATGTATGTAAAAGTAGAGATGAGTGATCTGGATTTAGATACTTTGGCTTTAGTAGGAGAATTTTCACTGAAAGGCAAAAGAAGAACAGAAATATGTGACTATGGGCCTAGCTAAACAGATTGAGGGAACTGAGACAAGATGACATCAGGTTGGCCTGCTGACCTAGTCTTCCTTAGGTTGAAGAATGTTGTAGAAGGTGAGAGCAGGATGTCTAAACAAAGCTTTGCTGCTCTCTCTTCTAGATAAAAGATACACTTCTAAATTCAGTACAGGGAAGGAGGCAGTTTTACAAACCCAGAATTATATTTAGAATTACATTCATGAAATCCAACAAAATCAATGAGAATTGCCTTACACCTAAGGAATCTGTGAGCAGTAAATTAAAATATAATAGAATTTGTTGTGCAATTAAACCCCCATTTGTCGTAGGTTTTTTCCTAATAATACAACAGAATTCTGCCAGATGTTGGATCTTATTTGGATCCATTTAAGTTCAAAAACATTTTTTTCAAAGATATTTTTCTCTTCTATCACCTATAATTGCCCCAGATGTCAAGGTACTAGTGATGGAATTGAGTTTTGTAGAATTCCACTAAAACAAACAAATAAAAAAAAAAACACAATGGAGACAACCCCATGGATACTTTGAAATGTAAAAAAAAATTGTATTAAAAAAAAGGAAGGAAGGGATAAGGAAAGAAAAAACAAGCTAGAAAAAAAAGTGTCACACTGGATTTCTGATGTTATCTTTTCCATAAATCCTAATAACTGGTAATCAGCAGTGAGAAGACAAGAGCAAGAATCCACAAGACATATTAAAACATGCTGAGGAATGATCTCATTGCCTCCACCCATAAGTAAAATTGAGTCTTGTAAACTTCCTTGAGAACATTGAGTGTGATGACAGGGAACAAGGCGAAATGAAACCTTTCCTTTCGGGCATGGATCTTGCCGTTGTATTGTCCTCAAGACTGGATTCCCACAGTGCGCAGTAACTGGCTCTGCCACAGCTCTGTGCACAGAACTGACACAAGGTGGAAGGAAGATGAGGAGAGTGCTGCTCAGTGCTACTTTAACACGAGACCAGCTCTCTGCATTGCCTGTCTTCTTCCAGTATGCCTGAAGCAGTTAATTGTGTTTTATTCAGCAGTCATTCCTGTCACTGTACTACAGTATCACCATTGTGCAATGCAGCTTGGTACTGACAAATTAAATGAGAGTAGGAAACTGCTGCCAGATCTCTTATGAAAGAAAGTGGAAGGGTACAATGTGATACCCTAAGGGAGCTCAGTCTATCTAGTCTCCCATAGATTCAGGTGTTTCGTTGTTGCAAACATGCAGATAAATTTCTTTATAGTAAAGGTGACAGAGCACTGGAACAGGTTGCCCAGAGAGGTTATGGAGTCTCCCTTTGACTCAAGACCCATCTGGACACCTAACAGTGTGACCTATTGTAGGTACCTGCTTTAGCATGAGAGTTGGACTTGGTGATCACTTGAGGTCCCTTCTAATTCCTGTGTTTCTGTGAATGCAGACAGTACTTTGATCAAATTAACCCTTTAACATTCACTGGCTATTCTAATGCTCAATAGTGATAACTGGGATTTCTTGTTTCGGTGTGAGAAAGACAAGGCCATACTCCAAAATAAAGTTGTTGGTGGGCATGTTTGATGCTAGTTACCCAAAAGAGCAAAGTGTACAGTGGTATCGTCTCTGTTTTTGTTTTGAGACTTGATGAAGCTTCAGGATTTAAGTCTGGTAATTAGACAAGGTGTAGATGGTATTTTGAATTATTTATGTACTGCTCTTTAAAAAGTTAGGTAAAATATTAGATGACAGCTTGCTCATATTCTGATGTGTGGGTAAGATTAATTCTTTTGATGGCAGCACTCGAGCTTGATTAAAATGTCTTAATTAAATTGATGCAACCGAAAGGAAAAGGCAGCGCAAGTGTGTGTGTGCGTATGCTTCTGTTTATTACAAAGCCAAAACATTTTCTAACAGCACAACAAAAATTAGGAATGGTACATCAGTTAGGTAGGTAATACATTTAAAATAAGTAATGGATTGAGTACCTTCAGGCAGTGCTTTGCATGGCATGTTTTGCCAAAAGGAAGGTGAGAGAGCTGGTGAAAAGCTAGTGTTATAACAATAGTTGTCAGTGGAGCAAATACTGTGCTTCCTCTTTGTCAAGTTTCCAGGAAGATCTATGTGCTCTTGCAGATACTCTAAACCATAGGAGTGACTGAATACACATAAAGAATCACAGAATCGTTTGAGCTGGGAGGGACTTCTACAGGTCATCTAGTCCCACTCCTCTACACTAAACAGGGACACCTACAGTTCAATGTAGCTAGCACAGATCCGTGTGTGCTCAAAAAACTCTTCTTACCACCTCGGCCCTGACTCTTCCAATACTGCAGCATTGCTTAATGTCAATGTGTGAATCGTTCTTGCACGCTTAAGGATTAAGAAAGTTCACTAGAAAAGAGCATATGAGTGCACCAATGACCATGCATTAAAAAAAAAAAAAACCTGCACAGATGTACTCCTTTTTGGCTATGCTGAACAGCTTTGAAAATTCTCCCTCAGGGGGATGGACTTGCTTTTGCAGAAGGAAAGAAAAGAGTGACATCTGTAGCTGAGCATAACAGCTTTTCTAGCGTTGATTAATGGAAAGAGGTCAACTGTGAAACTGCCATGATGATAAAATCTAATCGATATGACCACACGCATGTGCCCAAAATATGGGGGGAGGAGGGAAACAAGTCCATTTGAAGAGTATTAGAAATAACACTGAAAAGTTGCATTGGTAAAAATGGAAACCTCTATCAGTATTCATTTAATGTTTCTCTGACTTACTTGCTTCTGGAACTAAACACATTACAAGTAGTTATGGAAAAAAAAGCATATATGTGATATATCCCTACTTTACAAGTAAATTTATGATTATCTGTAGGAATCCGGGATGGCTATTTACACCTGATAAAAGTAACTACGGTATTTGTTTCTGTGAAGTCTCTGTTGCAAATAGATGTTCCTTTTATCTAACAGAAGTTTGTAAACAGCTCCATCTTCAGGCATCATTTCATATGCTAAAAAAAAAGAAAAAGGCAACAATTGCAATCCCCAAGCTTTCACAGACCTCTAATATTTTACCACTTAGAGCAATTTTTATCACTTAAATCAGTGTAGTGGCCTTGTTTAACCACTTCCCGCATATATTATGTTGAAGGAAAGTGATTGTATTGGACCACAGCATTGAATAAATGAATGCTGGTACAGATCATTGGTAGAGCACGTGTGTGACAAGATTACATTTCCCTATACCCAGATTAGACAACCAGCAGAATGCCTTTTAGTCAGAAAACAGACCCCAATGTGTTGAAGTCAAATCAGTGCTTAAAGTGTACATGAACCTAAACAAAAATGGATGGAGTGAGAGAAGCAGCGCTGAGAAAATCTTAGATGTGGGAGATGAAATATCTAAAACCTTGAAGTCAGTACATCTCCCAGAAGCAGGTCTCCACAATGGCCTTTTGGATACCATTCAGCGTGAGAATGAAAGGTGTAATTGGATGTGCTGACAGCATTGTAAATGAGGAGCTCCTTCGGTGCTGAGGACAGTAATTCTGTTGTCGGATGAGTGTTTCTCTTTCCAGTGGACGTGCCTGAATAAATCAGTGAAATGAATCCAGGAAGATTTTTTTAATTATTTTTTCTGCAGTGTTTGAAATAATTGTGTTTTATAGTTTTGTTTTGATTTTTTTTTTATTCAAAAAGACTTTAGAATAGAGCCTGTCTCCAGAAAGGACCTGTTTGTGTAACAAGATATTTCATAGTAACTAATGTCATTTGTTGAATTATGAGCTAAACTTGGTATATCAATCTGCCGAGTATCAGTGTATTTGGCATTTTAGAATCACAATTACCTTCTTTTAGACATAATTACAAGATTTTTTTGTTAAGTCCTATACGTGTGTTTGCATAGCCAATAAGTGTATGTGATGTGCCTATGTGTAGGTGTAGATGTACAATGGAAGTCCTCTGTAGCACTTGTCATTTTCTCCACCAATTAGAGATAAGACAGATAAAAATCTTTTCAATCAATTTATCACTAGTTCCTTTAGAACATGTAACTAGTTGTCAGTGAAACTTTCCAAATCATTTATAATAATGTATTACAACAAATATAGAGATAATAATCCAATAGTTTATTTAAAAATAGCCTTAACCCTGCTAAAATACACATTTTACAATTGCATTCATTGAATAAATTTGACTGATTTTAACTACATTTGATGGTAACATAATTTTGACCAGATCTTTTGTACTTAGAGCAAGTTTTAAGTGTCTGTTTCCTATCAGTCTGAATATTAGCTATCTAAGAACTTCAAAGTATCTGATGCTCTTGAAATCAAAATCATAGTTCCACCAGGCTTACCTAAAACGTTATTCAAATTGTAACCTCTCATTTCTCCCCCATATTACAACATGAACTTATGCTGCAGAAGATACTACAGGCAGCAAAGACCTAAATAGTTGTGGGTTTGTAAGTAGCAGAGTTGTCTTAGGCTTTTGTCCTGAGTAATATGGAGGGAACACATTTGACTGCAGATTTATTCAGAGTTGTACATTTATTCCATTAAACACTGGCATAACACTCAGCAGCCAATGGGCAGAGAAAGGGAAAATCAGACCTCCGAAAGTACATTCAGCTGATTCATCTTGTCTCCCTGTGTATGACAGGAATGTGGTTTTTTTTTTTTTTAAATTACTATTTTGATATGGTGATGGAAAGAAGCTGCTTGCAAAATTGTTGTGTGGAATCGTATATTTAGTACAGAACATCTCTATAAGAGAACAAGCTATACTGAGAATATATCATTATTGCTGCAGAAATACTTCTGAGAAAAAAATGTGTTGCTTATCAACGTTTTTAGCTATTTCAGAAAAACACAGGTGTTATTTAGGATCCAGTCCTTTACTTTAAGATTCTAGTGAGCGTTGGATCAAACTCTTCAGTTTGAGAACTGAGAACACAGAAAACACATACCTTGATTCCCTAAAGATGTGACTGAGCAAAGAAGCATTTTACTTCACTTCATAAAGGCCCTAACTTCATCTCAATACATATATAGCCAGTCCTGCCAAATAAATGGGTTTATTTCTAATCTGAAAATCAGGACATATTTGTTCTGTAAACCATACAAACATTCTACATTTCCCATATTCACCACACCCCAAATTACTTTATCTGCTTTTTCTGCCAAAAGACTAGGAGTCTAAGTGCTTATGGGAAAGTACTCTAGAGGATATGTAGACCCAACAATTTGTATGCAAATGTAATACATGCCTAGAGATGTTTTATTATAAAGCCTAGAATAGAAAAATCTTATCTCCACCATAGCCTGTAAATTTCCACTGGTTTAATTGGAGCCTGGATTTCCTCATGTAGTTTTCTTTCTTTATACCAAAATATTTACCAAAGCTGTTGAACTGCAAAGGATGGAAGTACTTCTGTAATTACATTAACAGAATGACCTTTATTTTTTTTCTCTATTAGTAGAGCCTACAGGACTTTAGTAAAGGTCATGGCAGAATCATTTTAGCTGTTATTGGAGCATATATTAGATACTTCAGTTAAGTTACCTCAGTAAGAAAAGAGGATTCATTTTAGACATTAGAAAAGGAGATCAGTAGTTTCTGATAACACATCTGACTCTACCACCAACTTGCTCTGTTGGAGAGTATCCCCTGGCCTCTCCTTGATTCATATGCTTTAGTTGGGTGGACAAGTAAAAACCATTGTTGTGAAGTTGTTAAGCTGGTTAGTTAATTCATTGTAGAGTGCTGTGCATATAAGCATCACAAATGTGTGTTGTAATATTATTGTCAAAAGATGGGATAGGTTCCCTGGCAAATCAGCTGTCACATACCAGAGATTTCTGCAGTGTTGCACAAATTTGTGGTTTTGTGATAATTTAGGAAGCTATACTCATCAGCAGAAGCAAGAACACAATTTAATAATGGCTTCCAAAGCTTTTTCACACATGAAGACAGCTCCTTGAGAAATCTATTTTTAATTGTGAGTTGTTTACCCATATCATATACAGCTTCTATAATTTTAATATCAATGTATCACTGAAATTATTTTCCTACTCACACTTTTAGATTGTAGAAGAGTTGAGCTTGGTGATTAAAATAATGGTAAAATCACCTGAATATTCTTCAACATATTTGAATTTAAAAATCTGATTTCTGAGACCTACACAAGAGAATCTTAAAGCAAAATAACTAACGTGTCTCTTGGGTGTCTCATGCCAGTAGCTGTTAATCCTAAATCAGACTTCCATCAGAATCTAATGAAGGATTTTGACCCAGCTCAGTTTAAGGCTTGAATTTATTTGAAAATCTCTAATTTAGAATATTCTGAGTGAAAGAGTTGCTTAGATCAAAGGTGCTATGTTAAACACAGCTCCGCTTCAGATTATTATTTAGAAAAACTCAGAATTACACAGGACCAGAAATCTTTAGCAGATATATTCAATTCTATAATTTCCCAGGTAACATGAAAAATAAATATCTCTTTTGTGTACCATAAGAGTTTGCCTGAACAGAATTCCTAGAACTCCCAATTTCAGCCCAGCAGTGTTTGTGTTTTTGTTTTTAATCTGTGTCCCAATTATTCTTTTGTAGCCTTCTGTTTTGCTTGCATGCTCTCTTTTCTTCTCATTAACAAAGTTAGAAGCAGAAACTCCCTCAGACATTCTCTCCATAGGCTTGCATAGTTGACAGTACTCCTTTATAAATCATCTTCTTGTGTAAGCTTTCATTTTGGTTCCTTAAAAGGGGTTTTCTAGCATCTCTGCTGATGCATGTGGTGTGTTGCCAAGCAATAATGGAAATGAACCCATCAACTCATGGTTCCCTTCCCAGGGTAATCTGCTGCCCCATCTGTGTGCTCGTAGCAAACTTCTGCTGTCACAACATCTGCCCAATGGTTATTATAGGATCCATTTAATATATTCTAGAGGAGCCATAACCACCGCTGTGCCTAGATGGGATACCAATAAGGCCTCAGCAGACATGCCAGAGCAGCCTCTCCAGGGGATTTAATTGGAGCCAGATTCACCGTAGTCAGTTAAGTACACATTCCTTTGGTACATGTGTGACTAATCTACTTTTAATTGAGCTCCATTGTTTTCATATATTTAGTAAACAAACGTGCATAGGTACAAAAGCTGCTGCTTGTTGACAACACAAACAGTATGCAGCTTGCTGGAGCTTTGGACAGGCAGCCTTGGCAGTAGATGTGGTATAGTGTATTTAATGCACAGACATATTTCTTTGTGCTTTTTACCTTTTTTCCACATTTCCTGGATTTTTGTGTCCCAGTGGCCTGTTCTGTGTGACTTTCACAGCTGAATATAGGTGCAAACACAAGCTCTTGTTCCATACAAAGACAACTGTGTGCCAGCATTATTAAAGGGTAACTGGGCTTTGGTTTGTTTTGTTCTCCCTTTTTGCTAAATATTAAGCCCCTTTGGACTGAACTAAAAAGGCAGGATTATGCCACTGTGATAACTCTTTTATTATCTTACTAGGAACAGAGACGTGTCATTCATCTTTCACCTGCCTATAAGAGAATAAGCATGCTGTATTTCACTTTCCTTACTTTTATTCAATATTCAGCACTTAGAGAAACCTTGATGTCTCATCTTTTGTTTAGTGTATTACATAATGATTGGTTGCTAAAAGAGCAGGACAGTTCCAAGAAAGGGGTCAGTCATCTGCTTCCCTTTTTTGGAGATAGTTTCCATGTGTTTTATTTGTTTGATTTGTTGCTTCCTGTGTGGTGCTCTGGGAAGAAAAGTCCACATCAGGGCCAGTACCTCATCCTTCATGCTGAGGGGTGCTAGTTGCCTGAATCCATCAAATCTCCCATAGTAGCACAAGGAAGCTGCCCAAGAGCCAATCTCCTTCCTACCAAGCCTGACCCTGTTCCTACTTGTAGAGAGGACAGCAACTTTTCTCCTGGCAAATGGCTGTTTCTGTGTAACAAGTCTCCTTGTGCATAATATTGCACCCCAGTATTAACATTCCTGCTTTAAGAGGGATTAGCCCCCAGCCCATCAATTTCGCAGTAGGGGATGCTGCATCCCTTCATCAAGATGCTGTCCTTCATCTTAGCAAAGTCTCAAAGTGACATCTAGTGGAATATCTAGTCTCTGTGGGGAAATTTAATTAAACCACAGTCCCTTTATACCAGCACAAATATTGTGAAGGAAAACAACTCAGCTCCTTTGACATTTTTACAAATAGGTTCAGTAGAAACTGCTGTGTTTACTTTAACTGACATTTGTTTTTTCAGTCAATTATCCCTCAGTCTTTTTTTCTTCCATAATTTATTACATGAAGCTCAGCCATGATAATAAACACAAAGTTGTTTCCCTTTTCTATTGTTGTCTTGCAGGCTGTGCAACGAACAAATGAAATAAAAATGAGTCCCCTTAATCTCCTTTGCTTTCCCATCTCTGTGGTAGCCTCTAACTATTTGTTATGTTCCTTAGCACTCTCATATGGAGCAGAGTTTAATCCCACATAGGTACAAAAGATAAGTCTGCAACTCTAGTATTTTTCCCTCCTGGTCAGGCCTTACTCCATATTGCACTAAAGATGCCAAGAGCATTTTGCTGACTTTTGTGGTTTTTGGAGCAAGACCTTTAACCATGAAAATTGAATGTAACTTTTGACCAGATGGCATACTTCTGACTTAATTGGTCTGTCTGAATTAAATAACAAACCCTCCACCTTGACACAGTTCTGCATATTCTCACTTCTAAACTTGTTCAAGAATTTCAGGAAATCTCTAGAAATCTCCAAAGAAAATCTATCCCAAATCCTATTTTATAAGGGCCCTAAGGGGAACCTTAATAACTGGGGGTAGAATCGCAGGCTGGACTTCCATGAGTGTTTCCATGCTTGGGTTGCAGCCAAAGTTGCAGTGACAAATTATTTTTCTAGCTCTTAAAATCAAAAGCTGCTGGAATACAAGAGAAATGTGACTTTTTTTTTTCCCTAGCTGTTTAAGAATGAAAAGAATATGCTTGTAAGGGCAGAACATACTCCTTGTAAGTATCAGGCACGCAGCAGCTGTGCTTTAAGTGATTGAGGAAAAGGCAGTCAAACAATAGAGCACACTATGCACTTGTTTAATCCATCAGGTAATGTCACACTGATATTTCTCTTTGTGCATAAAAATAGTCCAAACTTTAATTAAATCTTTCATCAAAGCAAACCAAATAATTTACAGCCAAGAATCTTCAGCTGGTCAGTTTGTCTGAAAATGTTTCCATTTTCTGAACAGTTGTTTTTCACAAAATCCTACCAGTTGAAAGCTATTTTTCTTCCTTTATTCTTCATAAAGAGCAAAAGGAGCACCTCTCAAGAGCTACATAAAGCTTTATATTCCATCTGGGAAACTCATCAGCCATCCATAGAAATGAAGCTATTTAAAGTAACCGTAAATAGAGATGTGAACATTTGGAATTTGGAAATCTGAATCCACTGGAAAAGAATCATTTTTCAAAGTTGTTTTCAATATGGCTTTTGCCAATAGTACATTGAATCTGTTACATATCCAATGATTCTGTAAAAAATCCTTTGTATTCAGTTTTCCAAGTAATCAAACAGAAGGACAAATAGAGGATATTCTCAAAAGGGAGGAGGAAAAAAAAAGAGATAAGAAATCAACATAAAAATCAGTAGTGTTATATTCATTTTAATTCCTTGTGGTTAAACGTTCATACACACTTGATTGAGAAATGTTTTGTTGTTGTTTTTTTGTTGTTTTTTTTTTTTTTAGTATAAAATGTTTTACACAGAATTATTTTTAAAAACTGCTTAGGAAGAGGCATTTGCTTTCACCAATTTGACATAACACAGTTTGGAGAACTATTAAATTCACAGATCTGTTAATTGGAATATGCTTGAAAATGCCCTTCAGATCACAACTGTCAATAGATATACTTTGATTTCTGCAAGCAGTTCCACAGCTGTTGATCGAATGGGTTTCGTAAGCTTTCAGAAGTGCTGAGAGGAGGCCAAAGAAGGAAAACCAAAACTAAAATTGAAACTGCATCGTGTATTTACATCATCTTTCTTAAGGATCTGTTTTTCCTGATCTGATGTTTTGTATTCGTTAGGAATGAGTATCCTCACTCATGTTATTCTTGATTCACCTTGGTGGAACTGTACAATACAGCGCACACAGCAAAAGACTGACTGGAACATGTATATGTAACTATGCCATGCAGAATATATGCAGTTACAACTCTATTAACATAAATTCCAAAACCAACTTTTCAATCTGGGGAGGCAGACAAATGGTACAAGTGCAGCACAGCACACTGCGAAAACTCAGAGCTGCTGAAAAGAAAAAGGGAAGCAGCCCCAAGCAGCCCTTTGATCCGCAGTAATGCACTGAAGCAAAGCAGTCTGAACAACAGAAAGAGATTCATAGTGTGCATCACCGTGTTTCATTTGACATTTAGCACTCCCCCAGTTAGCTTTTCTTACTTTTTTTTCCTCTTTAACTTGGAAAAAGTGGGGCAGCTTTATGAAGGTTGATTTCATTGGAAATTAGACATTTGAATGCCTCTAAAAATCTGACCCAGAAAGATCACCTCCAGTGACACTACTAGCACACCAAAATAGCAGAGCTATCCTACTGCAGCTTTTGGTAAAAGATGACTTAAAACTTTGATATTAAATTGCTAATTCTGTATGAAAATATGTAAAATGACATGACCTTTTCTATGAGACACTGTTTGACAAGGATGATTTTAGTTTTAAGTTTAAAGCAATTTGATTAAATGTATTCATTGAGATAGGATTTCAGCATTTTCATTCCTCATTCCAGGTTATCTATGAAAATGAAGGAATGAACGATCATCACTTCAAGGAGGGACAGTTTTCTTAGGATAAGGGTCAGCTCCTACCAGTTCAACCCAAGGTAGGTACTAATGACCTTAGTGGTTATGATTTAATGGTTCTGGTGCTGGTATCAAAAAAAGTGACTTACCCAAGAAAAGGCTGAGCCTCTGCCTGTCAATTAGAAATTTCCTGAGAGGAATTAGACAAGCATGTGACAACTGTGTATACTATCTGATTTTCTGAGAACTAGTTTACCTTTGAGTACAGGCAGAGTTTCTTTGGTTTTCATTATGCATGTTCTGAAGATGTATTTAGATCTCTGTGTAACCATAACTAGATTGCTAATGAAAAATACTGTCCAGAATAGCATGCGTAATCTGGAGAGTAGGGGCATAATGAGGTTAGGAGACATACTTTGGTACATACTGAAGAGTGTTTCTTATCCATGCAATTGCCACAACCAGGCCTATATTGTATTGCTTTTGTGGCAGATGTGTGTGAAAAGCTGCCTCAAGGTGGAGTTTCTATAAATCAAAGTTACTGCAGACTTTATTTAGGCTTTTATTATTATTATTATTAGACTCAGTACTCCATCTATACAATTGAATGATTATTAACCAAATTCTAATGAACTTAATAGAAAATCTTTACATTCTATTCAATGTGACATAAAGTTGCCCGTTTTTCTTGTCCTGCTCTAGTTACAAATGACATTCATCATGTAGTGTAACAATTTTTGGTGAGGACAGTCAGCCATTTTGACATGGTTCTGTGCAGTAAGCACTATCTTGTCAGATAGGCTGGGCTGTGGATAGGAACAGATCCTCTAGAGCTGCCGGTAACGGCTGTATAAGCAGATTTTCTCATCACTGTGGAACCAAACGTAAGACAAATCCTCACTAAAATCAGAATAAAGTTGATTTGGGTGATTTGAGTCCCTCTGAACTCTGTCTATTTTACTGTGGGAAAACTGTGACAGGTTCTCACTGCTGTGAGATACACCATGTGCTGTTAGAATGCTATCCTGTTGTCTTTTCTCTCTTTGCTCTCCCATGAGTTCCAGTTGAGGTTATTTCTACAGTGCACGTCCTTCTTATGGTGCTGTAAAGTTGATGCTCAGGGCACAGGAGGAGAAGGAGTGGAAGAGGGAAGCAATTATTCTCCCCATACGCAAATGTTTCCTCCTTCTCTTCCACACCTCAGAAGCACATCTTCAAACCATATGGAACCTAGAGATATGCTGTGAGACTTGGGGGGAGCATCAGGGCCCAGCAGTACCCTGCAGGGCAGGGGGCCCTCTGCCTTGCACCCTCTCCCCAGTGTGCCAAGGCTTGGTTTCCTTTACGGCTTTCTTTATCACACTTCTGCCAGCACGTCTCCTTCCTGGCCTGCAACACCTGTGCTGCATTACAGGGCAGAACACAATACCCACACCGAGACAGGCAAATTGTATTTCATGTGTCAGCCTCGCTCAGCTCCATAAACACCAATGGAATTAATCCACCCCACAGCCTTTGATAGTCTGTTACTGAGAGGCTGCTTGGAGGCACTGGGGGTACTCCGAGAAGGGTCACCCCAAGGACTCTGCATCAGGGTTTGAGTGCATCAAGTTATGAAGCAGCACCAGTAATTGTTTCATTATTGTCACGTGCAACTTCTCTTCCAGCTATCCACTGGCACTGATGTAATCAAAGCCACTTGACATGGAATTGGTGGACACGCAATGGTTTGTCGGCTTTGGCATTTGTGATCCACTTTGTTAGCAGGACCTGCTTATGATTTAAAATATACGATTTCCTTCAAAGTGGCATAGTTTCGAAAAATAGCATGTGATGCACCAATAAATTATTCAGTCTTCTGAACAGGCTACATGAAAAGCACATTTTTTCCATCTGCATCTGGCTAGGCATTTGCAACTGTTTCTCTTGGATCTGCACTGCAGCACACTTCGCCACAGTGTTGTGACCTCCAGAAAGGATTAATGTGTGCTGGGCTGCTGGTGAAGGTCACTTGGAAGTGGAGGCTATTGTGACATGTGGCTGCCCACCTGCTTAGTGTAGCAAGCAGACTGCCAGGCTTCCCAACCTTGCTCTAGTCTAGTGCTACAGTGCTCGGTGCTGCTGGGTTTGCTGGCATTCACTCTCACTGGGCCAGCAGTAGGAGAGTATCTATAGTTCTCGCTGTGGCAGTTGTGAAAATCAAACCCGTGGTTGGACCCTTAAATCTCTTTTCATGGAGGAAAAGGAGAACCTGCTGTAACTGCTGGCAGTAGGGAGGACCTTTTAATCCCTGTCAAGATTATGCAGGGGATTGATACTACTCACCCATTAGTGCAAACTTGACCCTTCTGCTTGGACTACTCTCTAGAAGTTGGTTAGTTTTAAACACTACTACTTGTTGTGAGAAAGATGAGGTCAACTGCGGCACTCAGTTTAGACTGGTTCAAGATGCCAGTCTAACGCCAAGGTCGTCTTGGAAGAAGGACGTCAGGATAGTGTTAGCATAAAGGAACTGAAACGTTGGCAGCTCCACATACCTTTTTACTTTCCCTTTTAGCTGGTAAATGGGGTTATGCAGTTGGATCTGAGATTGGAAGATTTATGTTGAATACATTAATTTTTTTTAATATCTTGTTAAATTGTGTTTTTCATTACATGCCAGCCTCCAGCATTCATGGGTATATCTCATCAATCAAACAAGTAGTACTTGCATATGAAATAAGCACTGAAGAAGTTTGCGACAATCTGCAGAAAGCTGAAATACTCTCTGTAATTTTAAGCATACTGAGCTTCATAGGAATATGTACTCTGTTGTTAGGTACTAGAGAAATGGTGGTACAACATGAAAACAGAGCCATGAAAAACATTTGATTTTTGGGCCAGAAACTGTTCAGTGTGCTAGAAATATAACCATGGTCTCATTCATCTACAGTCTGTCAGATCTTGGATGCTCTGAGCCTTGATTCTGATGAAAGACTCTTGCGTATCACCAAAAAGAGGTATAATTAGTACTGCCTAGGGTCTGGCATCAGTCAGGCTCAGAATTGTTTCTCTGCCAAGGCAAATACATCTTTCATATGTTGGGATAGGCCAGATGTCTAACGTATTGGTGCTAGAAGAAAACAAAAATTGGATGTGTTTAGACTAAGATAATAAGCTTGAATAATTCATGGCAATGAAAAGGTGCATATTCTTGCTACTTCTGACAAATCTGGAAAGCCAGAATTCTCATTAAATGTAAGCAGAAAAAACAATAACAATGAAGAAAATTGTCCAGATTATGCTTTACTATTCAATTAACCTGAGACTTGGTAGAAGAGACAGTGCAGCCAAGAACATACCAGTATCTCCCTGCTGAGATGACTGGTTCCCATCCCATGTTCTCCTATGGCCCTCACCTGCCATCTTCCCAGCACCACACTGCCAGGTGTCCCCTGCTTCAGATCCACATTCACAGTACAGAGAGGCTTTTTCAGCCCTTCCCTTTAGGGCCTCTAGTTTCAAATGAACTCTCTAGAAAGTCATGATTCTCCAGCTGCAGCTAGCACTACTTTTCTCTGACACCTGTCTGTATACAAGTTTACACACAGGGAGAAAACAGCACAAGACACTTGAAGTTATGTTCTTCTAGAATCTTCCACCACTCCTTTCTGGTTTGCATCTCACCTTGCCAAAAGCAGGCTATATATGCAAAAGGTCTTTGTCCAGCTTTCATGTGTGAGGATAGCATATATTTGTGATAGAGGTAACAATCTAGTGAGATTTGAGAGTGAAGAAAACTCATGGGATCAAGACTAAAAAAGGGTATTATCAGTTTGAAAGGGTTACTGCCCTAGTAATTTGGAAGCTAGGGAACATGATTTTTATTAATCTGATGTCATTTTCTGAGCAGTGGAACTTGTATTATCTATATTGCATAACTGAGTCCCTGAATGCAAGTCTGCAGATAGCCAGAGGATGATATTTCACAGCTCCCCAGTAGCTGGGCTGACCTTCTGCAGGGCTCTTAACCTTGAACTAATAAGTATTGTCCTTCAAGGGGTAAAGCGTTTAAGTGCAGCTGTTTACTATTTACACAAAGGGACTGACATGTGAGCCTTCCCGTCATGCAGTTTTGCCCATGTGAACTTTGTCCAAGAAGAAAAAAGTTCAGATTTTATTACATTTGCAATTTACAGAGGGCAGACTGTCCTCAGCTGTTGCTTGCAAGCTCTTTCTTGGACTTTGCTCATTGTCAGAGGCAATATTAATTATTTCAGTCATTTTCTTTGCCATTTATTGTTTAACACCAAACCATGAAAAATGGACACTGACGTAATGATTGATCATGAAACTGGGGGTTGAAAGTAAAGGCTAGAATTGTTGGGCTGTATATGAAAAGGACTTGGTTTTTTTCTTTTTTTTTTTTTTTAGATGATAATATATTGTTTGTGAATGGGTTATTTATTAGAGCCATGTGTAGCCTAAAAGGTTTGTAAAGATGATTACTAAAGCATATCCATATGTGGAATGTGTGTGCATATTTGTAAACTTGGCAATTTGTCCAGATTTTTTTTTTAAGTTTGCAGAAAAAAAAGAGCTCTGAAATTGTGTAGGGTTATTCTTTTTCTTAATACTAGGCAATATATTTTCAAAGCTATTGTGCTTTGCATAAGTTATTCTTCAGTTCTGATATCAGATGCATATGTACTGTTATACACTTTTAAAATTATGAATAATCTAAGAATTTGATAGTCTGGCATCAATCTTAGCAGAAAATTGCTTCTTTGCCAGTATATCTTATTCTTCAAATATTGTATTTGATCAGATACAGATCTCTTAATGTATCTGTGTTGGAAGGTAACAAAAGCTGGGTATGACTGAACTACTGTTGAAGGTCAGAGCTCTATATCACAATGAAAGTTTTCATATTTTTTTGTTAAATTTTGGAATGCTGGGGTTACAAATTTTTCATATAGGTACCTTTGGCCAGATCCCAGCCTCCTAAGCGTTTTGGAAATAGAATAGCAGTGGCTCAGAGAAAAAACAAATACTCTTCTTTCCTGCTCTTAATTAGTGGGTCTAAATCCAGAGTTGCTGTGCTACTGTAAGCAGAGAAATTAGGCAACAGTGCTGGTGGGGTTGAGAATGCAATTTGTTCTGTCATATGTTCCAAGATGCTACAAATGTTAGCGGGAATAAGTTCTGTTGGGGCGGATGGCATTAAATCAGGCTTTTACAAGATCTAAGCGCTATACAAAGAGGAAAGCCCTGCAGTGCAGCTCAGAGGCAGGCTGGTATCTATTAGTCTCATTTTAGAGGAAATGAGGAAAGCAACACAGACAGGTGCTCCCTAGCAAATCAGTGCAAACATAAAAGGAAATCCATGAACTGATTCTGCGGAGAGGAAACGGGTTGTAACTCAACATTGACAATAGTCAGGCAGTGGAAAGAAATTCACGTACAGGCGTATCCCGCTAAATTCAAGCCAAAGGCTTCTGGGGAGATGTGCCATCATCTGCAACAATCTCCCCTTGTGGCTCTTCAGAGCCGTGCGAATGCATTAGACCTCTCTCTTTGAGGTGTCTGTAACAGCAGTATGCTGTCACTGTGAATCACCCCATGCAGTCCAACTGTTGAACTTTTTGGTTAATATTTTCCAGTACGTGCAAAAAATGACAAATTAATGAAAGAAACAAGCAAGAGCTCCTTGGCAAAGGAGATCATTTCCATGTAGTTTAAAGTTTATTTTTTTCAGGAAATAAGGATGTGATTAAAATTCAGCATGCAGCTAGGTGCCTTTTCTTATCAAGACATAAATATTTATTTACACTATTTATGTATATGAAGACAAGGACAATTTAATTCCATTTTTAAGTTGCCAGAATGTCTCACTGGTTTGGACTGGAATAAAAAAAGATCAGAAAGTCATACCATAAACTTGCGAAAAATATATTATTATTTTATGGAACTCCCAGAAAGACAGGTTTACTAGAGAAAAAGATCTTGTAAACAGACGTTTTCAAAACTCAATGAGAAACTTAAAAGGTATTTGGGAAGTCAAACACTAGAAGGTATGATTTGCCTCTCATGTTAAAAATAGCACCTCCTTCACATCTTCCTAGGATCAGGCTTATTTCAAACAATTATAGTTTATAAAGACTGTTCTATGGAAAGATATTTAATATATTAATTTTCCTTTAGGCAGACACTTCAGCAATAATAAACCATACCTGAATTTTATGAATTAATTAAATTTCCAGCAAAGCTATGGTTTATGCCAATATAGAGTTCTCTGTTATTGCTCAGTGTGGAAAGAACATTTAGAAACAGGGAAGCATTTAATTTCTTAACCATGCAATAAATGTAATTGAAAAAGATATACAGTGTCTTGTCAGTGATGCCATTATTTGCCTTTAGGCAGTTATTTTGAGAAGTAATTTAAGGTATTTTTAATGAATAACATCAGTGAATGAGTGTGTGGAATAATTGTACATTTTCATAGCTGAAGTTATGAGAACATAGTAGCTACGTTCTGATTTTTCAGCTTGGTTGTAGCTAGTCTGTAATTTTGTACCTACAGATTCATGGAAGACTGTTGTGGTGTTTTTGTTTTCAGTAGTTGTGACTGTGATTGATTCCAGTTTAAAAATCTTTAGAGCTGGATTTTCTCATTATAGTCAAAGATCAGTAATAGTTACAGAGGGTTTAAACCAAGACTGAATACTTAAAATTTCTCTCCAGATGTTTGTATGATTATATTTTCTAGAGTGGTGTTTAATTGAGACTGTAAGCAGCATTAGTTGTCCCTATGATTCTTTATGTTCACAAAAATGGAAAGCAAATCCTTACTAAACACATCAAATAAGTAGGTCTTATTTTAAATCCTTGATACATTCCATTGTTTGGTGTCTTTCAATACAGAAAATCTACTGTCCTATTGTTTCTGTCTTAGATTACTCTTTTATCTGTCACCATTTACTTTTATAACTTTTTGCTTTGTGGCTGTCTAGGACTTCATTAAATTCTTTAAAGGACTTTGGGCTCGTTCCTAATAAATTATTTCAGCTTGTCCTTTGTACACTGTGATGTGGATATGCATGAGACATATTGGTATCTACTGCACTGTAATACTTATCAGTCTCTTCTCCTCCCAGCCATTTGTACCTTCTGTCTGATCTTTTATTACTGCCTTTTAAATTACAGCAATGCTATTAATGCCTGACAATTGTCTTTGTTCTCTTGGAGTTCTCACTATGTGTTAGTCTTCTCCCAGCTGCTAGTTATGTTGTTCCCAGTCTTTGCCAATTATCTTAGATGCAGGCCTAGCTTTAGTTCGGTTAGATGGAGCACTGAAAAGTTCTCCAGCATTTTGAGATACTCTCCTGTCTCTTCCACACCACGTATTCAGTCCCCATTTTTCCTGTTGATTAGGTGGCCTTGTGTACTGTGGGAGAAGGTTGCTTTATAAATGTTTTCACCAATTCTGTCAATCATGCACCTGGATTTACCATTGTTTCCAATATGAACTATAGTCACTAAATCCATTTCCCCATTACATTCCATTCTATCAACATACATCTGTGATTTATTTTATTTGCTTTGCTGACATGTAAAGTTTCTTGGCATTTGAAAGGGCAAGTGTTGACATTCTTAGTCTAGTGAACATCAAATATAGATAGATATACCCCTGCGGGTATTTAGGGAGATTTATATTTCTCAATAACTGATTTGATAGGGTTACAAATAGAAATGACATCTAAATAAAGGTTTTGAAAGCAAAAATTAGCATTTTCTCCCATTTTTTCCTTTCAAACTGTATGTGAAAATGTCTGTCCCATAACAAGTAGCTTTTGCACAGCAAAGAACACCAGATAAATCATGTGGTTGCATCAATTTTAGAGAATGGTATCAGGTAAGAAATAGCACCAGGGAGGGTCATAATCTAAGACTGCCTGAAAAAAACCGTCATATTTGGCATTTCTGAGAAGAATGTGACATAATTAAAACATCACCTCATGGTATCTACTGTGTTTCTGGCAGGCCACCTGTCCTCTTGCTGTGTCAGCAGGCATTCCCTTTTTAAAGGACTGCAACTTCAGCAGAGTTATAAACACCAAGAGCAAGAGCCTATTTGAAACATATGAGATACAAGGATAAAGATCTTCTCAGAGAGCTGCTTTACTTATTGAGGATTTGGTCTGTGCTGCAGGTCTGAACCAAAGCCATATGGCCAGGCTTTTTCTCATTTTCTGGATTGACAAGAACAGACCAGCGCAGAAGCTAAAAATCTTGCACTTTTATTTCTGGTTAGCCCATTCTCATTATTTTCTCTGGTTGGTTTTGCAATGGTCTTTGTAGTCAGTGTAGGCTTTGTTTGGCTGAGTATTAATGGCTAAATTTTAGGGCCTCTGTAAAGTTGGTGATAAGAGATTAAGAGAAGGGAAAGGAGTAATTGTCCTAAGTCTGAAAGTGAAGTATCATCATCAATGAGATGAGGAGAAAGGAATGAACTAATTGATAGAATCTGAAAAGAAGAATTTGGATGAAAACGGAGAAGGGTAGGAAGCTAAATGGCTAATAAGAACAAGATATTACTATTGAAAAGAAATCTAAATGCAATTAGCGACTTATTAATTATTCCAAAGTTATTTTTGAAGCAGAGTGCTAACAGAGAGATTTATATTGTATCAGGGAAGAACAGCAATATCATCGTCTGTATTTAATAGATAGCATCATTTTCATAACAATTTATGTAATTTGGGGATGCAAGGACTTCTGGAGTGACCTTGTACAATCCACTGTTCAAAGCAGAGCAAGGTAGCTCAGGTTACTCAGGACCTTGCCAACTATCTGCCTCTTACATGCCTGTTTTGCTTCTGGTTATCTCCGTTCATGTCACTCAGGTTATTCCTCTTCTACACTGCTTTGAGGAGAAAATTGCTTTGAAAAATTTGCCATAACATTGCATGGTATTCTTGAAAAAATAAGACTTGATGAACTGGTGTCAGGAGACTTAAAACTGTTTTTTGTAACTTCAGCTGAATGCTTATTCCAAGCTAAAGTTTTTTCCTCAAGCCATCTTGAGGGAACCTGTAGCTTTAACTCTTAAGCCAAATTTTTGCCTGTGCTAGGTGTAATCATATGAAAGAAGATAAGAGGAAAAGCAACATTTAACAAGCACAAGAAAGGCAGAAAAGAGGGGAGTAACTTTGGCTGTGGATGATACGCATTTGCCTCCATGCCATTCCTAGTTTAGTTCAGGTCTGTACCCAATGTGCATTATGGTCTTATATCTCCAAAGATAAATGATGATCTTTCTAATAGATTTAATTCCTGAAGTCAGTTGTTAATGTAGCAAACTTTATCAGCATTTGCTGTGATGCATGGATACAGTGAATATATCACCAGCCTTCCTGAGAAGCAAAATATTATTGACCATACTATTTTGTTTCAGAAATGCTAACTCTAGTCCAAACATTTCCTCAACTTCCATAGCAATTGTTGTCAAACCATAGGTAAAGCAGGAGTACATCAGGTCCAAGCACAGTCCACGTGCTCAGTACAAATGCTGCAGGGAGAACTGGAGAACACCTGCATGACTGTTTCATTACTGAACAGGGCTCTTTGTCTAACCTGTCAACCAGCCTGCTGGGAATCTCTAATTTTGACAAAATAACAGGAGAAACAGTTTTAAATATGACTGCTCAGATGCTGAGGAAAGCAAGCCTCAACTTGTATGCTCTGCACGTTACTGTTCTACTTAGGTATAATTCAGATGCTAATCCAGTGGGAGTTTCACTCCTTTCTTTTTTCACTGCTCCGAAGGCATGAGGCTAACTTCTCTGGGAAGCGTGACATTTCCCACCATTGCAGTGCTGTCCTATGGTACATTTATCTGAGGTGTGTCCCCTAGTTCTCAGGAAGGCAGGCAACAAAACTGATAGTATTTTCTTCTAGGGTTGATGAGCCCTTTGCATGTGTCAGGTGTCTGCCAGTCTGCTCCATTCAAGTCTGTAGGATTTGTGGTATCCTCTAGAAAAAATATCTAAGTTATTCTGTCTGAGGTGCCTTTTATGCCCACAGATGAAGAACGTGTATACATACAATCCTTGCAATTGTAATTGCTAATGAAGAGAGCTGTGGGATATGAACCTAGCTTAGGAGAAATAGGCTCTTCAGTAATTTCTGATTGGAACAAATAAGAAAGTTTGATTGCAGCCGAAGATGAGGTGATTTCCACTGTTCATAGAAGTGAATGATGCAAGAAGTCTCCTTGACCCAATCACCCCTGTCTGAGGTGTTGAACTGTACCTCTCTACAGTGGTGGTACCCAAGAGCTTTTGAACTGGACAGTGCTCCTTCTTTAAAACATCACTTCTTAATTAGCAAAATGAATAGAGGTAAAGATAGGCAAAGTAAAATGCAGAGAATAAATAAATATTGCTAGACATCAGATCAGTGTCTATGCTGGTGAATGAAATTGGTCAAGAAAGAGGAGATAGCAATAGTAGCTAGAATCAGTGTTAGAAGTGCAGATAACAAAGATGAGGAGAAGGTGACAGGGAAAGGGCACCAGCAGATACTGTGCTATGAGAGGACCAAAAGGTCAGCATGGCCAGTGTGGAAAAACATCAGCCATCCAGGAGGCAGGAGAGAGTTTTAGTGGAGTAAGAGAGGAAATCCCAGCCCTCTGAGAGCATCTCTTGGTGACAGGAGCCCTTTTCCTGAGTGATTAGTTGATCAATTATGTAGATTTACTGCAGCTTTGGTATAAATGGATGAAGCACTAGCCCATGGTAAATAAGTTCTGACAGCGTCTTTGCCCTTTCTTAGTTGTTGTCAGACATACCTGTGCCTCCACAGGAGAGAACTTTGTCAGCATTTTTATGAACCCAAACACAGCACATACTTTCACTAAGACCTGCTTTTATTACAAAAAATGGCCTTTCTTCAGTTATATTCTTGTCTCTTATACATTGTTCATCCTTCCAGTGGCCTATTGGTTGATCTTGACCTTGAAATTTTTTTAATCTACATATCTCAATTTCCACATCTATATAATAAAATAACTTTTTGAAGGATGGTCCATTAACAAATATGTGGGAACTCTGACCTTAGAAAGAAAAAATGTATTTTAATTATATAGAATTACCTTTTTAAAAATCAAAATCTTCTAATGTAATTCCTTTGCATTTGACATGCATTGTGAGGTGTGATTCATCTCTTACATACCTTGCTTTAGTTTTTATTTTATTTGACTGTAGAACAATTTGAAAAGAATCCTAAGAATACCAAATAATTGGTTCATCTGTCTCTGATATTGAACAGCCACATTGCATAGTTTTTCCACACCAACTAGGAGATATCTGTAATAACTGCAGGTCCTGAATCTTTCTGAAAAAAAGTTTGCTTATCTGACACTAAAATCGCTATCCCTAACACCCAAAAGTGGTAAGCACACTAGAAGTCTGAGAACCATATGTTCCAAATCAGTTGTCATTAAAAGACCAAGTGACTGCGTGGAATAACGTAGACATTCTTCACACATTTCAAATGCACAGACAATTTTTCTTATTTTTAATTTTTTCCTTTTCGCTCATGTTCAGATGGAAGCCTCTGCAAAAGCCGTGAACAGTGGTACACAATGGGGAGAAAGCACAGGGAGTAATTGATTGCAAAAAATGGAAGATGTATTGTGTACTCATATACCAGGAGAAGGGCAGGCAATATGACTTGGTTTTCACTTCAAATAAATAGGCAATGGAATAATCAAGAAACTGCCAAAGTAAATGAATTCAGCATGGTTGGAACACTAGCACATTGCAGCTTCAGAGAAAGTTTCTGTCACGAGTTACAGCATCAATGGTGAAAGACATAGCTCTTCTGTTCTACTTTTCACTTCCTGAACTACACTCTGCACTCTGTTATTCCGACATCTGGAGGAATGCCAGCAAATTCACTGGAATCTGTCTGGCTTTATATTTTTGATCAGATTCCTGCCCACCATCCTTGAACCCCTGAGATGTGCAAAATCTGCAGTGGACCAGGATTTATAAACTGATCTATTTGCAACAAATTTTTTTTTTACCACCTCATGAGCTTTAGGGGAAAGGGAAAAAAATGTTTCAACTATTAAAAAGTGACAGAAATAAAGAAAAATTAGTTACTCTCCATGGAAATGTAAAAATTCCCAAGTACGTTATTTAAATTCTTCTAGATTTCATCAGCAAAGTAGAACTTTTCTTCCAACATGTCCAAATCTGCATTTGATCTTATTTGATCTTGTGATTTAAGATATGTTAAATTAGAGGTCATCATATTCCTTTATCCTGAAATCTGTCACAGGACTTCTTGTAAAAAGCTTTGATTTTGCACAAGTTAAATATAAATATCACAACATCACCCTTGTCTTGCAGCAAGTACTGTGTCTTGACAAAATTCAGTGGTGATGTGTTATGTGTGTAAGCAACAATTTACCAGCATACTAGGTCATGTATAGCTTGTGTCAGAAGGACAATGCTCTCAAACAGTTTTGTGATCTAATACCTGACATGCCTTACGTGAAAGCAGGGCACTTTTGCTATCTGAAGGTCATAAATTATAATAATGTTTGGCACTCACAGTCCTGAAGGTGTTTTACTACACCTAATTAAACTTTGTGGATCCGCAGGCTTTTAGGCGTAGGGAAAGTAGAGGTTTCCCTAAAGACGTACATAGAAGAAGAAAGAAATGCCATAGGCAGAGTCATAATTCTCATTTAGTTCCTGGGCACCAGTCCTTGCTCCGATGGCTGCATTTTCTAATATTAAGGGAAGAATAGAAACTTCATTTATTAAAAAAAAAAAAAAAAAAAGCAATATGGGATATTATTAATGCTAAATTGTGGTTCCTTATTTTGAACAACAAAGAGTTTTTTTTCAGGAGTACTGGCGGAAAAGAAAACCATAACACCCACTGGTGTAAGAATTTACAGAATTCTTAGAACCCCAAACCCACCCCTTATATTTCTGCTAATTCATATACTCTTTCCCAGAGGAAAGTCACACTCACATGGCAGCAGCTTTAAAAAATCTTCATCCTGATGTATATGACAATGTGTAATGCATTTACCTCATACAGTTTGTATGTCAATGCATTTATTCAGTTAAAACCTTTAACACGAGTGTTTAGTTTCCACTAACCACAAAGGCAGAATGGAAACCCAAATCTGACCACTTCCATTTGTATTAGAGTTTCTACTCTGTTTTAATTGTACGTGTATGCTTCATAATGAAATATTCAGTACTTCAGAAGTCAGATGAAAGTATCTTCGACTGTCTGTTGTGTGAATCTCACTTTGGCTGGGAGTGCCACTGTCTGTCATTCTTTGCACTTTGTGATGTGAGAGGCATCTACAAAGCTAGTTCCCTTGGCTCTTTTGAGGTTCCCTTTTACTACTGTTTGGAGCAGCTATGGTCATGTCCCTGTGTAGACAAGACACGACTGAAGGGACACTTCTCAGAAAAACTCCCTGACATATGCAAAGTTAAAGAAAAACTAAGTTTATCTTCAGAAACATTTTGGAAGAGTTCTGCAAGCAGAGGCAGACTCAGATTCACACTCTGCTGGGCTGACTTGCTTGGCAAGGTCTGCCTGTAGTAGGAGCAGTGCCCAAGGACAAGTGCTCTCACTGTTTGGGATGCAACCCTACAGTGTTTATTCAAGCAAAATCCCATGAAGTTTGGCTTAACTGAGAGTGTAGGTTAAGGCCCATGCACCTTTTTAATCAATAGAGCCTGTAAACTGCAGAGTCTATGCAGTTGATTGGTTGTAGCTTGCAGTTTATAAAATCTCCTTTCCTTCTATTCTGCAGGGTAACATGATTAATGAGAAATGTAGAAATAAGTACTTGTTTTAGCATGTCTCCTATGCTTTTAAAAGTGAGCATATACACAACACTTCTAAAGAAAGTGTATCTCCATTTCACAGCATACTAGCTTAGAGGAGGTCTTAGCAGTTCATAAATACTATTAACTTTTCAAATCATAGTTTGCACTCTTGAAACTGTGCAAGCATTGTCTACTGACATCTGAAAAATATGCAGAGATCAATGTTCAGTAAAGTGCATATCACATGCCTTTTTATCCCCATTCAATGGCTATAATTTCAGTTCCTTTTAAGATAAGTTACAGGCAGAAAAGACTACCACCAACTCTGCAGTATTTTGTGGCTACCATCTTGATTTTTTATGTCACGCTAGAGAAGTCAGAAAGGTCATTCTTAACAAAAACAACAACTGTGGACAAGATGAATTGTATCAAATAATTCATTTTTCAAGAAAACAGAATGTACTCTCAAAGTGTTTTGTATTTCTCCTTGTGTTTTAAAACAGCACGGTATGCAGGAATAACTTCTTAATAGGTTATGTTTGCTTGTTATAAATTGAAAATCATAGTATGGAAAGACAAGAAGTTTTTTTCCTCAAAGAACTATTTGAGGAAAATTTCATGTAAGAGAGTGGAAGACATTTGCAGGAGTTGAATAAACAGGCTCAGTTATTTATACTGAAAAATTCCAAAGATTAAGCTTCTGCTTTTTAATGTCTAAGCCCTAAAAGGTGTATGATATATGTGTTTGGTTTGTTCTTTTTACATTTCCCTTTAAGTGCAGAGTCTATTGATAGCCATTTAGAAACTACCTAGGACTTGAGTGCCATGTGTTTTAGCAAAGCTAACAGGAGAGAGATTTTAGATGTAAGAACCAGTGTTTAGAACAGCCTCATGAATTGCTGGGTTTTATGCATTGCGCAGAATCATCCTAGGACAAGGGAGGAGCCGGGCAGTGATACCACAGGGAAGCTTCAAGAATTTACTCTCTGCAGCACACACATTGGGTTCTCTTCCCTGATTTTTTGGTTGGTGTGTCCTACTGCAGATGTGGAGAGAAGGTTACACCTTTGATTTGCAGCCACAGTCCTATGGGGATTGCAAAGCTGTCTGAGTCTTATGGTAAATTTGAAGCCAGAGGTCCAGCTAAGGACTTCTATCTGATAGAAGTGAGCCTTACAAAAAGATGGTTAAATCCCAACTTACCTCAAAAGAGAACTTTGCACAATTATACTCTCTATACTTATCCTTCCTGGACATTAGTATCATTATGCAGTATTCTCATACCAGAATCTTAAGAGTAGTAACTTCATGGGAGAATTTGTAGAATAAAAACACAGTGCCTATTAGTTTAGCTGCAGCCTTGCAGAATTGAGCCATAGCTACTGCTGCCGTTAATGTCAATGGAAGTTTGACTGGCAGTTGAGTTAGAAATAATCAGATATCTGGAAGCTCAACACTCCTGAACATGAAGTGTTAGCATCAGGGAGCTCTGTAGTTGACTGGCATTTCAGCCAGTTGTACAGACAGGGAGTGGCTGTCCTGCCACAGATGTCTAACCTTTGCAGAGAGTAAGGAATCGTATGTACAGAATTGTTTTATTCATCCCGTTATGTGGTACGGTCAGAATCCCATTCATCTTTCTCTGAAGGTGGAGTCACACATATTTTTTAACACGGTTTATACCTGTAGTAAGTCATCCTTGCTGATGAACAAAATAAAAATGAGTGCTGCAAAATTATTCAGTATTCCAGAGAAATGTGTAAAATGTAGACAGCCAGGTGTAATGATGCTCATCTAGTCTCTCAACCTTTTTCCTTACCTCCTGCAAAGCACTCTGATTTTGCATGGCCTTCCGGACTCTTTGCAAGAAATACCTTTTGAAAAGGGGTGCAGTTAACACGGGAATTTCTGGAGATGAGTACAAAGTCAACTTAGACCTAGTAGTGTGATTTGATTGTAGTAATAATGGCAGCTGAGGATACTTAAAGTGCCTCAAGATGTAGTCATGTATTATTATTGGACCTCCAAAGTAATGAAATTAAGGGTGCAAGTCAGTTAGATTTGCAAGAGCTTCTCTCAACTGCTGATGATCAGAGATCCAGACGGATTGATGGCAAGTGGTGGATTTTGGTGCTTTTCAGGATCAAACCTATGTCCCTGTAGGAATAACTATTGCTCAGTTATTGATACAGCTTTCCCAAAATTATAATATCTTTCCGCATTTTGTTGTGGTTTGTTTGTTTGTTTGTTTGTTTTTAATCTGATTTACAATAAGAGGCTTGGTATGGGGCAATTGGGTGGCAGGAGAAGTTGGCAAATACTGGTGGTCTAGGGCACAGGCTTGGACTATTAACCTCTGACTCTCACTAGTTCCCAAAAAATGCCTGGTGATCAGTGTTGCTTAATTAATTTGTACTGAACTGACAGGAAGATGTGGATCTGTTTTTTTCTAATTGTGTTACTTTATAAATATGTCCTTTAAAAACCTTGTTCATGTTATTCTTTAGACTTTTGACCTCTCATTCATCTTCCTACTGCCATACAACAGATGGACTGCAATCCAGCATGAATGATGTCAAATCTTCATCTAGCAGTAGCTCTCACTAGAATTCCTCCTATGCACTCCAGTTTGCAAATACCCTGTTTCAATTGAGATGAGAAAAATGCCTTTATCCTCATTTCTCTATGAAATATAGTATATTTGGAAGATAAGCCTGGACATTGACGTTAATCATAAATCAATTATATTTCTCTTTGACCTAGAAAGCATGAAAATTCCTTTCTTCCTTATTTCAAAATCCAATAGGATATTCACAGTAATTACACCACTTCTTATACAAATCATAAGCTCATATTGTAATCATTAGAGCTACAACTGAGTAGTTGTCTATATTAGAATATTTGAAATACCCATTTCAATTGCAGTAGTGGATGGGAAATTGTTTATTTTTAATAGCTGCAGCAAATCCTTTTGTTAGCCAGATTTCCCCTTTTTATTCTTCATGTAATCTTTATTTTAGACAGTTTTTACACCTCAAAATTCTGCATGAAGAAAATGAAAAGGGAACTAAGAAGTTAAGCCTGTAAAATACTGTCTATGCCCAGCACTGTTGGCCATCGATTTGGCAGAAACACACTGAAAGATTGCTCCTTACATATTGAGTTTGTAAATAGATTCTGTCAGTCAAGATGTCCCCATCGTTTGTTCTTACTATCACTTGCATCATCCAAGGAATTTACCAGAGGGAGACCTCCTCTGTGTTAGGGGATGTACAAGCATGGCGTGAAAAACAATCCCCCACCCTCAGAATCAGCCATCCCTATGGGCTTGTCTGACAAAAGGTGGGATGAAAGACGCATCCGTAATTCTGGTATATGCATAGGCAGCTGAGATGGAGCAAAAGAATCAATATTTCATTGCCTTTATACCCCTGGGCTCTGGGTTTCTGTTCGGTTTACTGTTTCTTTTTTTCCTTTTTTTTTTTTTTTTTTTTTGTACTTGCAGGACTGATCCTGCTTGGAACACAGAGGTTTCAGTTTTCAAGAAAATAGGAAAAATGGGTTAATCTACAATCATTGGCTTGCATATCCTTTTCTAGTCCTATTCATGTCTAAAAAGTGGCTAGGTTCGTTGTGAGATCTCAGCTCCCCCAGACCAATCTACTCTATGTAATACTGAGGTTCTGGGTCTGGCTCACATTCTGACTAGCAGTGCCAGAAAAATAAATCCAGTTCCTCTTGCTTCATAGCTTAGTTGGCAAGATATCAAATATGCAGACTTCTTTTTATGAGCAGTCACTTTCAATTGTCAATGTCTAGAACTCAAGCACCAGAAGTATCCCATTATTTTGTGTGCGCTATGAAATAAGTGTCATGGACTCATTTCTCCTGTTCATCTCGGACTCTGTGGAATGTAAGCATGATCTTATGGCCAGGCCCTGCTGCCCTTTCCACATTAAGTATGAAACTGTCAAAGTGAGTGGAAACAGGTGTATGCAGAGAAAAAAAGATAGCTATATCTGAAGGAGGTTGACTCTCATTGCTGCAGCCATGAGTGAAATTAAATCTGTCTGAGATGCTCATGTAAATTTGTTCTGACTCATTTCAGCACCATCCTCATAAGTGACATAGGCACCAGCAAGCGTGTCATTCAAAGGATGCTCCAGAAATTCTCCTCTCTTGGCCATGCCTGTTTCAATCATGTATTATCACTTCCTTAAGACTGAAATATTTTGGCTTTTGTTATCACCAGCGATACACTTCTCTGTCCTAGTCTACACTCTCATTTCTGCATTATTCCCTTATTGATGAGAAAGCATTTTTTTCTTAAGATCAAGAAGCCCATTTCATACCAGCAAAGAGGTGACTAGGAATAGCAAGTAGTTTGTCATATTTGGTGGCACAGTAAATGCAAAAATGTGCCCTTTGATTAACTGGCATTCTATGGCATCCAGTGGCAGTAACGAATCTAAATAAATATTCCAAGTAGTACTCCTGTGAAAATGCTAATCCGACCCCTGAGATTTCATTTCTTTTTCCTTATTTAGCATTTTAAATATATAGAGAGATACATGAAATCAGTCCACTTTTGGTGCATTTCTGAGCATTTCTGATTTTTGAGAAATCAAAACTTCCTAACAAGTAGGCCAAGAGACTTTAGTGTATCGCACAACTTTCTTTCACTTTCCCCAAAGCACGTGGCTGAACGCAAATCCAGGGAGTTTCCAGTTCTAGAAAACAGGCACCTGAAACATAGCATCATTTCCCACACACTGAGAGATATTCAGGGAGATATCTGCTCTGCCTGGCTCAAGCTCTCCATATGTAAAGCACTGCTCTTAGATCATGTAATCCTTCCTACAGTCTGAGACTATTACTACATCACCTCTAAATGTAGGTACTATGGTACAGGATGTATAGTGTAATGGAGAACTGAATTATAACAACTTTAATTGCCAGTTAAATAGTCTTGTCATCATTTTGGTGGAAGAAGGGGGACATCTGGTGGGGGGTCTTCTTAAAAATACAACAAGGCAATTTCCTACATGAAGCAGTAGGATGCAAATCTCTCTGGAAGTGGTATATTCCGAGCAGCTGCTAGATTTTGCTTAATTTTAACCAAGCGTGCAGATTAATTAAGTCATATCAAAATCACACAATAGAATGTTTTGTGGGTACACATGCTGTAAAGCCCTAACTTCCCTTTTAGCAAATTCACAAAGAAGTATAGCTAAGCCTGGCTGAATGCCCACCACCCTCTTGTAAAGAGATTTTCACAAAAGGTCTGGGAGCAAAGGAGTGAGAGGAAGACTGACTGAGAAAACGTACTTGATACATTTTGCTGGGGGATAGGATGTAATTATTATTAGAAATCTGCAAGAATTTCAAGAGTACATAAGAAAGCAAGATGTAGTGGCATTCATTAAGCCTTGAGCAGACATCTTCTAAAGGATTATATCCCATTTCATCAAGCCTTGGAAATGCAGCAAGGCAGGAGGCAAAACACACAGTAATACTGAAGCATGACACTTCAAATTAAATTGCAGCAGATTAACTGAAGAAGACATGAGAATGTGGCTCATCTAGGTTATAATGCCCAGTATACTTCAGCTCATTATGTAAATAATATGTAATAATTGCATTTACTGATAGAGAACTACTAGTCTTTGTTGTTTTAGCTTTCTCTGATCATTTCCTAGCAACGATCAGACTAGAATATGCAGATATCCCCCTTCTGCTGCCATTTCATAGCTTCTGTCCCATTTTGTGAATGATCCCCTTCAGAATGCATCTTATGTGGAGGCAGCTCCAGTGTTTTCTCCTCTTAGTAATTCTTATCTCCCTTCCTTGGGCACAAGAAATTGCTGATGGATGGCCTGATGGAAAGGGACCTTGGTGTACTGATGGACAGTCAGCTGAATCAGGAATAGTGTGGTGAGCAGGACTAGGGAAGTAATCCTGCCCCTGTACTCAGCATTGGTGAGGCCTCACCTCGAGTATTGTGTTCAGTTCTTGGCACCACAGTACAGAAAGGACACCGAGGTGCTGGAGCAGGTCCAAAGAAGGGCTTGGAGAACAAGGCTTGTAAAGGGCTTGGAGCACATGCCCTATGAGGAGAGACTGAAGGAACTGGGGCTGTTCAGTCTGGGGAAAAGGCAGCTGAAGGGAGACCTTATTGCTCTCTTCCAGTTGCTGGAAGGTGATTACAGCGAGAGCAGGTCTCTTCTCACTGGTGACAGGTGACTGGATGAGTGGAAATGGCCTCAAGTTACACTGGGGTGAGTTTAGGTTGGATGTTAGGAAACACTTCTTTACAGAAAGGGTTGTTAAGCACTGGAATAGGTTCCTCAGGGAGGTGGTTGAGTCATCATCCGTGGATGTGTTTAAAAGCCTTTTGGATGTGGTGCTCAGGGACATGACTTAGCAGAGGGTTGTTAGGGTAGTATGGTTAGATCGTGGTTGGATTTGATGATCTTTAAGGTCTTTTCCAACCTGAGTGATTCTGCGATTCTATAATTCACAGCTCCTCAAAGAAAGATCTGTCAACCAGTTATCTAATAAAATTCAAGTGATGCAACTATTTGAAAAGAAGCCTGTGGAAAGCACAGTTAAACACCAGAGGAGAGCCATTAAATAATTAAAAGAATATTTCCTCAGAGCATAATTAAAACTGGCTGGCACTGATTCACAATATAACAAGCATCCCAAATGTGTTTGACATCAAACCCAGCTACATCAAGCGAACAGCTGACTGGACTGACATTACATAGATGTTTAATAGAGAATTGCACAAAATTGCGATCTACAATGTCAAAGACACAAAAATGTTTGCTTTAATCTGTTAAGCATTAAATATTATTTTCAGATTAGTGCATGAGTAGTCACTGTTGCTGTTTTTATTCCCAAATATTTAGAATAGTAGTGTGCCTTTCAGAATGACTATAATTCATCCTCTGCAATGACCAAATGAAATAGTACTGAGAAATTATCTAGAAATTATTTTTGACTCTGAAAGGAGAAAAACAGGAGTGTCCCTACCAAGAGAAATGGAAAGATAACTGTAAGCTATGAGGGCTGCTCCGAAAGCAATGCCTCCTATGTTATTATGTTGGCTCACAACATCAGAGGCAGATGTCAGTGGCACGGCCACAGAGGGTGGAACCTTCCCGCCAATGTTTCATTACATTTTGTTGCCATGTGACAGATGGCAGCAGGGGGGCAGTCTGACAGAACAGCATCTGACATGGAAGTGCGTATGGAGCAAAGGTGTGGCTGAATTCTGACTGAATTCCCCCATGTGGAAAAAATGGCACCCACTGATATTCATCAACATTTGCTGAATGTTTATAGAGACCAAACAGTGGGTGCAAGCAGTGAGGTGGTGGCTGGTGCATTTCAGTGGTTGTGACAGTGATATCCGTGCAGATTTTTTGAGCACGGCCTACAAGCTCTTGTTCATCACTGATAAAAACACGTCGCTAATGGTTGTGGCTATATTGAAAAACTGTTTTGTATCTGCAAATTTGCTCTATCAAATAATGTTATTTGTGCTCTTCGTATCTATTAAAATTTCCATGGAAATAACCAGGAAGCATTACTTTCAGAACAGCCTATATATGTACTAAGGAGAGGTGCATTTTGCCTATTATTTAAACCTGAAAATTCTCCCAAAGATCTAAGGGGTGCACAGAGCTATTCAGCAGTTCTGAAAATTAAACTCCACATGCAGCATATGGCACCTGCTTGCGCTTACATTTTAATACGGAAAAATCCTTAGGCACAGTGCTTAACTAATTGTGTGATTGAGCTTCATCAGTTTCTTCGTTGGTACTTCTTGGAAGAGCTATTGTATACTTTCAAATCAGGGTGACCGTGTTGAAGCCCATATCAACATACATTTGAGAATGTGTGCCTGGGTCACTAAACCACTCATTTCCATGAAATTCTATAGAAAACGATCCTTAACTTTCTTTTCACCACAGAGTGTGTGAAAGATCTGTTGTATGCTGGGAATTGAAATGAGTGCACTCTTTTTCACCTACCGTACTGCACACCGTATTTCACTTCTTCATCTATGGGAGCATAACACATTTTTAGCTCATCACTGTTATAAACTTAGGATGTTTTTTTTCTAATAGTTCTCAGTTCTTACTAAAACATGAGCTGATTCCAAATTTATATGCAGTCTTCAAAGTGCAGCAAAGGGCTATCAGTCCAGTTAACTTATGCTTGCTTTTGCATTCAAGTTATCATTAACATAAGGTCTTAAATCAGATCCTGATTAGTTTGCTTTTGAAAAACTAAAGCAGAACTTTCTAAGATAAACTTTTTCATGCTACTATTCAAAAAGTTATTTCCATATAAAGTATGTTTATTAAATGTGCTGAACTGTTATATAGTTCCTTTAAATTTATGAAAAGACTGAGAAACTGCTTGGCAAGAATACTTGAAATGACAATATATATCATAAATGCCTTTTGTACTATACAAAGAACGGCATGCAAAAATAACTAAAAAGTTCAGCATGTTCACTTATGTTCTGAGTATAATATAAGCCAAGCTGACCTCATTTTATATGAGGCCATTTTATATTCAAATATACCACTAAGCTTTATTTTATCTGTTCTATTTTTTTTTTTTTTTTTTTTTTTTTTTCCAAATTGAAAATGACAGCATTTGGGCTTCTGAGCTGCCTGATAGAAGGGAATTTAAAAATGAAACAAGGTTCAGAACTGACTCCTTTGATTAGATAATTTATCTTGAAATATATGCTTCTAAGCTAGCACAAAGAAATGATGCTAATGTTGCTGTCCTAACTGGAGCAAGGATTTAATTGTCAGAACTTCTACAGCAAGCAGAGTTTCAATTCCTTCTTTAAAAAGTGAGTGATCTCATGGTTTGTTAATTTTGGCAATCACTCTGACTAGTTCACTTTTGTAACACATAACAACAGGCAAGTTAAGCCATTAGGAAAATTATTAGAGCCAAGTGCCTTTTCACTGTCAAACAACAAAGAACAAGATTTCTTGCACTACATTTTCAATTCCCATTGGTTTCTGCAAGGTTTTAAATCAGTGATGCAAAGTCATTTTTAAAGGCAGTCTCTCCCAGTTATTGGCAGACACTGGGGCAGCTCTGTGAAGCAGCATTACTCAACAGAATGATTTCGCTGATGACTCTTCAGAAGGGTACTAGTTCAACTAACATTTCTGTTTAGAGATGTGCACAAACCAGAGCTTGCTTACCCCTTCCTCTTCTCAGGGAGAGTGCAATGAAGAATTGCACACATTGCCCAGAATGGTTGAGGATACCCTGTCCCTAGAGGTATTCAAAGACAGGCTGGATGGGGCTCTGATGTATTATTTGATCGAGTGACTGGCAACCCTACCTGTGGCATGTGTTTTGGAACTTGACTATCTTTGAGGTCCCTTCCAACCCAGGCCATTCTATGATTCTAAGAAGAGACATCTATTTTTAATTGGGGTTTTCTGTTGAATCTTGTTACGAACAAATCAAAACTCGCATGAACTACAGAAATACAACCCATGCCAAATCGTTTTTGAATAGCCCAGGATTGCTTGCAAACATCACAAAACCAGATTTTCTGTTGCAGGCTGGTTTCCCAGCATATGTCTCCTGACAACATCTTACGTGACCTATGTACAACATGTGTCTGCAAAGATGTGTCATATACTGAAATATACTTTTTTATTATGAACTCTGCATGGAGGTTTTTTAAGTGTCCCATCTTCCTGGATGATTAATGCTTTTTCTTTGTATCCAGAGGCAAAAGATACTCTGTGGGAGAAGTTCAGAAAAGGAAGCATTCATTTGAATTGAAAACACAGACAGGAAAATACATGACATTTATAGAACAACAGTTTATTTCTAAGGGATTAGCTGATGAGATTTTAGGAATAAATACAATGTACATTAGGTTTAGAAAAGGCTTCTCCCTAGATTACCATAAGAACATTATGCCATTGATTTCTGACACTGGATTTGTAAACTTAAAATGTAGTGCTGAATCAGTAAGCACAGCTTTCATGAAAGTTAAAAATCAGCTCATGCAGTAATTGTTTCAGCTGTAACTCTTTGACACTGGCAGGCACAGAACAAGCTAAATGGGTTTGAAAAGTGGGATTTTTTTACCAGCTATATAGTGATTAGATTGAATTTTTTAATTTCAGTGTAATTGTATTCAATTATTGAAGCTACACTACAATAAAATTCTTTTCTGGTCTCATTTTCAACTGGGCCTTTTTCTTTTTTAAACAAAAATAATCACAGGATAGCTGTACCGATTACATTTCCAAACGTTCATGTCTAACTTGATGCTTCCACTGTGTTTTTCTCTCCTCATTTAGGTGGTATAGATATTTATAAATATCTATATATTATCTATATATCTATCTTTATATATGAAATAACTTTGAGATCATTCATTGTTTGTCTGGGACTGACATAAGATTGTGAGACTGCTGGCATAAATATTTTTGAAAAACATCACTGCAAATAGTTCAGAATTAATTCTGGATTACATTTTTTCTTGCAAACAAGTCTAACATATTTTTAAGCTATACTCTATGGCAGAAATTCTGTGCTTGTTCTTTGTTCAATTGCTTTCCATTTTCATGAAATCAAAAGTAATTTTGTTATTTTGTGTGGAGGTAGAAATAACAATAAAGTATTTGAATGATAGTAACAGCTAGAGAGAGGCAGGACTGATACTCTGATAGTGAAAAATGCCTAGGCTTCCCTTGGACTGGCAAGTGGAAAGGTGATGCTAAAAGCAGCACACAGTTCTCTTCCTGCATACAAAGTCTATCACTCACCTTATTGGCCAGTTTGTTAGCCTTACTTGAGTGTTGGAAAGATATCAAGGAAAATAGGTCTTCGAACTGTAGTCACGCATTCAATGAAAAAAAGCCTGATGTTTCCTGCTACTGCAAAGTAATCAAGATAAAGCTGGCCCTCAGTAAACCAGGAACCAATCTTTATTCATTAACAATTTTGTTTTTCAATTGAAAAATTTTTCAATTTTTTCTCCTTATTATTTCTTCTTATTATTTCTCCTTATTATTTCTCCTGGGTTTTTTTTTGTTTTTTTTGTTTTGTTTTTTTTTTTTGCATTGGAGAAACGTGTGTGTGTATGTATGCATGTGTTTACATATTTTTACAAATACACGTAAATTTATATCTATATGTAAATACATCTACCCATATAAGTACCTTTGCAAAATAAAACAATCACAAGCAGCTAAAATTGACTTCTCCTGATCAGCTGTACTGAGGATCCATCAGGAATGAGAACCCCAAAGCAGAATTAACAGACTCCTTGGAGGCAACGTGGGCCAACTGGGCCATGTTCTCACTGCCAGCTCCCACGATGCAGACAGGGAACAGGCTGATGCACCTGTTTCCAAACACCTCCACTGCTCTGAATCATTCTGTCTTACTATTACATTATTACAAAGCATTAATATTACAGTAGTGGACAGGAACGAGTTGAGATAAGGCATTAATGTGCAAGGCTCTACAGCGAACTTATTAATGGCATACTGGCTGCCTAGAAAAGCTCACATAAATTTAGAGGGCCCAAAGCAAAATCTCCCCTGTAGTGGAAATTACTCATCCTCCAAGCACCAAATGCCCCATTAAGCTCCAGGACGTGCAGAAGGACATGGTAATTACATTTTTCCCCAAGTTGTTTGTGGTTACTGTTTTCTGTACAGAAAATCCTCTTTATTCAATTTTCAAAGGAACTCCTGGTCTGCACATCTTCCAGATTTATCCAGTTCTCATAGAATCATAGAATCATAGAATCACAAGGTTGGAAACAACCTATAAGATCATCTAGTCCAACCATCTCCTCATCACTCATCTGAAGAGCTGCTTCAAAGCACCAGGCATTTCATGCTCTATGTTAGAGTTGCACTGCTAACTCATAAACAGGTAATAATGAGCAGCGAAATAAGTAACAAGAACTATGACAATGATGGATAATACTCAGAATTATAGAATCATTGAGTATCTCAAGTTGGAAGGGACTTACAGAAACAACCCCTCATTCTTCCACACAGGACCACCCAAAATCAAACCATGTGTCTGAAAGTGCTGTCCAAACACTCCTTGAACTCCGACAGCTTGGGGATGTGCTCAGTATTGCCCTGGGCAGCCAGTTCCACACACACCACCCTCTGCTGAAGAACCTTTCCCTAACACCCAACCTGACCCTGCAGCCACCATGAGGCCTGCCCTCAGCCTCCTCCTCTCTGGGCTGGACAAACCAAGGGACCTCAGATTCTCCTCATACATCTTGCCCTCTAAACCCTTCTCCATCTTTGTAAACTTCCTTTGGACACCATCTAACAACTTTACATCCTTCTTAGATTGTGGTGGCCAACCTGCTGGCAAATGCAAGCTGACAGATGTTTGGGGGATAACAAAGAAGTGTTGCTTGGCAGCTCAGCTGTTGAGCACACTGATTTCCACATACGCAACACTGGGTCCCATTCCTCTTAACTTGCTCAGGAGAACCTGGGCATCTCCCACTCATGTTGCTGTGAGCGCTAAGTGTTTTTTCTCACATTGCGAAGGTGTATTTATGTAATGTTGTTTTAAAGTTCAGATGTCTTAGTGACAGAGACCTTTTATGCAAATATTTGGAAGCTGTTCTTGTGAGAGCTTTTAAAATTTATCTCCCCTGGAGTACTCCAAGGTTCTAGACAGATTTATTCCCTCCACATATGCTTTGTTTTCTGTCTCTCTCTCTGTTCCTCCCCCTGTTGATGTCCTGTAAAACATATTAACTTCTTTGCCTTACAGATATTTACTTCTAACTTATTCAAGAGATGATCCTGAAACTCCATAGCTACATGAATTAAACATTATCTAGTCTTTGGAAGTGCAGATGTGGCTATGTTACATTGACTGTAAGGATTTATAAAAATAAAAATAAAAAATAAAAAATTCCTTTTCCGTGACTCATTAGGCATTATTCTGTTTGAAATCTATCTCCATATGCTGACTTGTGTATTTTATCAGTGGCTATAAATATCCGGAATGGGTACAACCCATTCAAATAAATATATGTAGCTGATTCTTGGCCCTTGGATGAGATCAATAACTATAATCAACCCCTTCAAATTAAGAATTGGTTTATGCAACTGACTCTTAAATGTTTCTTCCAATATACTTCTAAAGGGGGAGCAAGTGCTTTTAATTCCTACCTTATGTTGCCTCAGAGTTGCAATTACCGCACCATTTCTTTGGATTTAATATTTATATTATTTTTTATGTCTCCATGTATCTAGTCCATAAATTCCCAGGCATTCTTTCCCACTTGGGATAACTTCACCTCCTTTAGAAATAGCAAACCATAGACTTAAGAAATACCTTAATGCAGAGAAGACTAAGGAGGCAGAGGAACTAACAAATTACATGGAACACTCATATCTTGCATTTATTTTGCATAATTCTTTAAAATAATTGTGCTGTAATGACTTTTTCCCCCATCCAGAGAGCTTTTGGAAAAAACCTGCCCATTGAATATATATCCTAGCACTAAGCTTACACTCAACTTTTTTTTTTTTTTTTTTTTTCTCTGATAGGTCAAAAAAACCCAAAAGCTATTACTAGGAGGAGATCTGCTTGAGGACACTACCGCTGCTTAATCTGCATATTCCTATAATGTGTGATAATGATCTAAACTAAAACAATTAAATGCCATTAACAGGTACTGCAGATAGTAAGCAAAGACCAGTGAAAACTAAAGCTGACTGGGCTTATTTTCAGTTGCAGTTTGTTTAACTATAGTTAGGAAAACAGCGCCACTGATTTCAGGAGAGCTACGCAAGTTCTCCTGTCAGTCATGTATGCAGGGGCTTAGCATTGTTTCTGGTTAAAGCAGCTTCACCCACTGTGACACAGATCTCACCTTTCAAGGAACAATGTATTAAAAGGTAAATGTGAAAGACCACAGCTGCCAAGCTCCAAACAGGAGGTTTACATTGAATTAATGGTGAAAATGTTTGGGGCCCTTCTAGAAGTAGCATCTGTTTCTATGTCTGGTCATTGTTTAGATTGTTTATAAGCATAATTTTAGATTTATTTGGTTAGCCTTTGGATAGCCTCCTAAAATAACAATTGATTCTTAGAGTTTTCAAGGTAATTAAGAAGCAAGAGTTTAATGTTATTATTTTATGAAAAGAACATCTTTTGTAATATATCAGTACCTACAAATACAGGAAATAGCTTTATTATCTCATGGAAAAAGGAGCTGAAACGTCACATACTTGTTGTTCCCATCATAAACTATGCTAATCAAATTTCTTCGTAAGAAAAACAGAAAAGCACATATTTTTTTGATAATTCTCCTCTGCCCCCAGTACTTACCACAATATCTAACTTTATGTTACACTTCAAGAGAGAGATAGGAATAGATAGGATGAACTTCCTCCAAAAATAGTGGAAAAGAACAGGGAAATGGGTCTTGAGGATACATGATTTGCATCAAGCTTAAAATGAACAAAAGGAGATAGGAAAAAGTATTTTCCATATTAGTCAATATGAGCTCCCCCTGCACTGGTAGAAGTGCTGCGAGTCTTTCCATCTTGAGAGGTCAGGATTTAAAAATACTGCACCAAAATAAAAATGGACAGAAGTCTGATTGGTTTTGCAAACGTTCATCAAGGGGAGTCCCAGTTTAGATCAAAACTGTGCTTGTAGAAATTAGTATCTGTGGAAAGGTTTTGCAAGACTGAGGTAGATTTAGTTGGATTATAATTATACTTCTCATGCTTGCTAGATTGTGCATACCAATATATAGACTTCAGAATTAAAGAGCATGAACTTTCCTGAATTTGTTTGCATTTAAAGGGCAGAACTCCAGTCTAATGAGAACATTTATGGAATTCATTCTTCAGAAAGAGTGACCCCACATTCTGCTTGTGTAGTTTTTGGCTCCTCTTTGTGTAACAAGCTGTAACAAACCCTGAGATTAAAACACCTTACTATTTCCCTTTTGGCTTTATGGTTTATGTCCATTGTGAGCTTAAAATTTATTTCATTTCATTTATTTCATGTACAATATTCCGAAACCACACAGTACTCCACAAAATGCACATTGATAAGGACGTTGGCAAGAATCAGAAAAGAAAAAAAAAACAGCTTTTTGAAAAATGTGCTGTATGTGGATATAAATTGAAGAAAAGTTTTTAATCTCCCTAAAAATGTGCTACATGCTCATCCCACCAGAGAAAATATTTTTAAATTGTGAAAATGTAACAAAGGCTCTCTTCTGGGTGACCTCCCTACATTGCTCCATCAATAAAGTATAAATCCAAGAGAGATGCTTCAAAATAGTGCTGTAATAAGCAATAGCCCCACGTAGTTCAGGAAGAACTACACATACCTGGTAGAGCAGAAAGAACATTAGATAAAGATCTCAACAGAAAACATGAATTCAGATCCTAGGTGATAGAATTTATCACAAAACTTCAAGACTTTTGCAACCTCTTTATTGAGGTGTACTTATATGTATGTACCTGTACATGAAATAATCTCCTGTGCATAAGCAGTCTGTAAAAAGAAGATTGAACTATATATTTATCTATTACCATTTTTATGTAGATTAATTAAAATATTTGGGAAGTTTTCCATTTCTCTGATATTAATGTTAACAGTGCCAGCACAAGCTGTCAAGAGCAGTAACAAGGAATAGTTAGAAAAAATAAGATAACTGAGCTGAACAAAGTACATGGAGCTTTGTCTGTTGTACTCTTTTTCCATTTAACTGGGTTTTTCACCAATTATGGCTCACATTCAAGCTATGCTGAAGATCTGCTGGTAAAATAACATCAAAATATGTGCGTAACATCTTAATGGTAAATGCATATTTCAAGTTATTTTAGGCAAAGGAGGCACTGCTGCAGAAAGATCTGATCTTTTCATTTGCTTGAAAAAGAGCAGAAATCATGCATACCTGGTCTTTTTGATATTTACCCAAATTTGCCTGGGGAGAACCTTTTCTATGGCAATGAAGGCAATCAACCATATTATCATACAAGTATGCAGAAGTCAAATACAGAAGAGGGAGTGAGCCAAGCTGACTTACTCTACTGTAGCTGAGAGCCTCCCAAAATTGAATTGTATTCTGCTATTTAAACATCTTGTAGTCTTACATTTCTCCTTTCTATATGTTTCTAATCTTATAAAATTAATTTGTCATATTATACAAAAATATAAATTTCTGTATTTATCAGAAACGCTAGCAAGATTGCAAGTAAGAGGCACTGAGATTTTATGATGCAGTTGGTGGGTTTTACTCCCAAATAATCCATGCTCATGTGAGTCTATTTCACAATCTTGATATCTTTGTACTGTTATTATTTTAAGAAGCAAAAGTCAATCCGTTCCAAAGATCACCTTGTATCTGTGAACTCTGGAAGTGGCCACTGATAGGAGCACATGTACACAGCTTTACAGGAGGGAGCCCTGCAAAAGGCCATAGGGATGACTAGGGGTGTAGAGCTTGTTTTCTTGGAGGAGAAGCTGCAAGAGCTGGGACTGTTTAGTGTGGAGAAGGGAAGGCTCAGAGGAATCTTATCAATGTGTATAAATGCCTGATAGAAGGGAAGGCTCACTGATAGGGCAAGAGGCAATGGTTGCAAATGAAAACATAACAAAACATAATATTCTATCTGAATGCAAGAAGAAAGCTTTTTTACTGTGAGGGTGATCAAGCACTGGCACTGGCTGTGCAGAGAAACCGTGGAGTCTCCATCCTTGAAGATACTCAAAATCCAACTGATTACATTCCTGGGCAACCCAGTGTAGATGACCCAACTCAATGTGGAGTCCCCAGAGAGGTGGACTAGACAATCTCCAGGGGTCTTTTCCAACCTCAAAAGTTCTATGACTCTGTGAAAAGAGAAACTTATGCCAATCATTCCAGTTCAGCTCCAGTGGAGGAAAGATAGCAAAATGAAGAAGTTGATCGCATTGTAGTTCTTTAAGGTAATTAAGATTGCACAATACAAAACGTGTGTTTCTGAATCTTACCAATCACAAACAGATAAGGGAAAAGATTGGGTTTCTGTGTACCCTTGTCCGTGTGGTGAGTTGGCCTTAAACACTGCACTTAACCTATTGTGAAATCATTATAAGAATGTTGATTTCATAAGAAGTATGAAAATATCTATTAAAAAAATTCTTATAGAGCTGGTGTGTATTTTGAAGCTTGCTACACAATGAATACAAAACGACCAGTTACTTTTACATGACTTAATCTTATACTACCGCCTAGTGGCTAATATCTAAATAAGCCTCTGAAAACTTCAATCTATTTTATATATATGAATACATATATAGTAATTAAGTATGTTACAATATTTTGAATTCACTTTTAGAAATAATGTTATGTATATCATATGTCCACACATTAACAATCATGCCCAGTATAGTGAAAAGCAGAGAAATTTCTGTGACGGACACTAACATTCGTGTTGAGTTCTACTAGAGATTGAGTGCAATCTTAATGTCAACAGGATATTCATTTTAATTTGGCTGTGGTTTGAGTTAGAACTATTTCAAAAAATAGCTGTAGAGACGGACGTCAGCCATCATGTTTAGAACATCATGTTGTTTCTCATTTCTTTTCTCTGAAGTAGATTGTGTTATAAATGTCCAGCTTTGTGTTTCTATCTCCAAAGCTATTATGGTTCAAACATTCATAAGGATGGTGATGAATAGAGATTATGAAATGGGAAACAGCCATAAGCTGCAGCACAGGAAGTTCCGCACCAATGTGCGCAAGAACTTCTTTACAGTGAGGTGACGGAGCACTGGAACAGGCTGCCCAGGGAGGTGGTGGAGTCTCCTTCTCTGGAGATGTTCAAGACCTGCCTGGATGCCTACCTGTGCTACCTGGTGTAGGGAACCTGCTTTGGCAGGGGGGTTGGACTCGATGATCTCTGGAGGTCCCTTCCAACCCCTACAATTCTGTGATTCTGTGATTGTTTTATTCATTGTAACAGATCCAGATATGCTAAGCTCTCAGACACCTATTTCCTGCTTGATGTCCTAGTTCATATACCCAGCTAAGTTCACAAATTCAAGCCCACGTGTACATCAACCTTGAACAAGTCTAAATTATACAGGAATTCCAGGTTCCACAGTTTCCTCCAAACCCTATTCTAGCAGCAGTATATAAATTAGCTTAGAGGAAAACATCAGAAAGAAAAGAACAGTTGTGCAGCTGACAGGAACAATAACTGCTAGGAAGAAAGGCTTCCTCTTCAGGAAGATGAATTTCCAGCTCCTTACACTACGTGGCTTTTAATTCGTGGCATTTTGTATGCCTGCTACAAAACTTGTTCCTACTGCACCTATCAGCATTCCTCATCACTGTGGGAGTTACAGCAGATAAAATAATAGATGTGCACCTGGACTACTTCTAAAAATAAACAAACAAATAAATAGATAAAACCATATCTACGTGTAGACAGATAAAATTCGTTTGGGTCTGGTCACTAGAGGCTTCTGTATCTTAGGTCTTTCCGGAAGAAGAAATCGTATTGCCTGGTTAGGTGGAGCAGGAAAAAAAAGGCAATTTAATTTTGTCCACCAGGTGGCACTTCGCTATAAGGCCTTTATGTTTAAAAGGTCATCTGGAAGAACTTAAGTTATGATTATATGAGGTGTAAACAGTTATTGAGCGAGGATCAGTCTATTTCTGGAAATACCCAGATCTCTTCTGGGAATGTGATTTTGATCTTAATGGAGGGAATGGGATTTTTGTCACTGACTTAAAAGCAACTTGGCCTCAATTAGGTGAAAGCTTTAGGGAAATAGAATCTATTTGCACTGTGTAGGACAGTTGACTTTTTTTCCTCTAACTCATTTGTTAGTGCTGGTGAGTGACTCAAATCTAATGCAGCAGAGAAAGGGAAAGAGACTGGCACAAAATCAGAACACTGGACACTGAACAAGCCAAACAGGTGATACAATTTATTCTCGATGAGCTTCCTACACTAGAGAAAACTTTCCAGTAGATGACTCGTAAACTTTTATTTTGATATAATCTTAATCCAACACACGTGTTGTCTGGTGTTCCTTTTCCAGCACACTAGCTGGAAGTTAGGCTGCACACATCAATATATTGTAAAGATGTTAGTGTAGATGAAAAAAAATCTCTAGTGGGGGCATCACAGTTTAAGTTTGGAAAATGTCATTTTAACAGTCATCCATGCAAAAACTGTAGTTTGCTGTTGTTTTAAATGCTTGATTGTCAACCGGATATCCATTTTAATTTTGCATGAATATGTGTGAGTGTGTCTAGGTAAGTGTAGCAACATAAGGTCTAGCTGATGTACAGTATATTGATGGAAACTGAAACCCAGTGGAACAGATCCACCTCTTGTGGCAGCATTCAGTGCACTCCACCATCCCCAGCTGATGCACTCCTGAAATACAACTGCTGGCCACATTGCTAGAGCCTTTCCATCCTTCTTCTCTTCCAGCAGCAGCTCTCTGAAAGTAATGGCTTTCCCAGAAGCCAAACACTGAGATCACAGAGAAGCTCTGCCAAATCCTTTGTGCTAGGAAAGATCTCTGACATACTCAGTTGGTGGTTAGAGAATAGCACACTGCTGACATGGAATTGGAGAAGAGGTTTCACTCCCAGTCCTGCCATCCGACATTTTGGCTTTGTTTTTCGGTTCATTTGCATCAAGGGTTCAGAGCCATTTGGTGCTGTCATATTGTTTACTTTTCCAGGCTTCTAAAAGGCTGCTGAAAGCATCTCTGTGTACATTATTTCTATCTTCTTTATGCAGAGCATGAATAATTATTGAACGTTTCCTGAACCCTGCCAAGTGTTGTTCTGCTGTAAAAGTGGGTTTTAATATCAGTAGTAAGTGAGCTGGAAAAAGGCTTCAGGTAGACAAGAATACACACAAGAAAATAGTATTTGAGACATCTAGTTCTCTTAGAAATTACCCTTGTTAACACACAAAACTGATATAAAAGTCCAGTTTATTTCAACCAGTTTCTTACTGTCAATGAAGTGTTTCCAAGGCATTTGCTTAAATCTTAAATCTTAAATGACTGCACAAGGAGGTGCAGTCATGTGCTGATCTACGCTATGTGGTAGGAATCTGCCTGACCCTGTGATGTCACTGGAAGCAGGCACTGAGCTGGAAATGATAGGTTAAATCAGTGTCCAGTTGTAGAAATCAGCAACTCAAGCAATAAGCGATTCCCAGAAGCATAACAGCATGCTTAAATTACACTGCTGCTGTTGCTCAGCTGAGACACTTCCCTCATGGTCTCATGATAAGTTTTAGCTGAGCTGTTAAACACACATACATAACTGAAAAGTTGCACTCTTAAGATTTCCCATCTGCTATGCCCTAGAACCTCCAGATGTAGCTGTAATGTTCTGATTTTCTGGCCACGCTGAAAGTACTTGAGGGTCTCTGCACAGGACACTGTGCACCTCAGGGGAGCACCTCCTGATAGAAAACTTTCTGCAGGGGAACATTTTCTTTCCAATCATCTCCACTCCCTTCATACCTCCCATTCTGCTAGTTCCACCCTTGTTCTTCTCCCTCAACACAGAATTATTACTGAAATGCTTTACGAAAGGAATTAAAGAGGAAAATTTTCTTACCTACACCTAATTCATTCTAAAACATACTACAGAAACTGAGGATAAGACTGTACATTATCATTGGGCCACAGTGACCAAAAGTAGGACAGTAACTATTTTTGCTCTTGTTTTAGTTCTCTTTCTCCTTGTACTTTTCATATGCCAAAGAACTTGGTACCTGGAAAGGGATCTGACTGCTGCAGAACACCAAACAAATTTCTGATACACGAAAAGGAAAAGCAATGAAATTTTTGAGAATTTTATGATTTATCCCCAAAAAGGAAAAAGAAAAAAAAGAGGCAGACCTAAGGAAGTGCTCTTACTGAGACAGGAAGGAGAGGTGACAAAAGAGAGCAAGGATGAGGTTAAGTCAGACATGCAGAAAGAGCACTTTAATGTGATGAGACTCAGGCATCCTCTTGAAGTTTGGGGGCCCACTTGGTGCCAGGCTCTTGGCCCAGGATCTCAGCGGAACAACACTGCTAATGAGCCACAGACACATCTCCCTGATACACTGTTCCAGGTACAGACTGCAGCTTCCAGACTGCAGCTCAAAGGGAGGAGATCAGTGAATGCTCTTGGTTCTCCCTTCAGCCCTGAAGGTGCAAATGACGATGTCTTTTCCCACATCCTCCATCGAAAGGCAAAGGCTAAAAGCAAAGTTGAAGCCTACAACATTTCTTACAAGTCTATAGGTATGACTTTGAACTCAGTACACTTGTAATCCCTATAATGTCTATATTTTTGGCTGCTTTGATCAGTTAAAGGTTTTCTTACAATGAGATGCATTATTTGACTGCCATTTTGAAAGGATTCAGTGGTGTATCAGAGAATGACACGTACCACAGACATAGCTAAACGATTGCATAAAACAGTGAAAACCACAGTTAAAGTTCAGGGCAGCTTTTTGGCATGATCTTATACTGTGATCTGCAGGAGTGCTTCTCTACAGAATGCTAAATATTTCAGCTGACAGCAAGATAAGACAATCAGATAGGAAAAACAGTGAATTCTAATTGAAAGCTAAGGATTGTAAAAACTTGATGACAATCTCAAAGCGAAGGAAGGAGGCTGCAGAGAAACTGATTTGAGCAAGTAATTTGAATTTAAACAGGGTTCAGTTTAATTTCACAGTACTTCTCTTTCCAAATGTAAAGATCAGAAGCTTTACTAGATAATGTATTTGGGAACATTTCAGCATAGGCATTTCTTAAAATTTCTGACATTTCCTTTTAAAAATAATTCTAAAATAAAGGACATTTTGCTTTAGGCAGTCAAGTTTTGCTGCTTTGGATCAACAAAAGTTCTCCTTATTTTGCATGGTCATATCCTCAATTGTACAACAGCAACGAAACTGACAGGGAATTTCTACAGTCATTGCTGAGGTTCCATTTGTAGCCTTGCAGGCAGAGTAGCACTTTTCAAATAATCAGTTGCAGTGTAAAATGGACTGTAATATCACATTTGGCTTGTGTCACATCTATGGCTTCTAGTGCTAATTGTACTAAGAAGGGCAGGGTACAGAAGGAAAAGCTATAGGGTGTTAAATGTGCCCAACGTCATCATACACTTTAAACAAAATGTTGAATTAACACCCAGGACATGGGTTTGACAGCTTGCCTCCTTCTTGACTAGATGTATTAACTTAATGAGCTTCCATCTCTTAAAATTACCTGCCCTAATTAATTAATTGTCTAAACAACATTGGAACACATTTGGTCAGCAAGGCCAATCTGAAGGGTTGGTCTCCATGAGAGTTGGCTGGAATAAACTGTCTTATTCTGAATGTTCCAGGTTAGCTGACCAGAGTGGAAAATACAATCTTAAAAAAAATAAAGTTACTTTACTCCAATACTGTTATGTTCTGACGCATTTGAGAATCAAAACCTATGTAGTTTTAGTCATCAGCAAGGGAGGAATAAGGATATCAAAAAGAAAATGAAACTTAGCTGTTAGAAAAGCTTTTCAATACCTTTCTATTTCATTGATTTTCCCCTTGGAATTATTCATTTTCTTTCATCTTGCTCTCCTCTTTTCATTTTTTAATAAGCAAAACTGACATGGAGTGCTGGAGCAGTCATACTGTTCTTCAGCAGCAATAAATTTGCTCCATTCTCTTTGAATGTCTCCCCTGAATATGAAGTACAAAAAAATCTGAAAAGGCAAAAAATCCTGGGGTACTTTACAAGTTAGAAGGGTCCCATTCATTTATCAGAAACTTCTATTCAGAATCAGCTACTCATCGTCAGAAGATAGATAAGTTATCTGGGCACTGTAACATTTTCATTGTATCTAAGCTCAAACACTAGTGGAGCCAAATCATGATCTCTGAGTTGCTTTGCAGTGGTTTAACCTGGCTGCTAGCTGAGCACAGTGGTTCATTCACGTGTATATATGAATGTATATAACAAGTGATGTACAAGCAATTGCTCACTACCCCCTGACTGATGCCCAGCTACCCAAACAGTAAAAAAAGAGAGTTAAACACCCACCCCCTTCAAAACTCCTTCCACACAATGACTGATGGTATGGAATATCCCTTTGGCCAGTTTAAGTCAGCTGTCCCAGTTCTGTTCCTCAACACTAATGTAGAAGAAAAAAAACAAAGTTTAAAAAAAAAAAAGAGGCATTTCAATGCAGAATTTATGCAGTATTCTCTATATCAGAATAGATAATATTTAAGCCAATTTGCTTAGGAGATGAGGAACAGAAGGGTTGATAGCCGTTAACAACTCAATTATTTGGAATTTGCTTGTTGGTGTTTTTCTGGGGGCGGGGGGGAATTCCTTCACATTTCTGAGTTTCTCCTTTCCTGCTTACTGTGTTTGTCTTTTGTTGCCCCAAGGAGAAATTGCAGTAGCAATAGTTACTTCTTTACATTTCTTTAATTAAATTCTGGAAAGCGGCAGATGCTTACATTTGCAATCTCTATAACCCTCAGTAAAGCACAAAGGAGTTAATCATACAGTAGGAGTTAGTTTACTTTGAATCCAGGCTGGAGCAGTGTTAATTATGTCTTGCCATTTAGATGAAATGTAGCTTGCCATCAGAATGTGTGCAGCATTGTTCTGCATAGTTTTTTCATTCCAGTAGAAAACTCTGAAATTTTAGTTCTCTGCAGATGAAATTATTAAAGACTTGACCTGTAATAGTGTCTTCTGTTATATTGAAGTACACCACGTAGACAGATAAGGCTTAGAGAAACAGGAGAATTTCTTTGTATTACTTTTAACCTGACTCAGAGGTTATTTATGTGCCCAAATATATGAATATGTACTTCTGGGAATTTTAATAGACGTCTCAGGACACTTTCAAAAACCACAATGTGAGTTTATCTGCATCCTGAGTTGCCTAAACACTTTGTCACTACAGCTTTCCAATGGTAGTACAGCGTTAATCAAAGCAAATGTTAGGCAGCTGTTGGGCATATACACAAATGCTGGCTGACTTCTTTACCTTTTGCAAAAGAAATTTGATTCCAATAGTCAGTAGTGCAGCTGGGATGCGGATTGCTTCCGGGGTCCATCCTCAGGCTGACAAGATGAGCTTTATCTTTTTGCACTCCACATGTTATTCCTCTGGGAAGGCAGGAACACAGAGCCAGCTCTCTAACCAGGTCCCTCTCAAGGAACCTAGGCACACACTGAAAAGAGATCCTAGTCAGATGGACGTATCCTGCTCAGACTCTGTCCCACAGGATAGCTACCTGATATTCACAGGGGTTTGGTCATTGATGAGCTGCAGATCAAGAACTTTATTTAAATGAATGATTTTGCAAGTACTTTTTAAAATCAAATACATTTGAGGAAATCTTGCTATGCTTGGGGACAAATATCAAAGAAGAGAGGTAAAATTCATCACATAAATTACCCGTTATGAATTATTCACAACATTTATCTGGAAATTTAAAATTAGTGCAAGATAAAGATCCTAATTTATTACTCCTTTCCCTGAAGCATGAGAGTATGTGAGAGCTTCAAATAATGAAGCTTTGTTAAAACAGGATTTTCTTTAGTTTAAAGCACATCACTTAGGCCTTTATTAACAACTCACTTGGATGAATTTTATCTGATTTGTAGTTATGTTAATTACAGAAAGTGAAGTTGGAGCCATGTAAACTGAAGTCTTCAGCAAGCATAGCCCTGACTCATCAGGCTTCTCTTGAGTTTCATGCACACACACACACACACAGAGCTTTCTCACAGGCTGCTATTGTCAGAAAATAAAATGTCTTTACTGCGGGCAGGGGAAAAAAAAAAAATAAAAGGACCAGCCAAGCTAAAAAAACAGAACACAAATTGTGTGTTTTTCTGTTTGGTCTTTCTCCTGATGTCTGTTGATCTGATCATCCAGGGTACCAGGAAGCATCCTCAATTAAGTACATTCATTCAGGCCATTCCTCTTTTTGCTGTCTACTCATGCTTATATAAATGCACTGCTACTTGCTGGAGAATAATTGGTTGCCACAGTGAATTTTGCTTGCATCTACAGCTCCATCAGGTTGCTCAGAGCAATCTTTGTTGAAGTGCCCGTAGCTTAACTACCCCTACCCTCAAAACAATGATAATGTTTCATGTAAACCCAGAGAGATTCTCAATGGATGAGGGGAGGTGGAATTTAAAGCTGAGGATGAGCTCACAGATCCATCATGTGAAGCACTCAGCACCAGTTCCCATCTCCCTGCTCTCGTGCCAAACACCTCAAGCCATTTGTTTCTGTGCCTACGACTCAAAGCACTGTCCTAGTTTAGATTCAAGAAAACTGCTCATGGGACAAAGCTAGAAATGATCACACACCTTCTGTAATACTTGGCTGACAAATTGCCATCCAGAGAAGTGTCTGCTCCATAGCAGGAAAAGCTGGGAGGGCAGTGGGCCACCAGGGAAAGCCAGGAGGGCCCTGTGGAACCAGCATGGTTTACACGTGGGTTTGTGCTGTAAAGATGAAGCATCATTTCAGTAGACTGTTAGGCTTATTTTACCTAACAGATAAATTGGGGCAGCAATTTTATTGCTGTTGAACAGGGCAAAAAGGACTGTAAAAAGAAAAGGCTTGTATTACTGAGGAGAGCAGCTAGAAGTATGAGATCTCTGTGTGACACTAAGAAGCAGATTGGACTCATGAATCCAGTGTCCTGCAGTAAACAAATGAATAAATACAATGCTACACTGTCTATCTGTTTTCAAAGTATTTTGGGCCTGCTTGGAGCTTATTTTATGGAAAAATAAATGCTTAGGGAGAGTTCATTGCAAGAAAAAAGATCAAATCTCTTCAAATGATAGCCAAAAAGAAAGGTCATAAATTAAAGCGGAGCTAAGTGAGTGAAGTAAGCAAAATAAAGATCAGCTAGTTAAGGGCAAAGCTGCACTGGGATCACTCTGTAACTCTACCAGATTTTCAAACCAGGACCTAGATTTTGCTTTCTTCTGTGGGGTTAGTGGAGGTGAATATGGTTGGCGCAAGCACACTGTGCAGAAACAGGCTGGTCATCAAGGATGATAAATGAACCTAACCTAATAAAATGAAATCAAAAGGGGAAAATTTAGATTTGATACCAAGAGAGGAGCTTTTTGTCAGATTTTTTAAGGTGAAATATGTGAAATAATACTTAAGATAAATGGCACAACGCACTTGGGACATAAAAAAAATCAGATTGCTGAATGCATTTGCAAAGGTACAGCAGAAAACCACCTCTGATGCCTGGGAATATTCCAGGTGACCTTTTGTGATAGCTCTTCCCCATTAATGTCTTGTTTCTCCTCCTGATCCCCCATATATGAGTCCACATAAATTTTGCTTTGGCCCTCAGGTGAGATTGCATGATATATTTCAACAGCTGGAGAATAGGGATTGCTAATGGGAGCTGATCTTCAGTGTTCCTTTGTCATTATTCATGGAAGAAAAAGGAACCAAATTAATGGTTTCATTTCATTTTCATTCAGTATACTCTAATATATTTTCATGTTTTGAATTCCAATTTCTCCCAGTTCACATTGTAGCCTGTATTGGAAAAGCCATTTCTTGTGTTTCTTAATATGCTTTAAGGATCTAAGGAAATTACAGAATTTAGCAGCTTTACTTCAGAAATCCATGTAAGAGCTACAATGACCACCATAAGCTGCATGGTCATACTGGACAAATTGTTTGAGAGTTTAGGGAATTTACTTATATTAACATCTGGAATATAAAGTAGATAAAACCCATCAGAGAATTGGAAATGTTTCATTTATCAGTAAATCCATTAAACTCTACTAAACCACATTGACCCCTTCCCAGTTATGACAAAAGTTTCCATTACCAAAGGTTTAAAGAACCTCTGTTTTTTCCATGCCTTTTAATATTTAGATGAACTCTGGAGTTTCAAAAGATTCGGGATTAAACTCTGCACTCAGCAATCTGACTGAATCTCATATTGAATTCAGTTTGGTCTGTTAGTTGCATATAAAATAAAGAAAGAATAAAAGGTAGGTTGTTTGATTTTATTTTTTCCTGAGTCCTTAACTACATACTTATTGCAGAAAGTCAGCCAGGCTGATAAGAAATGGCAGACTGCGGGCAGGTACAAACTTGGCTCTTCCCCTGTCCCAGTCCTTTCTGAGACTCCTTTCAGGGGTTGTTTAGTGTTAACATGGCCTCAAAGGCTCAACTGGGTTGGAGCAGATGCAGGATATGCCACTTGCAAAGCTGTTCAAAACATGATTTTAGGTTGGTTAAAGGTGTTTGTGCTAGTCCACAGAGCCAACCCATCAAAAAGTGTTGACCTGTTGGAACCAGCAAGGTGTCTCACATTTCTGTGTTACACAGCTATGCCCTTTTCAATCTAGAGCACTGATTTTGGTTGCATCGCATCATCAATCCACTGACCCAGGCTTCATAGAATCATAGAACGGCTTAGGTTAGAAGGGATCTCAAGGATCCAACCCTTCTGCTGCATGCAGTGCCACCAACCTCCATTTCTAATACTAGACCAGAGTTTCATCTTGGCTTTTGTGCTCCAGAGAAGGAGTGGGATGGGAAAGCCCTGAAGGCCCAGCAGCTGAGATCCCACAGAGCAGTTCACTGCCTCAGCCCTGGCAGTCTGCGGAGGCACGAATGAATGCTGGGGAGATGGACAAGGGAAAAGAGTGCAGGATGAAATGGATGCATTGTGCCAGGTCTCCTGGCCCTTGGGCAACTAACCCAGTGTAAGCACTCTGTTCTGTCTGCATGTGATCTCCCAGTAGCACATCTTTCCTCAGTGCCTTTGATCCAGCTGCTGAAATACTGCCCCCAACGTCAGCGTGGCACTTGGCCCCAGGATGTCTTTGAACCCTGGAAGCCAGAAGAACACTCTCCAGAAGTATCCCTACAGCACAGTATTCTTTGCCAGGCAACTACTATGGCTGCAGCCAGAAAGCACAAACCTGGCTAGAGCTGTTACCACCACTGTGATCTGGAGAAGTGTTTCAGAAAGGCTGGTGTAGTTGGCCTGGTGTGCTTGGCCTAGGTCTGAGCAAAGCTTCAGCACTCAGTCTTCCTCCTACTGAACCTCACATTTTTCCAGAAATCCCATTAATTACAAATTTTCTCAGGATATCCTGACTCTCTCTAGTGACCTCCAACTGATAAACAGTTGGTTAAAAGGATCCTTCTTCACCCCTTTGGAGATGTTCTGACGTATTTCTGACATGGAAAATAATGGGATATTCTTCAGAATCTACCCTTCAACTTGCATGTCTGCAACTTATTTGGGCCCACTGGCACAGGCTGCTCAGGGCAGTGGTGGAGTCACCATCCCAGGAGTTGTTCAAGAATGGTGTAGATGCGGCACTGAAGGACATGATTAGTGGGCACGGTGAGGGTGGGCTGGCATTGGATGCAATGAACTTTATGGTCTTCTTCAACCTCACTGATTCTATTCACCCTAGATAGCTGTTGCTCATCAGTAAAATCACACTGGAATTTATGCTGGCATTTTCTGAGGCAGATAGTGGGAGAAGGCTCCATCGGCTGGGAGTCAAGGGGCTTGGAGACTGGGAAACATCACTCGGTGATCTGTGGTGGCCCTGTCTGGAGAAGGAGCACAAGGGGCAGGGGTAATGGCACCAGCACCACTGTGTGCCTGCTGGGCCTGTCCACCCCGGGGCCTGCCAGTGGGTTGGTCTAGACATGGGCCCGCACTTTGAGGAGACGTGCTCGCTGTTAGTCCAAAGGTGTGACGGCTCCGCAACTGGCAGGGTGCTTCTCTGTGGTGGTTTTCGGTTTGCTGCAGCTACTGCTGTTCGATAACGGCAGGAAAAGCAAAAACGTGGGTGGAGTGCAGACTAACAGCAGCGAGATCCGCACCCATCTAATAGAAAGTCGGACCAAATTCATACAAACGCTCCATTTCCACCGAACCCAGCTGTCACGCAGCGCCTCAGCTAACGGCTCATGGGAACGGAGCCCAGCCCTGCAGCCACGGCGCTGGGCCGTCACCAGGAGCAGCCACAGGTGCCCAGGCGCTGCAGGGGCAGGGACACGGCGGGCCGCACCCGCTGCCGCCTCCCCTGGGCCCCACTCCGGGCTCGAGGAGCGGGCTGGAACCAACGTTCCGGTAGCGCCCGGCATTCCCAGGGCGTGCTCGCGGCTCTCAGCGCTCGGGCTTCGCGTTTGCTGCAGCGCGGCGCGGCTCTCGGCAGGGAGCGCCGACCTCGGCGGGACCGCAGCCCAGCGCCCCCTCACCGCTGCGGGGCAGCGACTTGGCCCTGCCCGGGCGGCCGCCCCGGGGCCCCGCGCCGAGCCCCGCCCCGCCGCGAGGAGGAGCCGCCGCCGGCCGGGAGCGTGCGGCTCCGCTCGGCGCTGCGGGAGGAAGCGGCGCTCCCTCCTCCTTCTCCGCCGCCGCCGCTGCCGCCACCCCGGCGGGGCTCCCGCTAGCGGCCGCCCCCGCCGCCCGAGGAGCCATGGGCTCGGCGGCCGAGCTGCTGCCGCCGCCCGGGGACTCGCGCGAGCGGGAGGCGGGGGCGGCGCCCGTCCGGTACCGGCGGAGCCCGGAGGAGCAGGTCGGTGCCGCGGAACGGGGGCGGCTGGGGCCAGCGGGAGGGAAGGGCCGGGCCGAGGCTGTCCCGAGCAGAGGGAGCGCGGCGCGGGGCGGGGTGCCGCTCGGTTAGCGATCGGTTTGTGAGGCAGCCTCCGCGTTGTGTAAGCGGAGAATCAGTTCTCTGGAGTTCCCGCAGCCGTGCCCGCGGCTCCCTCGGCGCGCCGTGCCGGCTTTGCTCTCGGTTAACGTGCTGTCGGGAAGCTGACCCGCAGCCAAACGGCCGTGCGGGGCCCTTGAGGCCGTCCAAGCCCAGACACCGCGCGGCATAGTGGGGCCGCCCCACGTCCCGCACCGGGAGCGAGCTGGGAGCAGTGGGCGCTGTCGCCGTCCCTGGTTACTGGGCGCCCCGCAGGAGCGTGCCGCTGTTTCGCTGTCGTATTGTACGGAATGTATTGTAACTATGGGAGAAATTGATCGGTTCGAGCTCGCCTCGCCTCGCCTCTCCTCGGCACGCGCGTCGGCTGCGTGCCGGCAGCGGGCCGTTCCCTTCGGGCGCGGGCGGAGCCGCGTGCCTTCCCCGTTGCTGGTGGCGGAGAGGCTCTCCCCGGCGGTGCGCGTGGCTGCCTGGCTGCAACACGGGCTGCTCGCTGCTCGGACAGTGGCGCCGTGCCTGATGCCCCTTCATGGAGCCCTTGGTGAGAAATATACTTCTGTTTAATGCCTAAGTGTAGTGATCCACTGTGAATCTCTTGAGAAGGGCAACGAAAGAGAAATGTACTGTAGCTGAGATCCACACAGGGGCAAGGTGAGCCACCAGAGCACATCCCAAACTGATGTTCAGCCAGTTTCATTTAGTTTGCTTCTGTGGAAAATTCATGTTAAAAAGTTATGCTTGCTCTGAACTAGAAAGCTGGCAGCACACCAGCACACCTATGTGACCTCACAGCCAGCAGTGTGGTGCTCCTGAAAGACACTGGGCTTCGTGGATTCCTCTGGTGACTGCATAAGGCTGTGAGTCTCTCTCCAAGCCCTTCGCTGGGGAAATGGAGCAAGCAGGTCACATACCCAGCATGGGAGCGAGCTGGCTGCAGCTCCTTGCAACACAGGACAGTTAGGATGTAAATAAATAATATATGCACCCTTTAGTATCTTTTTAAAAATAAGAATAACCTTTGGGGAGTCTATTTTTGAAATGCCAAACTCTCTGGATTTGATACTGCATTGAAGATGGAGACAGTAAGGTCAGCATGGACCTGTGTAATGAAGTCTGAGAGGTAGATTTCTGGAAGAACAGAAGGATGTGTTACTAAATGTAGAGCACAGCCTGTTGAACTCATTATTGCAGTAGGCTATAAAATTACCTACCTCGGTGATTAGATTTAGAAGCTGAACAGGACGGTAATGTGATTAATATTCTCTGTGGGTTTGCGTGCAAAAATGAGGAGGGTTACCTGTATGGTAGTCTTTGAAGCACTGAAGAACTGGGGTCATGGTCTTCTATTTTATTACTGCTGCGGGTGTAATTATTTTATAAGCCTTATTGGGTTAAAGCACAAATTAAGAGTAGACAGGTGAAGTACGTGCAAGTGTGTAGTAATGAAAGATGAGGCAGAAGCCCTGAGATAAGAGGGTACAGCGGTGTCAGCCAGGAGGTGAGAGGGCCTCGTGGTCCCCGTGTGAAGGTGAAGAAGCTGTGGGAGATGCAGTGCACAGCCTCACACTGTTTCTAGGTGCAGTTGTGAAAGGGGCTTCCAAAAAGCTGCTTACTATGCGGATAAATTATGAGAATTAAGTTCTATGAGCAGAAGGAATGGGGGTAGATTGCTCGTGTAGGCTGTAATGGCTTTACTCTCTTGTAATCAAAGTGTAAGGCAATGGCAGAATTCTGTGTTGCTTTGCTGAAGGCAGGATTTCCACCTCAAATTGGTTGAAGATAAACAGAATCCAAAGTGTTGTTAGACAGCTGAACTAAAACCATCACTCCCTCCTAGAAGATGCCTAAACGTGGAGTTAATATGTGATACGTTTGTTCACAGGTAGATAAATTAGCTTAGACTAATAAGTCACCTTATTAACCCGAGTTTCTAACCTTTTTGAATGTTTTATTGTAATTTTGAGTAGCATTTTATATATGGATTTTATAAATGGATTTTATAAAAAATATATATAAAATTTATAAATTTATATATAATATACTCCATCTTATAAATGGAGTATTTTATATTGTAATAGGTGGATTCAGATCTAGAGGGACTATACAGTGGCCTTTCAGTACTTGAAGCTTACAAGAAGGAAAGGGAGCAACTTTTTATACAGTCTGACAGTGATAGGACAAGGGAGAATGGCTTTAACTAAAAGAGAAGAGATTCAGCTTAGATGTTAGGAAGAAGATTTTCACTCGGGGTGGTGAGGTGCTGGCACTGCTGCTCAGAGAGGCTGTGGGTGCCCCATCCCTGGAGGTGTTCAGGACCAGGTGGGATGAGGCCTTGGGCAGCCTCACCTGGTGGGGGTTGGAACTGGGTCATCCAGTTGGAGGCTTAGGAGAAAGTACCTTGCAACCTAAGCTATTCTGTGATTCCATTTTAAATGGTTTTTGGTGTTTCCCATTGAGAATTATTTTAAAGGAAGTACAGATGTCTTAGCTGGAGGTTTTCAAATCCTGATTTTTTTTTTTACGTGCTGTATCACTGATGTTTCTACAGCATGGAAAGAAAGAGCAGAGACTGTTGAAAGGATGCTTTCAACAGCTTCATGGTCTCTCATGTAAATGCTGTGTTGGTCATGGGACTGTATAATTTTAGTCATAAGTCAGTAGAGGCCAAGAATGTTTTAAATACACTAGTATGCACAGAAACTGTGGCACCTAGGGCTAGAAACTTATTTCTACTTTATTCTATGCTGAGTTAATCTGAAAATTGTAGGCTTCTCCTGCTTGTTGCAGGAGGCTGTTGGGATTTGTTTCTGAACTGAAAAGAACAATACCTGGCTGGATGGCATAATCCAAAATTTGTTCTGGATCTACTAACACCTTAACTTTACTGTAAAGATTCCTAACAGTGTACTAATATCTTATAAAGATTTTCTAAAAGGCATTATCACAGAATCATAGAATGGCTTGGGTTGTAAGGGACCGCGAGGATCCTCACATTCCAACCCCCCACCAAAGTGAGTTTTCTGTGAGTTGACAGAGTTTTAAGAAGAAATTAAAATAAGTAAAACCTTCAGACATAGCTGTAGCACATACAAGAGATAGCATAGTATGCCCTGCTTTTATAATGTAAAGATCCTCCTTGCACAAAGACAGAAGTGTGCAGAAACTTATTCTTCCTACGAGGAAGGATTAACCATTGCTGCTCTGCAGCATGTTAGAGGGTTATTACCATGCTGAACGTACTGGGGGGTTGTACCTTTTGTTTTGGCTTCAGCTGACCATTTTTAGTGGGGAAACTTATCCTGTGGAAATTAGGTGTTGAGGTTGTAAGGAAAAGACTGATTGGAAATGACTTTTGGTCTGATCTCTGGGTAAGATTATAGCACGGTAGGGATCAAGGTACAGGAGCAGCAGCAGATTAATTCCCCGTGTTTTAACATAGGCTTATTTTTTGTTTCCCACTTCCTTCTGTGCTGGGACTGCAATATGGTTTATCAGCTAAAGGCTGTATTGCGTTTGGAGTTTTATCTGCTCTGCACATGCAGAAGTTCATTGCCTGGAAAAGCCTTTTCATCTCCCTGACACACAGCTGCTCCTGGTGGGTAGAAGTTTGTTGCGGCAACCGTTGATCCTAATCTTCAGTTGCCATGAAAGCTGAATGAAGCTAATACATTGCTGTTGACTTTCTTATGTTGTTGCTTGTTTCTATAGCAACATCTCGGTTCTGTTTTATAAGCAGTGATGTCTAAATTCTTGCTGTGAAATAAATGTTAACTCAATCTTCATTTTGCAGGTTTTCATTGTAAGTCTTTGTTTAAGAATGGCACTTCTGTTGATAGCTATTGTAAAGTAGTTTGGGTAGCAGCAAAGTATTGTAGAGTCATTTTATTCCACGCTTTTTGATTTTGCTATTTACTTTTTTTTCCTCCCCAGAGGGAAAAAAATGAACTTTTAATCACCTTTTCATCTGGAAGTGATGTATGACTGTCTTTTGCTCTTTTTCTAATCTATCAATCCTTTAATATTTAAATATCAGATTAAAGTTAGCCTGCAGAAATGAATCTGGTTGATGTTCTGCAGGCAGTTTAAATAAGTTTGTTTCTTAATAGCATGTTGGCTGAGTATCAAGATCTTTCTACCACTTAGTTACAGGGCCAAATGCTAGACTTTGGTTTCATGCTAGCAAGTAATGCAAACAAATGCCATTCTCTTCCTGCTACAGTAGAAGAGGAAGAAAATCAGATTTCTAGTGAACCTATTTGCTCTTCTTGAGCACATTAAAGTTTGTCTGTGGCTATACACTGCACAATCAGCTGTCTGAATACAAGGAAAATTGGGGTTGTTGTGCCTCCTGATCTCTGTTACCTGATATGTGCAGATGTGCACAATGGTTGTACCAAACAGAAGCTGGTCTCTTGTTTTGGAGGGGAAGGGAGCTTGTGGCTTTTGGCATGGTTTCTGTCACCTGCCTGCTTTCTTCTCTTATTCATTTGATTGAGCTCAAAGTGTTTTCAGTTTTAGTTCGCATCCTCTAAAAGAGATGACTTTGTGAGGCTGCCTTCTGAACGTCAGTATCTAGCTTTCAAAAATACTGAAGTATGTTTTTCATTAAGTACCCATGTTGCTGAAGTCACATCTTAGTGGCTTTTTGGCATTGAAGTACACATGGGCTTCAGCTATCAGGTACGCCACCTGTCCCTTGGAGTAAAAATAACCATGAGTGAAGTAAAGTAGATAGTGAGCATTTAAATACTGAAGAAAAAATTCCTTATGTTAAAAAAAAAAAAAAAAGTGCAGGCATAGAATCATTAAGGTTGGAAAGGGCCTCTAAGATCATCTAGTCCAATCAGTCATGAAACCATCTCCATCATGCATGTAGGTGATGCCACTGTGTTTCTCAGTTACAAGTGTTTTAACGTTTCATTTTAAAGTTGTTAATCACATTTGTTATTAAACTCAAGAAGAGATTCAACAAAAAAAATATATATATACCTTAAACATGCAGTCTCCTTTTTTTTTTATAACAGCAGATGTCACCAATTGCCACTTGAAGCATGTTAGAAATAATTTGGAGACACTGCTGCTTCTGTGGTTGAGGTAGACTTTATGGAGTCCTTTTTCTGTCTCCTTTCCTTCTTCCCCACCAGCCCAGCAGGGTTTTTCCTAACTGTAAAATCACCAGCTTCTGGTGGGTGTGAAATCACCCACAGCACATGGAGAGCGGTTACTTTCCCAGTCCATCAGACTTCTTTATCTTTCATTGTTGGAGATCATGTTTGCTCAACACTCCTTGAAGCAGCATAGAGGAGCTGGTAGATTTGTGCTCAGCCTGGTGTTGTTGCAAAGAGCAAAAGAGTATTAGGATTTCTCGCGTTTATTAAAAAAAAAAAAAAAGTGAGAAGTAGGATGAGGGATGTTGGCTGGTTTGTTTTGAATGAAGTTGTATCCTCAGAGTAATTGAATTAAAGAAAAAAAGTTCTTTAGGTGAAACAGATTATTTATGTTTGCCCACTCCATCCTGCTACAGAACAAGGGCTGCTGAGCTTTGTCCAATTATTTAAGTCAATTACTTAGGATTTTATTGCACACGCGCATACATATACGTGCACCATACTAAACAAACTATCTCAAGGTCTTTATGAAAAATGTGGGCTGTGCTGCTGCTTCAGCAGGTGAAATACTAGGAAGACAGGATGTAACTCGAATAGTTGCTCTTGTCACAGGGCAGTACTGAAGTTGTAAGGGTGAGAAATATTACAGCCGCTTCGGAGCCATTCAGGTTCTGGCTCTCCATCTAGCTCACTCCTGTCTTTTTCCAGGTGGCCCCATAGCATCTCACTTATCACATCAGCCTGGTGGCAGAGGGCAGGTGATGAAGCTGGCCTCAAGGAGACTGGCAGGAGGCACCAGCATGAGTCACTGCTGTCAGATCACTTTTGTCCCCCCCAGGGATAAGCCTGGAGGGACCCAATTGATCCAGCAGGTGGGAGCCTGAGGAGCACACAGAGTGGTGCTGGTTTAGATCTGATATGAACTGAGGGTGGGCAGTGAGTCCACTGTGTCCAGAGTACGTGGGATGCTGTGTGTGCTGCATGTGGGCAGCTTCTCCGTCACCTGCAGGGGAGAGTGTTGCAGCTGCAGCCCAGCTGCATGCATAGGGAAGGTCCAGGCCCATTCCAGCAGCGTAAGGATGTCTGGGTGCTGTACAGAGGCAAAGCTCATGCTGTCCTTCAGCAAGTTAGTGGTGCTGACTGCAGAAAAGGAGAAATGCTAGCTCTGTAATTCAACGCTCTCTTGGATTAACAGCAGAACTGTGCAGTCACATTGGCAGTGTATGTGCCCCTTCAGATCTGTGTCCTCCACAGTCTCAGAAAGCTGTTCTATACAGGCTGCAAATTTTCTGTGGTAGGAACTGAATGCTCTCAGCATTTTGAGGAAAACAGACCTTGAGCTGAATGCATTGTGCTTACGTGGTTCAGACAGGGATTGGCCTTAAGCAGTTGTGAGAAGCCCAGCGCTACTTTTGTCCTTCTCTCCTAAGGAATAGTATGTGAAGCATTTCCAAGGTGGTTTGTAGGAGGAGGGGTTGTCTTCCATGGGGATCTCTGGTTTCTCTATATTGCCAAAACAGTCTTGCCCCAATGGAGATAAGTTCAAAAAGCTGCTGCTGTCAGGGTGGAGTGAGCAGCCTCTGCACGTCCTGTGGGAAGCACAGGCTCCTTGCAAACTGAGGTAGCTGTGGATTTGAGTGAATGTGATTAAATTTTGCCAAAAGCAAAAGCAGTGGTCAGAATACATATAATTTTGTGTGTTGTGGTGATGAGAGACATAACTGGTAAAGCCGCGGCCAGATGTTCATAGGATTCAGAGAGCTGAGCTGACTTCACCTTTTCTGTTGTTTTAAAGCTTGCCTAGAGAAATATTGACTTACAAGGAAGGTTTTTCTCAGAAGCACTTTAGGGATGTGGAAACTTGTGCTCAGTGTCTGCTCTTCAGAGTCTTTTACCTGGGGAAAAATGTGCATTTGATGGCATCTGCCTCAGGAAGAGATGTGGCAGGTTACAGCATCTAACCTGCAGCCACATGACCTTAGTGGCTGGGTACTTTTGGTCACAACCTTTTTCAGAGTTTGGACCTTCAAGTTCTGACTTTTTGCCAATGAACCATGGGACACAATCAGCAAAGGCTTTGCAGATGGAAATATCTCTTTTTGAATAGCTAGGGAGGGAAACTTGGGCACCAAACATCTGAAAAGACAACTCAGTATACAGAGCACTTGGAGATCTGCGGTGGGGGTGCTCAGGATGCAGCCCATGTGCATGCAGCAAGGAGCGTGACAGGACATGGGCACTTCCCCTTTGGTTCTCCGTGAGAACTCTTGTGTTTAGCTGTAAATAATCTAAACTCAAAAATAGAAACCAAGCACCACATGTTTAAAAAGGAGAAAGTGTAAATATTATGCTATTAATTTGAATGTATTAAAGGAATATAAACTGAAGAAGGAACAGGCAGTGAAGTTACATACAGTGGCTGTGCATTTGTGTAAAGAATTTCACTAATGAAACTTGCTTAAGTGGATGGATGGTCCCACTACATGCAAAATAAAAACACATTTCTATGTTTTCCTGTTATGGCAATGTCTTTCTAGTTGCAGGCTGATTCCATACAAAAAATTAGCTCAGTGGAAATTAAGAGTCAGCTGGAAATTGTGCACCAGCTGAATGCAACCAAATTCTAAAAATGCTTTTGGTAAAGTGCTCTTGGAAGAAAAGGAGGAGTTGTTTGGTTCTGAGGATGTGCTGAGGGGTGTTGGCATGCCTGCGTGGCTCTGTGCAGTTTTACTATCTCATTGGAAGTTAATAAGAGAACTCTGAGCTGCCATGTTAATGCTTATTTAACACTTGTTATTAATACTTGTTATCCATCTGGGGTATTGTAATGGTACTGGTGCTTGCCCTGCTGGTTCTGCTTTAGTCCCGTCTCTGAAGAAACCTGCTTTGTCCAGCCTGTGAAATGATTATGCAGTAGGGAAGAAAACTGCTGTCTGTGATTTACAGGCCATCATCTGTTTCCAGTTGCACTTGTTTTGGCAGAGTTGCCTGGAGCAAGGCATACTCGGCCTGAATCAACTGCAGAAGACTTTGAAGCTTTGCAAATTCCCATTATCTTTCTGAAAGCTTTTGTAAGATGTCTAAAGCGTTTGGAAAATAGACTTCACACTTATTTTGTAACTAAGCACATGCTTTTCAGTCTCCTTTCCTAGAAGCAAGCTTTGTTCAATGGCTGTAGGAATTCATGACTCCACCCTTGTTTGAGAAGGAGAGGGTGAGCTGACATCTTCTGAAAAAATAGAAAATAAAATCCCAAAGCACTGAAATGACTTTGCCTCTGTACCCTGCTTTAACAGGCTCTGCACAAATTGTTGCTGTCGGCTTATCAAATCAGTATGACCAGGCCAGGGAAGTCTCAGATCACCTTGCAGAAGTGAGAGATGCTCTCTGTGTAGGAATGTGCGGTTCTTGGTACAGCAGCTGACCAGGTGACAGGGTGCTGATATAAGCATGCCTGCTGGTGTCCCCACCAGTCCTGTGCTCAGCTCACCCTGTGCCAAGGCTTCTGGCATGTTGAAGAGTGCTGCTCATAACCCCGAGGCAAAGATGGGATTTGTTGTTGCCGTGTTTTTTCCGCTCCTGGTTGCACTGGCTGCTAGCTTGAAGCCGGAGCTACTTCTCAAACAAATGTCATGGGTCTGCAGCTCAGCAGTGGTTCCACTGAGAGCTGCTCTCTGATCCCTCTGCCATCCCATAGGTTTGTGCTCCCCATGGCATCTGAATGCAGGAAGCAAATGTATTTTTCCTTCCCAGCACATCCTTTCTGTTTTCCCTAATTGTTGCAATCAATATACCACTTAGGCTAATCATTTCATGTTTCTGCTCCATCACCCCGCAATCTTTGAGGAAAGAGGAATGAGAGTTCCCATAATAACACTTGGCTCTCAGGACAGCAAGCATCCTGCCATCTGGACTCCGTTTTGTAAGCCTGAGATTGCCTCTTCCTTTCTTGAAAAAGCTGATCTTGAGACACTGGAATTAAAGAGAAATTAATGGTTACTTGAATGATGAGTACAGTTAAAGGCAAAATGCTGAAAGCTGGAGTTTTCGTAGCCACTGGGGGAGAAAAATGACCTGTGCTTGAAAAGCAGGTTGAAGAGAGAAGGGGTGGCTGTCTGTCAGCACATGGAGTAAAATGCTGGAGTTCTCAGGTTAGACTCTTCTGTAGAACCGCAATTGAATGCGGTATTCATTACAATTTAGGCTTCTTGTACTCTTCTTGTTTTGGGATTCAGTGCTGAAACTTAAACCAAAATCTTTATGAATATGCAAATAAAAAATTGCCCAAGCACACAAAACTGAGGGACTGTGTGCTGATTTTTTTCTTCGTTTGTTTGGGGTTTTTTATTTTTCAGCATTGTGTGTGGTGGTTTGCCCAAGCTTCAGTCAGCCAGAGGGTTACATATTGTGGCTCTAAGTTTAGCTTAGAATAGAATATTAGCTTCCTTTTGTCTTCAGTGTGTGACTTTCTGCAGGAATGGGACTCCATCTATTATTTGCTGCCTATCAGAGAGCTCAGTGCTGCTGTGGGGTAGAGTTTCTGTTTCTTGCTGAGTCTGTGCCATGTAACCAGGGACACAGTGTGGCATTCATCCTTGAAGACATAATTGAAGTTGCATGTTTGCTTTTGAAAGGAATTGACTAATTGCACATGAGGTTTACAGACAATTTGTTGGACTTATTGATCAGCTGACTGAAATATTGATGAGTAGCTGCTCTTTGTGTTTTCATTGCTGCCTAATGGAAGGATTAGCAAACCCGCATCTTGAAAATGTGCCCAGTTTGTTGTACCCAAACATAAGGCAATCAGGTTTTGTGCAATGGATCTCTGGACATTGAGGAACTAGAGATGGGTTTTCAAGCTCTAATCTGATTAAAATATACATGTTGAATCAATATCTTTGGTGCATGTTTTTTGCAGTGATACTTTACCATGTTATCTTCATCTAAAGATGTTCTTCTGCCTTGGTATGAGTAAGCCCCATGATTTTTCTTTTTGGAAACCCTGCAGAACTTGCTTCCTATCCCCTCTTCATCTTTGTACCACCACTTTGTGTTCATATTGCCTTGCTTGCCTTGGATTGGTTTCCATGCCAACATCAAGATGGATGTTTGCCCTCTTCCATATCTAATTCAGTGCCCTTCTGTCAGAGATGATGGCAGCCCTGCAGTTGTACGGTAGTGCAAAGTACTTAATAGTTCATGCTTACTAGTTGTGAATTGTTCCCGTGGTTCTGCAGGTTCTGTGGGAGAGCTGTATGCCCTAGAGTGGAACCTGGAAAGGAGACAGGCTGGCATGCTTTTGTTGTGTTACTTCAAGTGTTCTGAGCGTGGACCTGTGAGTCTCATGCTTAACATTGTACCTGCCTCACAAGCTGTATCACATTTTCAGTTTCTTGACATAAGGAGTGGCTTTTTTGCATGCAAATCTTATTTTTATAAATTAAAATGTTAATCAGGTTGTTCGCATGGATCATACTAAGAACTGATAGTACAATGTATTTCTTATTTTTGTCTTCTACCTGTAGGTCCAGCAAGAACAAAGAAACCACGCCACAGAACCTGTAATAGACGATTATAAAAAGATGGGGACACTTTTTGGCGGACTGAACAAAAGCCTTATCAGAATAGGCTTCACGAGGATGTACTTTGGAGAACGGATAGTCGAACCTGTAATCATCATATTCTTCTGGGTTATGCTCTGGTTTGTCGGCTTACAAGCTCTTGGACTGGTTGCTATTCTGTGCCTTGTCATTATTTATGTACAACAGTAAGATTTTATAGATGCCCATTGTTGGATTCTGTATTTTAACACTGTCAATCCACTGTCTCAGTGGATATGGATGATTAAGTAAATGGGTGGCATATCAAAAGTTGCAAGGCTTCGAATTGTTTTTTGCTGAACTTTCAAGATTCGATGTGAGAGGGACTAAAATTATGAATTTTAAGCAAAGTCAGTAGTCCTACTGTGTCTTAACAGGGCACACATGTTAAAAAACAAACAAACAAACAAAAAAAAAAAAAAAAAAAAACCTCATCACACAACTGTATCCAAAGTAATATACTCTTTTCTACACTCCTGGGGCCTTAGTCCCCCTATTGGCATTTTATTTCTCCTACCCTCCCAGTTCCTGCAATGTTCTTGTTTCTAATTATGAAAATTTCTTGTCTGGTTTGAAAAGGACACTTGATGTGAGTGTCCTGTTTCATTGTTTGGGGACTGTGTGCTGTTTGTTCTCTGAATCTGCATAATTTCCTAGTTTATTGCCAAAAAGCTAGGTTTACATGAGGGAGGTTTGCTAAGAAACCTTCAGTGATGGGTGCCCTGAAGTGGAGGCAGCTTTGTTCATGTAAAAGCATCTTTGCTTAGTACAGTTTATAGCAGGCTTTTCTCCAGGAAGTAAGGAATCCAGAAAACTGCTTGTATACTAATGCTGGTGACTTCACACAAGGCTTCGGCTGTTGTTTAGGGCTAGGGAGGAATCACAGTCCCAAATGTAGCTCTACGTTGGTTTTGGAAATGTACTTAGCTCCTGCTGCTCTATTTTTTTCCTTGCTCTTCCCCACATCCCTCCTCCTGAATATAAATATTTGGCTAACTTACAGACTTTGTAAGTAGTTCTAACTGCAGTCTTGGGAATTTGCTGTTCCAGACAGTGCTGCTAGAATAATGTCTGCTTCCTCTGGAGTCTTGCGTGGACAACCAGAGAGATAATAGACAGAAGCTGTTAATGCCTCCCTCATCAGCTGCACTGTAGGCCAAACACAAGCTAGGAACTTGCATACACAAGCAAATCAGTCTTGTTTCCTCCTGCAAGACAAGAATGTAGTGAAATCAAGTGGCCATTTTACTTAGTAGCTTTAATTGACTTATTTCCAAAATAGGCAGCAAAATGCCTATCTGTAATTGGATGGCATGGGCAATGCAAACTTGAGAACAGGATTGAAGAATAGGTGCAAGATTCTCTCTAGCTCCCTAGGAGCCACACCAAGGATGTACTGAATATTTCAGAGTTGGATGTGCACATTTAAAGGAAAATAGTAAAATGAGACAGAATCTTTACTAAATAGGCTACAAATCTATTATTTGCTGTATATTACTTTTAGTAACAAATTTGACAGCAAATTTGACTTCATCTCTGTCAGAATGAAATTCTACATTTACTTACAGATGTAAAATAAAATGTAAAATTTACATTTATTTACAAAATAACTACTTAAGCTTTTGCAATGATTTTTTTTCTAAACCTTTTTATATTAGCAGCGATCAACAACAGATAGCTTGTAGTTGAAAATGCTGAGTCTTATCCAAAGACCTTTGAAGTTAAGTGGGGTCCTTTTGTGGTTCCTTTGTCACAACCGGATTTGCAGAACAGATTTTATGCCAACGCAATGGATCATGTTGCTTGCTGGGCTATATTTCCACAGCCCTTGACCCCAATCTTTGCAGACTTTTCTATTAGAGAACTGATGGCTCTTTAGCACAGTGAACACAAAGGTTTAGCTCAGGCACATCTAACCTGTGGGCAACATGCATACTGTGGCCCATCCCCTGCCACTGTGCCAGAAAAGCCTCAACTTTTTTAACAAGTAGTTCCGTTGTGAGGAGCCCCTGTCCAGATGTTCTGATGACCGTGGCTGTGAGTGGATCTGGGAGGCTCTGGTGAACCAGCAGGACAGCGTGCCTGAGACAGAGGCCCAGGGTGTGTCTGAATGGGAACCGGTGTTGACTGGCAGCTGGTTGAATAGTCAAACTGGTGGCAGGGAAGTGTTTTGGCAACAGGAGGTGTTCCTACATACAGGGCTTTGTTGCTCACAGCTGGAACTCCAAAAGCAAACAGTAAGCACATGCTGGTGGCAGGAATTTCTTTACTCAAGTGCCTACAGTAAACTTTGTCTTTTGTTTCGATCCCTTGGAAAGCAGAACACCTGTTTATACTGTTGCGTATTTATATAGCTATAGTGGTGGGTTTGAGTGTATTCTTTTCTTCAATAAGGGCTGTATTACAGAAGCATCTTGTCATTTAAAAAAAAGATCCTTCCCTTCTTCCCACGATTAAATTATTGTTCAGAGAAACTCATCCAGTTCCTTTTGTCCTGTGAAGAAAGGTGTCAGTATGATATCCTCACTGCAGTACTACTTGTGTGAAGACTGTATTGTGACACAGCATGTAGTGTTTTCTTGACATGGTGATTTTGGTCTGTGTGTAGGGAGCTGGGAACAACGAATTGAGGGTGTGACTGACAAGCTAAGGAAGCTGTTTATACGCATGTAACCTTTTATTATGTGTACAACTATGACTGTTTCATTCATGAAGTCATTTAAGTTTTTCTTTTGAAGTTCATGTCTCTATACTTGTGATGTATGGATAAGTGGTTTCTGGACTAAGGTTGTGTATGGTGAATGTTTGATACTGTTTCTCTTAAAGATGACTATTTACATTTTGTCCTTCACAGAAGTTTTAAAATATTTTAAAACCCAAAAGAATATCTTTCTTAATGGCGTTGACTGAAAGCAAAGAGGGGAAAAACAGTCCTGTCTGGAAAATACCCCCTCACTTTCACTCTTGTGGTTTAATACATTCCATTGTATATAAGAATTTGCATAGTTGATCGTTTGGTTTTTGTTTGTTTATTTGTTTGTTATATGATTGCTAAATAATCTCCATGCTGTTTGCAGGAAAGGAAAGAGGACATAAGGACTGAGATATAGTCAGATCCAGAGAATGGAAAATAGACACAGTGAAGCAGTGCAGACATGTCAAATATATGGCCAGCACACGGCCAAGCCCAGCCCATTCTGTGCCTGCCTCTGCCCCACCATCGTGGTGGTGGCTCTGCCCTGCTGAGCAGCCCCACACAAACCCATCGCTCAGCAACAGCCAAGTGTTGCTGTGTGATCGGCACTGTCTAGGCTGAAACCAGGCAGATGGAGGGCACAGAGCAGTGCCACTCAAGTGATGGCAAATAAGTTTATGAGTTGGGGTACACTGGCTAAACACAGTCCTGTGAACAGTGAAAAAAGCCTGGCTGCGCTTTCCATTGTGATAAAGAAATCTGAGGTATAGCGTTGCAATCAGAGACTCAACTCAAAAATCTGATTGTGTCTCTTTACCAGACTTACATAAGTTTGAGAAAAATATCACTAACTTCCCAATCAAACCTTTCTTGTGTCATCACGTTTGGCAGTTTGGACATTTGTGAATAACTTCTCAAGAATGAAGCATGAGAAAATTTCATCAGAAATCCATGACAAACACCCTTACAGCTCACCAAGAATTGCAGCCACTGCCATCAAACCTGATGCATTCGTTTCACAAAAACAGGGTCAAATATCCCCCTCACTTTATGATTTTGTTGCCCTCTTTTTTATGTTGTCATAAAAAAAATATTTTTTAGTTATAAATATTAACTATGTTATGTATTTTATACGTGGCCAAGATAACTCTTCTTCCCTCAGTGCGGTCCAGGCAAGCCAAAAGGTTGTATGTCTGTATTTAAAGTGTTAAAATAAATCTAACTGTTAATTGTGCCAAGAAGAGGGGGAAATAGGTAAACAGTCCTTGCACTGTGTTCTTCCTTCCATCCAAATTTAGTTCCACGGCATGAGGAACGCCAGGCATTCCCAGTGTATCTCTAATAAAAAAGCAAAAGGTTAATTTCATTCAAGAAAAGGAGAAAAAAAAAAAAGAAAAAAAAAAAGACAATTTTGCTTTTGTCTATATAGTTAAAATGGATGGTGTTGTTTATATTGGTATATATGATTATTAGAACTGAAAGCACCTTGATGCATCTGTGTGTAGGACTGTATGAAGGAAAGATGTCCCCTCAGACTGCAATACACAACCTGATGTAATTCCTGTTGGTCAGTGTGACATCTCAAAAGCTTTTACATAACCTCTGTTTTTTAAAAGATGGACTCATTGGTACTGTTTCACACTTGATGCCTGAATGGCTGAACTACTGTGTACAGAGAAGAAGTGCTACACAATGGAGAGTGTTGGAGAACCCTGTTTGCACTGAAAAATCATTGCATTGAAACTGTCTGTTTTAAAAAGCAAAAATCACGTTTCTTAACAACTCTGTATTAAGTGAATCTTGTGGAAAGCACTTTGTTATTCTTTGTAATAAAAAGTATTGTCATCAGTGAGAACTGAATTCTTTGTGGTGCTTTGTTCAGGGCTCTCGCTTCTCAGATTTCATAGGTAGGTGCAGATGGAATGCGACAGCATTCAAATTCCCCCTGAAATCAGCTGTTGGAGAAACGACTGCAGTTCCAGAGCTGAATAAACTGTTTCACATCCCTAGTGGCTGAGTGTATAGAAAGTCGCACTGAACTGGGGAAGGAGGGGAAGCACCTGTTAGCAAATAATGGCAACACTGTGCTGTGAGTAGTTATCCCTTCACTGCCTATCTCTGTTTTGCACCCAGAGCAGCCTCTGGAGGAACCAGATGTGGTCAGCAGTGTGAAAAACAGTGATGGTTGCCGTGCCACAACGAGGTTTGGGACTTTTCATTTGTCTTCTAAGTATTTACAGAATATCTTGTGGGCCTAAACATACCCAAATAAATCCAATTCTGTTTGTTAATATTTTTCCTGCAGCTCAGCAGAATGTTTGTTCTGCCAGAACCATGAGGTGTGTATGTATGTGTTGGTCAAGATGCCCAACAAATTAAGTACTGTGGGTTTTCTAAAAGGAAAGAAGTGGTTGTACACAAACTAAATAAAACTCAATACTTGAATAAATTCAGGACTTAAGGTTTTGATTTCCAGTAAAGTTTCTTAGCCCTTTTACTGGATGTCTGCAACTTCAAGAATCAAGAAATCTTTGGCTCTAGCTGCTGGACTTGCTGTCTGCTTCTGTAGAAGTGGCAGAAAGGGGAATTCAGTGTTCTGTTTGATTCTTTTCCTCCTGCGCCTTAGTCTAGTCTTTGGGAGCTATTTCTTGGCCTTTCCACCTTTCCAGAACTGACACCTTCATCCTCTTCTTACTTTTCTTACTTCACTCTGCAGTAGGGCCATTCACAAGAACAGCTTTGTGCTAAGGGTTTGGGCTTTATCCAATCACTTGGTCTCCTTAAAAGTCACCCGGACAGTCATTTCATTTTCAGCTGGATATCTTGCTTTACTGGGCATCTGCTTAATGCCAGAGGGGAGGAAATTAGAGAGATTTTTAAAAATACACATGTGTCAGGTATTTGATGTGTTGGGTTTTTTTGTTTGTTTCTTCTTTTTTAACCTGTGCTTACCTCTCTTCAGATGGTGATTACCATCAGCTGATACTTGAAACAGAACTCTGAGGGCATAAGTGTCCAGTTTTGTGTTCATTAAAAGTAAATTAATTAAGCCAAATAGTTTCTCAGCTTATCTTGGCACATCACCTTACATCTGGAATGAACATTGCGTGAGGCAACTTTTCCTTCTTTTGGTATCTGCCTGCGTCTGTCTTGGCATATTTTGTATTTGCTATCTATTGCATTTTAAAGCCTTGCAGAGGAGAAGGGGTCATCTTCTTGTCCCCATTTGGATGAGGGTTTAATGTATGTGAGGAGGGTGCTAAATTAGTCACTGGCAAACTATTGGCGGCTTCCTTGTGAAAGAAATAGCTGTGGATGATGAAGGTACAAGAAACATGGGTTTGCATGCTGCCAAGAATAGGTGGTGAAAATGAACCATTTTTCTGTCTTAATCCACCAATTATCTACTTTCTGATGTGATCTCAGGACTGCATCCCAGGTACAGCGAGTCTGTGACAAGGAAATGAATTATTCGGTAAAGAAAAATCTTTGGCAGCCAAAATCCTGTTTTATAAAGTGATAGACGCTGAGAAGTCTCTCCTTGACTTAAAAGAAATTCGAGTTCTTGAGTGCTTTGGCTTGTAAATGACTTATTTCAAAAATTGTACTTGGTTGTCCTTTTGAATCATTCATTCATTCATATTCTTTCTCAAAGCTGTTTTAAAAGCCATTCCTCCCACACTAGCTGTTACCAGAGGGGTGAAGCCAGGCTGTACGAGCAGAATGGAGGTCATGGGAAGAGACTGAGACATCTTTAACGCTACCTGGCCAGTGTCACAAAGCCTCAGAGCAGGTCTGCAGAACTTCCTTTGCTGTCACTTTCTGTATACATGCACCTTGTCAGGGTGCACCTGCCAGCAAGAGCTGACATCAGCCAGGCACCTTATTTCCTCGGGCATTTCAGTCCAGCTCTGCCCATCTTCAGACAGCTGAGCACCAGGTAACTGTCCTGTGCTTCTTGTTGAAGTAAAATATATTCTGGTATTTGGTGTTTGTGTCCTCAACCTAATAAGATTAGGAAAAACAAGATGATGCAGTTTTTCTGAGACCAAATATTTCTGTGCCTTTAAGCTTACTTCAGTAAGTCTCTCTGTGAATCTTGTTGCAGAGGAAAAAGAGTAAGCAGTCTGGAGGCTATTGTCCATTTCAGACAGATGCTCAGTGAGATAAGAGTACCAAATGCATGCGAGTGTTTGACTATTAATTTTTTCATTTTGATTCATAGTTTCCTCATTCCATCTGTGACTAGAGATGAAGTATTTGACTGAGCTTTGTAAGCAATGGAACTAACTATTCTCAATTAACAAGTTCTTATCCCAAGGTCTTTGACAAATAAATACAAATTACTGCTAACAAACCCGTTTTTTAGCTTTCCTTCAATGTCTCTGTTTTTGGTATGTTCTAATGCATTACTGTGCAGTCTTTGGACCTAGCTTTCTTTTGTACAATGTTTCGGGAAGAGTCGATTCCATGCTATGCAGATAACTCAGTGGAGACAGCACCATTAAGACAATTTGGATACTGCACCCAGTGTGGGTTTTGTTGTTGCTGAGCCCTGCCTGCCTTGTTATCTGGGCTTTATCAGCTGGGGGATTTCTGTGCTTAGAAGTGGGTAGGTCTTACAGTACAGTGAAGTCTTTAAACTGATAGCGTGTATTTTTGCAGTGATGGTCATGCTGTAGTTTCCCAGGAGACTGAGCCCTAGTCGTGTTTTGCAAGAAAGTGCAGCAAAATAAAGATATTGCAAAAGGAACTCAGGTCTTCCTGGGTAACTGCTCCATCATTAATGCTCTGTTTTTCACTTGTTTAAGACTGGTAGCACAGATCTTTTTTGATGCCACCCTTCTCCTGTCTTTTCTGAAGATACCTTTAACTTTCCGCCTTCAAATCCCTCTGTAATACAGGCAGTAAAGGAAAAAACTTGTGGCTGTTCCCAGATAGAAGGCAGTCACTACCACTACAGTGGAAACACTTTCTCTTTTCAAAGCACTTCTGATACATCCTGGAGGAACTCCGAAACCATTTAAATCAGAACCTCTCTGCTTCTGTATCATTATATATGTTGATTCTTTTGACTTCTTTTGATTCATGGTATTTATAAGTGAGTTTCTGGTTAAGGAATCCTCTGCCAAGTGCATAGGTGCATGGATTAAAATACAACAGGCTAAACTTAAAAAACAAACTAAGCATAAGCTTCTCCGTTCTCCTGCCAGTTTCTTTCATAAGGAATATAGTTTCTCTCTCAAATAAATAGCATTTTACTATGATTGTGTAAAAGGAAAACACAAGGAGTCCTTAAATAACACTCCCTGTTCTACCTCCCTGATGTCCTGGGGTTTCCATATGCCTCACATGTACTTGAAGAGCTGTGCTTGGGCTCAGTTTCAGCAGCTAGCACATGATGCCAGCTGAATGTGTGTGGGTGTCTTTTGTGTGTTTCGGAACCAAGTAGCTTTCATGCTGAAATCATTTTCTCTAGAGGAGAAGAAATGGAGCTTGATGTACCAAAGTTGGAGGCAGGCACAGAGTCTATGCCATTATTACTGTAGAAAGCACTGAAGCACTGCAGTGCAAAAATGGAATAGTTAACAGTGCCACACATTATGATTATTATCTTTGTTCATGCCTTCCTGCTTCAATGATTTTATTAACGGCAAGAATTTGCAAAACCATTCTAGCATTGCATTTCACAGATGTAGAATATCTGTTACCATCGACAACAGCAGTCAAAAGCAAAAATATATATATGTATATATATCTTGAATATGCTGTCTTCCTATTCTGCTAGTAGTAATGCACAGATGAATAGAAATTATTGTGTCATTTAGGAGATTGGTACTGTAATAGCCAGTTTTGAAATCTCCTCACAAAGGATTTTTAAGAGATGCTGCATGCGCTTAGTTTATGTGGGCTCTTATTTCCTAAAACATAGGTCCTTCATGTCACCTATCTGAGAAGCAGACTCCCCCTTCCTTGACCCATGCATGGCCTTTCCCTGCTGGTCCCCAGCTCAGCCATCAGCATGGTGCCAAGTACTTCTTTCTTTATCGGTCATATAGCGCTGTTCTGGGCAAGTGTTACTGCAAATACAAAACAAAACTCAAGATGTGAATTAATTATTGAATGTTGTGAAGGATCACAGGATGGGATGTTCAGACAATGACACCAGAAAGCCAATAGGTGCAGCTCATTTAAGTGTGCTCTTTGCCAGCTGAGAGCAAAGTCAGCTGTACCTGACTGAGGATGGGAACAACTACTAGTTCTGGTGGCCTGAAAGCCATCCACTGCATAACTGTGTTCGGCTCTTATTTGGTTTGTGTCTAAGTGGCGTCGTGTACAATCCCTCAGAATCTTCAGCTTTTCTCAGCAACGTACAACTTGTGTGTGTGAGCAAATCTGCTGATTTGTCCTATGACATAGGTAAGTAATTTATAGTGCCCCTCAGCATCATGCCAGTAACTACTTTCTTCCCCAAAAGAAGAACTTCAGAGCTTTTTAGAATACAACTCTTGATATATTAAAGCATGTTCCAGCTTGGCCTCAGAAAAACCTTCTCTGTGCCTCAGATGGGCTCCCTGCTTGTTTGTTGTGAGTGCAGAGCAGGAAACACACTCTGCAGTAGCATGAGCTTGTGCTGGATGCTGAGTGCTAGAAAAGGTGTTTAAATTATGTATGTGCCTCATGGCTTGCTTTTGAGCTTATCTTCAGCAAGCTCAGCTTATTCAAGCCTGATGCTATCATAATGAAGCTTTGATACTTTCATGTGTGTTCTCTACTTTCAGAAAAAAAAAAAAAGTAAAAAAAAAAAACCAAAACTTCAAACATTTTCCTGAGTTTGGCTTTTGGGAAGCTTGGAACATCTGTATCTATTGCTTGAATTTCCTATTTTGCCTTTCGAAGTGTGAAATTGTTGAAATGATCGCCTGAAGCCTGCACTTCTTGGTGCTAGCAGGAAGTTGCTGTGCTTCTCTAAAAATTGCTTACCTGAAATTTCCCATGCATGTGCTCTATGCATTATTGCCATAACAGGAAAGTAACTAAACTAGATAAGATATGGTGGGAATTTATTTCTTAGAGCCATGTAATTTTTGATAACTGATTTCATAGCTGGGATAAATGATCCAGCTTACTTGTAAATCAGTGTTAATACAATTTGGGAAGATGAAGGTAGTAACTCAAACTGAGACAAGGGAAACAAAGCAAATCTATAAGGCCAAGAATTCTTATAGAAAAAATTTCTCAGGGGAGGTTTTGTACCCCTATCTTGTTTATATTTGCAGTAGCGATGGTAGCATAAACACTAGGCATATGATAAACTTTCAGGAACAATAGGAAGGACTATTAGAAGGTTATGCCAAGAGCACATTGGAGTTAAAGCCTGGGTTATGAAAAAGGGAGGGGGGATTAGTTTCATAGTGTGATGTGCAAGAAGACATAGTTAAGAAGACATGCTAAGAGCTCATCTGCTGAGAATGACAAAGGACAGCCAAAGTTTGAGCTGAACGCAGGATACATAGGAGCCAGGAATAAGATACAACCATCAGAAAATACAACCCCAGCATACTTTTGCCAAATATTCTTGCTATGTAACAACTTATCGTGCTTAATTTTTTTAGTCTTATTTTAAAATTAAAAATAACAGACTCGATCTGGTACAGAAGAGTTCACAGAAATGAAAATGTTACGGAAGCTGGCTTGTTTCTCAAGGTCAGATGGGCACAAGATTTACTAGGTAAAAACTGTCTGACGGCAGCGTTGGTCTGGATATTAGTAAAGGACTTCACTTTTTTGAGCAAGATCCTGATCTAGTACCATTAGGGACAACAAACACTGTATATAGCTTTAGCATAAAGCCTGATTGTTTCTAAAAAAGATTATATGGGATGACTGCCTGCAAGATGGCAGAAAGGTTTCATGCAGTTTCCTGGTCCAGCTACAATGAAAAGCTCATGTGCTCTGCCAGAGAGATCAGTGCACGGTGGGTACGTGAAGTGGTCCTCAAAGATTGTGGTTTTGCTCGTTTCCCCTGTCCTGGTTGTCAGCACTTTGCAGTACTGTGTGTCACGCAAGGAGCCTATCTAACTTCATCTCTGCTCTGACTTTGGTTCATTTTACTAAAAGATATATTTTCATGATAACACAGTTTATAATTTGCTTAACGCTGTTCTCTGTTTCCAAACATCTGATTTTTCTGGCTTGGAGGAAGGAAAAGAATGAGTGGTATCGTTTCCTACTGAATGACCAAACCATTATGACCTGTGTAAGCATCATTAGAGCGGAAGAAATAAAAGAGTTAAACAATTAGGCTCTTAAGTCAAGCTATTGCTAAATTCTGCTTGCTTGCTTCTGTTTTGCTCAATAAACTGTATATTGTAGCAATCTGCCCCCAGCATCCTAGGTTGGCCATTCAATTACTTGTGACCATAAAAGCTGATAATCTCATGGTCAATGATGCAAGCAGCACTTCCCTTTTCAGCTAACAGAAATTGCTCAACAATGTCAGCACCATCCTCCCCTTCCACGTGCAGTTGAGCAGCCCACAGATGCCTGGGCAGAAACAGCTTTTCACAGAAGCCATGGTATGAGGGAATGGTTTTCAGCTCCAGTTACCAAATCACATCTAATCCATGTCACTGGGAAAATCACAGCTGTTATCACCTCAGGGCTTATGGTAGGCTTCTGCAATTGGACTTTGCGATCTTAAAACACATCTCCTAGTCACTAAATGTGTAATCTGCAAAGTGGCTGCCTCAGGTGGCATTATTCAATATCATCCAGTGAGAAAAAAGCAGAGAATTAGGAAAACATGGAGTCTTGTACTTTTGCTGGAGATCCACACTTCTGGAGCTTGATTCAGAATCTGTGAAATCTGTCTGAGCTCAGGCCAGTTAAAAATTTCTGCTCTTATCTACGATAAAAAGAATAAATGTTCCTACTGGTCTGAATATTGCCCTACCAGCCCCATTAGCAAGCACCTGCTCAGCTGTGGAGCCTGCTGGGCATGCACAGCCTGAACTCTGCCTGTCTGGCCAGATGTAGGATGTCAGGAGCCCTGCAGAAAGGAAAATGTGAGTAACCAACAGCAGACAAAGTGCTGTGCATTGGCTGTTTCACATCTTTCAGCAGTGGGAGCACCCACAAATGGTTTTTAGGTATTTAGGTGTGCTAATGGAAAAAATATTATCTTGTGCATGGGAGCCTCATTTGGAGATACAGCTCTTGCTCCAAAAATGGGTTTGAATTTCAAGATCAACTATTAGGCAAAGCTATAAACACTCAAAGATTGGCTAGTGAGGTTTGACTGAAAAAAATGAAGAAATTATATGGGTGTGATATGACAGAAAGTAGAAAGAAGTCTGCCACATTTGACTGAAGAACCTGGTAATCTTATCTGCCTGGTGAAATGCAAAAGGGGTTCATTAGCCATAGTTTAGTGTTTTGTTAAAAAGTCATCATAACTGTGGCTGCAGTGCTGTGAGCTGTTCTGTGTTATCTTTCCAGGGAAGCCCAGGTGCTGCGATGAAAATGATGTAGATAGCTTTCCAGGAGCATGAGGTCCTCACCTAAATCAACCGTCTGGTCATATAAACACTATATGAGTGACACCATCTGAGTGAATCTGATCACATCTGCCAACACCACTCCCTCTAAATGAATGATACATGCGAGACAACCTACTGAATATGGCTGGAAGGATTTCTTTTTGTCTTAAAAATGAATCAGATATGACAGAATCAAACATGTTCTCTGATTTGCATTTTTATTGTTTTTAAATGAGACACATAATCTGGCTTTGCCTATGTAGGTCGGCACATATGTATCAATAACACTTTTTCATTCTGAAAAAATGGCACCTTTCTAACAAAATACTTATTTTCTCAGTGTTTCCTATTTACTGACTGGAAATAGCGTTATAAAAAGTATTTCTTGCCCCATTGGAAAATCTTTAGCTCATGAAAAGTTCCTCATAAAAATCTTAAAGAACAAGATATCTGTCCTCGCCTCATTTTCATAAGGGTGTTTTTTTCCCTGAAATGCACTAGACATAGACCCTTTCCCGTGGGGACTTTGTTGCTAGGTGATCTGTCCCATGATAAATCAGTGCTTCTGGGAGGGAGGCAATCTATTGTTTAAAGCTGCAGCATTTTTATGATAGAGCACTTATGTCAGTGACCTTCTACCATTAGTGCTTAACCACCAATCTTTATAATTCTCATCCAACCCGCAGGTGAAGGAGAAAGAGAAAAAGCAAAGGGCCCCACAACCATTTCAGTCTGATGCACAGAATACACAGATACACAGAAGAATTCCCCCACACATCTCCAAAACCTCATAAAGGTTTCCTAGATGTGCACGAGAGTCCTTGAATTACTGCATTTCACTAAGTTGTCCAGCTAACCTCTTCAACCTAATGATGACTCTTGTTAACAGTTTAATCACCTGGCTATTTTGGGGCTGGCAGCAGAATACTGCAACCTGATTTTTTCTCTTTCCTGTCTGCATGAGCCATCCTGGAAACATTATCAGAAGCACAGAAAATAAATATTTGTGCTTGTGCACTCCATATTCTGTCTATAGTTTTAAAATTAACAAATTAATTTCCTTCAAAATTCTTCTGTCAAAATAAACAAAACTGAAACAGAGCCCCAGGATGCTCTTGGATAGCTAGTCACTCTGTCATTGGCTGCACTGATTCATAGCAGACTCAGGAAGACAGAGAAAATTCTCAGCTCTTTTGTTGCTGGGATATAAATGATCTAAGCCTGCAGCCCACATATGTTTGAATATTTGAAGAATACTCCTTTTTTCTTTCTAGATCCTATGCATTGCTTATCTTCTGTAGAAGAGCAACAAAAATGCATAGTGCAAAGAGATCAGCAGAAGCCTAGTGTTGCCTCCACTCACAAGATCTGCTTTAAGCAGGAAGCTATGCCTGCAGCTGCTGGGCTACCACCAAGCCCCCAGAAACACTCAAGTACCTACTGCAAGACAGAGAAGAACATAGAAAAAAAAATCAGTCACATCTTTCAGGAAGCATACAATGCCTGTTCCATGCTACCTCATTATGGGAGAAAGCTAAATGTGTGCTATTTGAAATAATAAGTACGTATGAAGGTATCAGTGTAAAACACATATTATAAACAAATGCATGTACGTTTTATTACCACCTGAATGGTGTTTTTTAAAACCAACATAGCAAAAAGCAGATAAACTCTTTCATCATAGTTCTCTCTCTTTCATTATCTTAGTGTGCAGGAGCTCCTCTGCTGGACCAGATCCTATTGCACTATCTGGATGCAACTGAAAGGTAAACCTGACCTCAAATGTAGTTCTTGTTTTGCTCTGTTGGCCCCTAAGGATGTTTTAAAATGTAGTGTAGGAGACTACAAAACTACCACTGCATAAACTGTTGGGTGTCCCTGTCCAATATAGGATGCTTTGGTCTCTCCTCTGTGTCTTCAAAGAGCTTATTTTACAAGACAGTGACCCTGAAAGAATAGAGACTTACGCACTGCTTGCTTGCTCCTTAAAGATGCAACATTCTTAGCAAGGAAGTAATTTTGAAAGCTTGACTGCTGTAAGACTCCAACTGTAAGCACTGAGGTGGAAGAGGAGCAGTTGCCAGTGTGTTGCGTGACCTGCAAATGAGTTGTCATCAACAGCATTAGCAGAAAAACTACCTTGGGATCATTCCCTCACATTTGAAAGGAAATGGCAGCCCTCATTTTTACACATTCCAGCTCTAATGGCAGGTTCAGAAAGACATCAGTTGTGCTCAGAGGATGTTGTCTTACTCTTAATTAGGGAGGTGATAAATTTTAAGTGACGCTACACTTCCTATTTTTACCTCAGGGAATTTAGCAGAATGAATAACTATTCGAGAGCCTAATATGTGAAGCCTGAACTCTTGTACTGTCAAAAGTGGTGTTTAGCATTCTTCTACATTCATTTATACCCAGACCATCCGCTACTTGCCTGCCATTCCAGTGCCAACCAGTCACTTTCCCCACAGAACTGACCTTACATGCTATGACTAACACGAATTGCTGGACTCCCTGGTATCTACTTACAGTGAACTGACAGTTGTGTGTTTTGTAAATTTGTGCTTTTCTCTCTGTTTTCAAATTCCCAAATACGATAAACCATTGTGTTTGTTATTGTCAGAATAGTGTAATACTTGGAAATTCCTTTTCTTTGAGTCTGCCCTCCACCCTTGACATTTATTTTGTTATAAGCCTTTAATTCCAGTTTCTAAGTGCATCCAAGTGAGAGGTAAAGAAATGTTCCTATTTAATCAAGGATGCTGTGTCCAAGGTCTTTCAAATTCATCTGGTAACCAAAAGAGTTTCAATACACCTTCCCACAAATAAAATCATTGTGAGCAACAGTGCCCTTAGAAAAATTAGAGTTCACATTTAGGGCACAGTAAAACAAATAGGTTTGACAGAAGCAGATTGCTGATAAGTGGGAACAGTTGTTTGTTTCCACCTCTCCCTTACCCGCTCGGTTACTGCCCTTTCTTGCTAAACTGTACGTGTGATCGGGTTTTGTGCTGATTCTTTGAAAGATTTCAGATTAATGAACAGCTGGAGATGACAATTTAACCTAGATATATAACAGCTAGGATGGTTTGACTGTCTGTGCCTCTATGATATTGCCGATTGGTTCCTAAAATTCTGACTAGCTGTATTTGAGTGTCCTGTGGAAACTCCAAAGATCTTAAAACCAACGGATAGGAACTTTATAACCTTTACAAAAAATAAAAAAAAAAAAAAAGAAAAGAAAAGAAAAGAAAATGCAAAGGTAAAGATCTATTTGTGATAAGGCTTACACTATGCAACCATAAATGTAGCCTGATTTCAGGGGTACAGTAGTACAAGAGGTACTTGATTTGAAATGAATGTTGTTTGTTTGTTTTAATAGGGTAAAATCCTACTAAGATTGTTCCTTAAAAATTAACAGCCCCACTTCAGTTTGGTAGCCAGCTGCTGACTGAATGTGACCTTCTTCTTCCTCCTGCATGGTCCCTAACACTGCCTCTGTTTTTCATCTGCCTTCTAGAACAGTCGCCAAGGCATCAGGAAGACAGGAATAGCCACAAAACAAGTGGTGAGTTGATGGCATAAGAGCTGCCTGACTCCTTCTGAACAAAGCCAACCTAAGAGAGTGCCTGAGATATGCTGGCAATCCACTTGGCTGTAACACGTAAAAAGCCTTTATAAAGCATTCTCCCTTGAGATTCCTTAAAATTGTGGTTTTCCTTAAAGCCATTAAGACGTAGAAAGAATAAATGACTAAGAAATCTTATCTTGGCATGAAAATGTGCAGTGGGCAGAGTGCCAAGATTAAAAAAATCACTATGAATTCATTTAATGAATATTCTATATCTGAGCAATTGTGCACTACTGCAGGGCAGCCTAAGTTGCTAAGAATATGGCAATGATAAAGGTGGAATAATTTGCTTTAAAATGGATGTTGATATTTGCACTTTTGCCGTGCGCTGCATTTTAAAAGCATGGCACTTTCTACACACACTACATGCAACTTAACATTAGGCATGAAAGTAACCTGTTTACTTCAGTAAGAGCAAAGTTTTTCAGTAACAGCAAAGTTTGTATGTGTATTTATCAAATTAGACTTAATCTAGAGCACTCTTGGTCTTTCCATTCCACACTCCTTTTCTTTTTGCTCTTCACACTGCTGGCATTGACTTATTTTGCTCTAGGCATCAGTTTCACGGAAGGATTCATGCAGGAGAAAACAGTCTCATAAGGCTCAGAAACTGTAACTACAGGAACAAAGAAATGGTGTGTGGATATTCCAGATACACAGGTGCTGTATTTAAAAACTGTTTGAGGGGTGGGGGAATGAAGAGGTAAAAGCAACAGGAAGAGAAGTATACAGACAGCTGCTATGTCTGTTCCAAAGCCTGCAAAGCTGCGTTGACTCCTAACCCACCAGGTTGCTAGGAAATTGTCTTACCTCACTGACATCATGCCTAGCCATAGTTTGCCACTTTGACTTTTCAGTTTATTCCAGCGAGTTCCTAGACATTTCTCTCTCTGGCTTGCTGGCCTACATTTCACAGTCCACGGGACTCTATTAGGAAAGGTCACCAATTGCTACAAAGAGATTTATGAATGCCTGCCAGATTTGACTACTGCAACATTTCTCTTTGGGAGAGGAGCTGCACAGACCTTGCCAAAATGCTAATTCTGTAGAAAACAGCATCGTGAAGCATCATATATTCCAATAATTCCTTCTGAAACCTGCATCATATTTCTCTTGAGTCATGTTGATACGTGTCACCTTCTGTAATTAGTTTCTAGTTGTCTTTGTTTCTCCTTCATACTCACTCTCACTTCCCATATGCAATTACTGTAATGAACCTTTCGAGGCTGACCTCACATCTCCAGGAAAAAAACTCAGAGTTCAGTTGGCATTAATTTATTATATACCTCCCACTTTCTACTGCTTATCACTATTGTAGCACTTGCTTTCTCTGGGTGCAGGCATCTGTTCAGCACTACTAAAAGATAGCTAACTTGGCAACTGATTAACTCTTTCAATTCTAAGCTGCCACTTTTGGATTCATTAAATAAAAGGCACAAACAAGAACCATAGACTCAAAATAGACCTCAAAAACTGAGTTTGTCAGCGCAGATGGTTCTTCAACGATTTTTTTCAAACCATAACAAACAGTACTACAGTTTTATTTCCCTACTGGACATATCTACCTTCATCCCTAGCTCTAAGTCCACCTGAAGATCTTCTGTACAGAAATTGTTTAACCTACAATGAGGCACCTCTTTTGGTAGTATTTATATGGTACTTTTTTACAACATACGCCTTCCCTCATGAAGAGATGCACGCATTTGGTGCAGATGATCTAGTGGTCTTCTCCAACCTTAATGATTCTGTGATTCAGTAGTCACAAAGGCTAGGTTAGCTTGTGTTGACCACAAATCAAAGATCTCATTACCTATTACAGAGGAGGTAGGTGCAATCTCAGGGCCATGTTGCAGGCAGAAATTCTTTTTGTTCATCACTGGTAAGAAAAGTGCATCAGCTTACAAGAGAGATGATGCAGTGGTGCTTGAACAATCTACCTAGAGGCTTAGGGAGAACAGAGTCTGTAGTCTTTGCTGTCTTGAGGAACAACAAAAGGTTTTTCAAGAATGCAATTCTCTGGGTACCAGTCTGGCACCGCTTTGGGTTTAATATGTTCATGGAAGACTAATGAGAATGATGCAGGGCACAGATAGTACCTGTCCCTATTACACTGATACATATTTTACCTTCGTGACCTACCAAGAGCCCTTCTGACCTGAGCACAGATGGATGCGGTTGTACTGGGCTTCTGGACAAGATGAAGTGGAAAACCCTTCTTGCTTATTGACAGTATTCAGTGCAAATAGGACTGGTTAAGTGGTGATTCCAGCCTCCTCCGGAAACTAACTTAAAGATGGCAACAATTCCTCTTGGTTGTAGGTTGCCTTTGTTGTTTATTTCTGGGTTTTGATCTTAAACTTTGTATATGTAACTGCAGCGGTAACTTAAAATGATAGGGTTTGGTGTGATCACAGAATCATCCAGGTTGGAAAAGACCTCTCAGATCATCTAATTCCAAATATCCACCTACCACCAGTATTTCTCAGCTATTTGTCACATCTCTATATTTCTTGAACACCCCCAGGGTCGGTGACCCCACAACATCCCTGGGCAGCCTGTGCCAGTGCCCAACCGCTCTTTTGGGTAAATTTTCCCTATTATTCAACCTGAACCTGCCCTGGTGTAACTTGAGGCCATTCTCTCTTGTCCTGTCACTTGTTACATGCGAGAAGAGGCCGACAATATGATACTTGAAGCCAGAGAAACTGGAGGTGGTAAAGGATAAGTGAGATATCTTGCTAAATCGTATAGTCCCCATGATCCAGACACGTTTGACAGCTTGAACGGCATTTAGTGAGTTCAGGCCTGGTAATTTCAGAGGAACCATTTTCTCTTTTGCAATACGACGCCCACAGCCAACGGGAACTCCGAGCTGCATTCCAGGCCCCACACGTGTGCTCGCGAGGGGCGGGCCGCTGCCGCCCGGGGCGGTGCCAGCGCGAGGCATGCGGCATCCGCCTCTGCGCTACGGGAGCGGCGCGGCTATGAGGCCGTGGGCGCCGAGTTTCCGCCCTTCTCCTCTTCCTCCTCCTCGCCCGGCGACCGCGGCGGGCCTAGCGGGGCCCTTTGTTCCTTAGGGCAGCAGCTCCCCACCGCTGACCGCCTCGGGGCGGCCGCGTGGCGCTGTACGAGGCGGCGGCGGGAGGAGGAGGAGGAGCAGCCGCCGCCGCCCAGGATGCGATGGGGAACTGCTGGGCGCAGAGCTGCTGCGGGCTGCTCCTCCGCAGGGAAGCGGGCCGGCTCCAGCGAGGCGGAGGGTAAGCAGGCGGCGCGGCTGCCCCTCTTTCCTCTCCCCTCCCCGAGGCGGGGAGGTGCTGGGCCCGTCCGGCTCCGCCCTCCTCCTCCGCGGCGGGAGCGCGGCTCGCCGAAGGGCTGTCCGGGCAGGGCGAGGCGGGCGGGCAGGCGGCGGCGGTAGCACCTCGCCGGGCCGGGTGGCTGCGGGGTTACCTCACCGTGGGCGCTCTCGCAGAGAGAAAACCATAAAGCGGGTTTCGTGGCAGCCGCCCAAGTGCGCGCCTTGCGGGAAGGCGGACAAGGCGACGTCTTCGGGAGGATGACCTTGTACTCCCTGTGAGCCCTGCTGCGGTGCGGCGGGCAGGCACTGGAGGCCGGCGGCAGGGTGATGCAAATAAACTTTCCGATTTCGTCTCGGTGTGGAACCCGTGCTTTGTTTTCCAACCACTGATTCGCGGAAATGCAAACCCGGAAGGGTACGTGCCCTGCCGGCAGCTCCGTGTCCTTCCGTACACCTGCCGGTATTCGGCAGTTCGGTGTCGCCTGCTGTAAGAACTGAAGTACTGCCAGGTCTTGCTGACCCGAGCACCTTGCATGTAGCAGGCTGGAGGCTTTTGATTACAGTCCGGCTCTACAGGCAGGTCAGCTTGTCCTGAGGGCCTCCTGGCGATCCTTTTTCGAGGAACGGGGCTGAGAGCAGGATTGGGCGGTGGAGGATACCTGCTTGGGTTCCTGGTGCTCCAAGTGAGGGTTTGGGGATAGCTGAAGTGTCTTGCACTGAAGTGTCCTTTTCTTCTGCTGTCATCCGAGAAAAACAGGTAATACTTGATAGGTTCTTACTTCACCTGTTGTTTTTGCTGAGTCTCTGATTATAGCCCTTCTGACATCCAAGGTTAGTGATAAGAAGTTATCTGCTATGTGTTCTTGTGCTTTAAATTGATTGTTTTGCTTTTGAGGCTCGGTGGGTTGGTGTTTCTTTTCTTCGTGCTTGTTTTTCCTGCCCAGCCACTGTTAACTGACCCAATAGCATTGGGTAGGAGGCAGAGTCTACAAAGGCGTAAGATTATCTTGACCATAATGGTAATTCCTTGATTTACCCTTATATTTTATCTCTCCCTCTGCCCCAAACTGACTGTTGCCTATTTATTTATTTTTTTTCCCCTTACATTCTTTTCTTTGTGCTTGTTTGCAATCCTTCTATCTGGGTCTTTTTGTGTGTGTTTTGTTCTGTTTTCTAAACATTCATTGGTGCTTGCAGTGCCATCTCTTCTAGTGTTTGGTTTGAGTGCATATCTGACTGAATTTACCAAGGTGATTACAAAAAATTGTTTTCAGAACTTGTTTGCTTCTGCCATGCTCAATCTTCTCATATTCACCAATTGGTTTTCTGCGTGCTCTTACTGAGGTTACCAGTTTTCTTGACAGACTTTGTGTTTTGATGTCTTCCACATAGTTACCAGTTTGCTGCCAGCTTGGTTTTCATAGTGGCAGACAGGAATATCAAAGTGCAGCATTATGAGAAATGCTATTCTCTTAAACTGGGGGATGGGGTTCAGGAGACGTTTGTAGGTGCCCACCCTTAAAGGAGCCGGTTGTTTGCAGAGATGGCTTAGCTTCTCTGGCATGCATGTATTTTTGTCTTTGTCCAAGGTCAGACTGTCCTTATCAGTGAGATAAATCTTACTGTCTGCTGTGGTAATGGTATAAATGTACGTTCCTTCAGGTCATGCCTGCAGTGAAAGGTTTTGGGTACTGTTAGAATCACAAAATCACAGAGGTTACACAGAATCATAGGGGTTGGGAGGGATCTCCAGACATTGTCAAGTCCAACCCCTCCACCAAAGCAGGTTCCCTACACCAGGTCGCACAAGTAGATGTCCGGGCAGGTCTTGAATATCTCCATAGAAGGAGACTCCACAACCTCCCTGGGCAAAGTTAGAAAAGTGGAATCGTAGTGCAGAAAGCAGACTTTTCTAACTGGCAAAGACAGCAACCTGTTTGGATTCCCTTTTGAACCCTGAAACTGGAATATCGTGTACAAGGATCAGCTTACAAGCAAACAATCATCAGTACTTCCTCTTGTAGACAGGCGGCATACGTCTCAATAGACCTTTGTTTTGTGGATGTGCTGCCAGTACACAGAATAGTATCAGAGTGTTAAGCAACCTGGGTATTTTCCATAAGTGTACAGTGGAAGGGACAGGGTATTAGACTAAATACAAAACTCTAAAATGTGTGTTATGAATTTTTAAGTTAGAAAGTGACCAAGTCCTGCAGTTCTGAATTCTGCTACCAAATTAGACAGATCTGGCTACTTCTACGGCAGCTTATGGAGTTAATGGTGATTATTGTCATCACTCAGATTTATTTTTCTCCTCCAGAAATAGAACTTCATTATTCTTAGGTACTCCAGGACTTAACTGTAAGAAGTAAATTCTGAATTAAGTAGTAAACTACAGTTTGTTGCAGTGATTCTAGAGTTTATGTTGAACACGCATAGAAAGTAAAGAAATGTGAAAATCTTCTTCAGTATAATATAGTTCACCTTTCTGTAAAAACAGGAACTTTCAGATGGTGACTTTTTATTTTTTATTCTATTTTTTAGGGAGTGTCCTTAGGCTTCTTCTGAAATAGTTTGACATGAAGTACTACAATCTGCAGCCATAATTAGAAAGTAGGTCACTGCTATTTTATCTCCGTGCTTGACCATAAGGGTTCTTACATATATAGGGCTAAAAATAATGAATAGAAAGAATAAATAACCTAGAGACAACATATGTAGTTCTTTTCTTTTTCATTAGGGTAGGGAGGTGTTATCATACAGCAAAATGTAGCAAAACCAATTTTATCCTCAGTGTGGAGGGGAAAAAAAACCTAACTCGTGCCATGGTTTTCTTACACAAAATGTTAATGTTTAGTAGAGATTTTTTTTCTCATTCATTTAAAAAATACAGGTAGTAACATGACTTTGCATTAAAGGCTAACAAGGTACGTAGATGTTAAGTGGATTAGAGTTGGTTTATTTAATTTGTTTTGAACTTGAAAATCGATTTAAAAGTGTTTATAGGTGCAGTGGCATACTAGGTGCCCTGCTTTCTCCAATGCTCATCAAACCTAAGTCTGTTTTAGCAAATAAGAGTTGGAATGAGAATAATAAGAGCGGTAGGCTTTTCAGTATTTCTACTTTATTTCAGTTGAAGTTGGTATGTATAGTGATGGAGCTGTTTTCCATTTCTGTCCTCCATGAACTCAGTCGCCTGTAGATGTGCTGAGATGTCAGGTCCCAGACTCTTGTACAGAACTAGGTGTTAGGTTATTGAGCCCCTGTTCAGTAAGGAATGCGTAGCAGGAAATGTAGATCTTCCTTGAGATGTCAGCACTGTTGATATGTTTGTAATACATGTAGTAAGCTTACGCTACATTGCCTTAGTTTTCTGCTCCTTCACTGTTCAATTCTTGCAACTAATCTGACTGCAGCTTCTCTGTCTGAAAACTTGTCATATTTTGAGTAGCCCCTGTTGCTGTAAACTGGAACAGTGTTTTTGGTAAAGAATACAAGTTTTCCTAAAACAGTTTTGTGCAGCGGTCATAGTAATTTAAGTTCTTAATGGCATTGGCTCTTGCGTGCTAAAATGTTGCGCCTAAGAAGTAACAGTGAAATTATCTTAAATGCTCGTACTACATTTGGCAGCTATAATGAAGATGTAGTGAATGAATTAAAATGCCCTTTTTCCCCTGATTTTATAGCAATGAATCAACTGAAGGTGGTTCCTTAGTGCCAGCTGTGCATTGCAGTGTTACAGCTGTGTGTGCAAGGAAAGGCTGACCAGGAGTCTGCACTGAAAAGAGCTGTGCAGGTTTTTGGAGGGCATGTCCTGAGTGACTTCTAAATGAAAATACAATGGGAATGAAATGTGATATGATTGAAATAATCCAGGCTTTGGCTGGTGTGTAGCTTTTAGTAAAGTGGAGGTGTGTGTTGATTGCAAGTACAGAACAATCTGTCGTAGAAGTATAGAAATGACTGGGGCACTGGATTTATTCAATATCAATGAGCACTTGCAGCTGGAAACTTTGCTTTTAAAAAAGTTAGATGAAATGGATGTTTTAGTGAAGCATGAATGTACTTCTGGGGGACAGCCAAACCTCTGTCGCTGGGTAAAATTTATTCAGATAACTCAATACTGTATTGGTGTTGTCCTTTTTATAAAGGGCAACATTAAGACAGGTTAAGAATAAATGAGGAGACTAATCCCTGTATAAAGTTACTGACTCCAAATAGCTCTTTTTCTAGCTTAGGAGTATTGCCTTTATCCCAGATTGGTTTTTCTTAGAGATTCTTTCTTGTTCTTTTGATGATTGGTAATGCTTCCATGAATATGGGGGAAGAAGGTCAGCTGTGTAACGCTGTGAAAATGGGATGTATTGTTTAATGTTGACGTCATACAATTATGCTGATAAATAATTAAATCCCATGATGAGCAGTGGAGCTTTTGGAAGCTGTCTAAAACAGCATTTTTCAAGAGAAGTGTGTTAAAGAATGTGCTTAATTTGTTGATGGCAAGTCCATCATGCTGATAGTGGTGCCTGCAGTTTGAGGGTGTTCACGTTTTCTTCAGTTCTGTTAGCCTCTGTGCTCTGGTATAGAATGGCTTGACAAGTCAACATATTTAATATATGAAGTTTATTTCATACTGAAAATATTTGAAAAGCTATTTAAAATTGTGTGACTCTTGTTTTCTTTCTGCTGAGGTTGAAATGAAGATTATTTGTAGAGTAATACTGTACTTATTTTTCCAGGTCGAAGTACTTTAGAACATGTTCAACAGGAGAGCACTTCACTATAGAGGTGAGTATTTACACTTAAAGCAGGTTGGATTTTGTTTTGTTGTGGCTTTTTTTTTGTTTGTTTGGTTTGGAAAATAGTCTAATTTTTGCTGTGTGATGATGTTTTTTTGTTTGTTTTCAGAAGAAAATCAGTGGAAAGAGCTTATTTTTAGCAATACCTTTAATGCTTCTTGCAATAAAATACTGAATATATTGAAGTACTCTGGGTTATTCCAGGCTGAATTGGTGCTACACTGGATCACACATCATCACACTTCATTAATCTATCGTTTGTAAAGAGGCATCTGTGATCATCTGACATGAAGTAACTGTGATCACCTGATAGCCAGCACCGGATCATTCTGAAATCTGTCTATTGGTCCTTTCATCCCTCATGTGCTGGGAGCTATTTTCTCCCCTTCTGCTGTTAATGTGGAATATTTTGTTCTTGACTGCAGGACCATGAGTCTGATTCTAAAAATAAATAATAAAACAACAACAAAAAAAATCTGCTGGAATTTATAGTTCTATAAATTTATAGTTAGATGCACATCTGGCCCTTGTTTTCACTAGAGAGGTCCTTCTGAGCAACTGAATATCTCTCCTTTTTGTGAAGGGTCATGTAAAGTTTATTTGTATTATTTGAGATTGTCAGAATAAGCTGGTTTACTTCCTCCAAGTATTTCTTATGGCCCAAAAGTTCTAGACCTTTCAGAGATTCCTTTTACTGAGAATGCTAGTAATTAATCACAGCTTTAGTTTGGAGCCATGTAGAGTGTGGAAGATGTGTTTTTAGCACACAGCTTCCAGTTGTGAAAGAGCATTCCTGCAGCATCAAAATGATAGAGAAAAGAAGGTTCTGTCCTCCCCTCAAGTTCTTACAGACATTCTACTTGCAGCAATTAGAACAGCAGAGGAGTCTTGCTGACCTCCACTTTTGATGTATTTACCTCATTTATGATTACTATTCTGAAAACAATAGGGAATTTTTCCATTTCCTCTGTTTCATGAGATAGTTCAACTGCTGCTGTACCCATTCAAGCAACTTCAAATGCTGCATGTATTCTAGACTGCTTGGGGACTTCTTGGGCTTCTTATCATAAGGCATTACATTGCTTCATTGGCCTTTAGGTTTTTATGTGCAAAGCTGGGGTGTGGGGTGTGTGTTTTGTTTGCTTGTTTGCTTTTAGAATCCTGGGTAGGAAGTAATCCTATGTATTCTGTAAGTTAAATACATCTTCAAATACTTTTTTTGAAGCATCACAATTACCATGCAAAGGGCAAGTTACTTGCACTGTACCCATCACATTTTGTGTATGTTAAGCTGAGTGGGTGCTTTGATTTATTGCCATACCAAGGTAGAAGCTATGCTAAATGTATTAATTCTTCAGAAGGAAGATGCTTTTATAAATAGCGTTACAATCTCAGTATTATCACTGGAGTAGTATTTTCACAAGGCACGTTAAATACGTGAGTATGTGTACTTCAGGTGTTCAGTGATTTGTTATACTGGATTGTAAAGATTGTTTACTTTTTCTCTGCAGTTTGAGAACCTCGTGGAAAGTGATGAGGTAGGTGCTTGGATCATGACATGAATCTTGCTAATGCAATGCACTCACTTAAAATGGTTGCAAGGTCTGTATCTGTCTCCTACTGGATGCCACGTTGATCTGCTCAGCCTTAAATTGCTGGGTTTTTTTACTTTTTGGTTCCTGGAGTTTTCCTGGAGTTTTGGTTGCTCCAAGAATATTTAATGCGTTCAGAGAGACAAAAAGCTGTGATGATAAAAAAAAAAAAAAAAATCTGGCTGTGGGAATGTGGGAGGTAGCACTTCATAGAAGTGTTATGGATATTAGCAAGACAGGAACTAAAGAGAAAGCCAAAAAGCTTTGAAAAAGAATTTGCTCTTGTTATAGGCCTTGTATGCAATTCAGCAAACACTGAGTAGTAAATGGGCACAAGTTGCTTTGCTGAGGAGCATTTTGGTAGCCCTGTGATGTGACAGTTGTGGGTAAACTGACTGAAAGGTTTAAAAAAAAACCATTTAAAAAAAAAAAAAAAAAAATAGAAGTTGGCCTTAAAACTATGAATTAAATGTAGGTTGATAATGGTGGGAAAAATGTGTTTTCATTACTTTGACTTGTGTTTTAAAACTCAATGACTAGTAGTTTGATTCCTGAAATACACAACTGGAATGTTTATTTTCAGTTGGAAGTGCTTATTTTTTTTACTTGGTCATCTACTTTGGTTGATTGCGTAACAAGATCTCTTAACATTCCAAATTAAAATAATAAAACCAACACGTGGAGTGAAACTGATTTCATATCATGTGTCTTCTACTCCATTGCAATTGATTGACTAATGGGATTTTCAAAAATTAAAGCTGGTTGTTTTTGTGTTGTTTTTTTTTCTGTTTCCCACAGGGGGAAAGCCCAGGAAGCAGTCACAGGTCAGTTGATTCAGGGCCTCTTTTCCTCTGCTCTCCTATTGAATTTGAAAAAAATTTTTGAGGCTTCCCATCAAAACTCTTTTTTTCTTTTCTTTTTAATTAGATGCACGGGCAGAAAATGTTAAATTAATCTTAATGCTTAACTGTGTTAAAACAGTTGGGATGATGGCAAGTCTGTGTGAAAGCAGAACATTGTGAAGTGTCTTCATTCTTGTTCCTTGGGGTTACAATTAATTTTAGCTGGCTGTGTTAGTATTTGTGCAAGCTGTAAAACTTAGTAAAGGAAATGTATGAAAACACTAAACTGTGTTTCAGTTGCCTAATTCTAGATTCTTTGAATTACTTCCATTTAATGTTTCTCAAAATGCAGTTTGCTGTCAGAGGTCCCAAAGAAATGATATAGCAAACTTCACAACTACTATAATGCTGGTTTGTTACGCACGTAAAAGTGGGCAACAAGTGGAAAAGGAACAAATCAGAATTAGGGAACCTGAATAAATGAGGAAAGAGAAGTAAGATTTACTTAGCAATGAAATTTTAACCATTTGGTTCCAGTAATTGTTAGCAAAATATGTTTTGACGTTATACTTCTTGTAAAGATGCAAGAAATGCTTTGTAAGGGAAAGGCAGCATTTTCTCCAGTAAACTGGAATTTTGGAACTCTGCTCAGGAGGAGCAGGCCTAATGCACAGCTTGTTGAATTTGGATTAAAGAAGTCAAAAAAGGCTGTGTGTTTATGTTTAAATTATTTTATCATGACTAAGCAATAAGTAGTATTTTTGTGTTTCTGTCTTGCTTTTAGACCTTTGACTGAAGAAGAAATTGCTGATTTGAAAGAGAGGCATTACGACTCCATTGCTGAAAAACAGAGAGCTGTTGATATGAAACTTCAATCAGAGGTAAGTGGTTAAAATTACTAGAATGATGTGGGTAGTTTTTGGGTTTTTTTTTTTTCCTTGTTTTGGTTGCTTGCTTGTGTTGTTTTGTTAAGTAGTTAAGATCAACCATGAGCATGAGATTTCATTTGTGTGAATGAAACAGTTGATATTTGTACATCTCCTGTAATTGTTCAGTCAATGAGATACCCAAGGAGTTCGCTCTGCAGCTAAGTTTGCATCAGAGATTTTCTTTTTAATAACTTCAGAGCTGAGTGAATGGGCTGGCTCTTACTGAGATTGGTTAAATGTGAAGTCTTCTATTTGTAAGAAAGGCAAAATGGAGAATGTATTTGATTTAGTTTTTCTTGTGCTGAGTTTTTTCCCAAACTTTTCTTAAGGAAAAGACAATTTGTCAGTTTTCCTTATGTGTTCTGAAGCATTTCCTGGAATGTGATGTAGAATACAACATAGAAATGGAGAAAGATTTTGAATAAAGTAGTTATTAAGTCTGCTGCTGAAGTTCTAAGTCTTTCATAATATTATTTTATGATACAGCAAACCTCACAACTACTATAATGCATAGTAACATACAATGGTGCATTTACAGCAACTCGCTAGTAATTATGTTTATTCAATAAGATAATGTTTAGTTATCTGAATTTCTTGGGATGTTTGTGGAGGGGGGAAGCTGTTAGATTCAGTTAAAGGAAAAAAATGTTTTACCTATAGTTTATTTTGTTTTTATTTTCTAGTAGCTCTTCTTTTGATTTATAGAACTTATGATTTTACTCACAGGAAGATAGATAGGTTCTGCTTTTGTTAACCATTATTATTTTGTTCATATACAGTTAGCCTTACAAGAGGAGAAGTTAAGAATAGAAGAGGAGGCTTTATATGCTGCACAACGTGAAGCAGCCAGGGCAGCAAAGCAGAAAAAGCTCTTGGAGGTGAGGGGAAAAAGACCCCAATATGTATCAGAGCTTCTCTTCTGTTTTTATGTATGCAGACTTTCCTCATATCCTTTCTATCTCAGGAAATGTAAAAACAAAAGTATTTCAGCTTGTAAATTCCAGCAGAGAAAGTATGATTTGAATCTGACCGGGAGAGCTGAAAATCGTTAGAATTGTTTGAAGCAGCTTACTATGCTGATTATAGATTATGATTTTTTTGGTCTAGAATTAGCTTAACAGATTTTGTAACACTATATAGAATTTACTGATCTTTAACATAATCTATGATAGCTTTCTAACGAAAAATATTGAAATTAAGCGCATGTTACAACATCATTTAGGCTTAAAAAATGAACTTATACCTTTATTTGCGCTAAATTGTTGCCTGTCTCTGTGGTTCATGCTAACATGGGGATTAGTGTTTGAGTCATCTGAATTCACTGTTGACCCTGCTTTGAGCAAGAGGTTGGGTTTGGATGACCTTCTGAAGTCCCTCCCACCCTGAATTGTTTATAATTTTGTGATTTGTATGTATAGTAGCCAAACTCCAGTAACAACTACTTAACAGTGGTGTTTATTTAATGTATCCGTGCCTGCCTTTAGATGTCTGTCTGGTAACTGGAGCTTGGTCAAACAAAACAAAAGCTATATCTTGATTCCCTGCATTTCTAAAAACGGTTACTGATTTGTTTCCTGATAGCATTTATTACTGATTGTTTCCACGTTGCAGTTCAAAACCATGTATTGGTGCACTTAATATTTTCAGCATCTTAATAAGCTGTTTAAGTATATGTTTTCACAGAGGCTTCAGGTTGCCAGAAATGTACACGTTTAACAGAGTGTTTTTCAAGCTATCTGTCCATATATCATGTGTCTGACTGAAGTTGTATGTTCGGGACAATTGCTGCTAGACGTGTGATATTTCTTCAGTTGGAAGTAAATTTGTAAGTGTTCAGAATTAGAGTAATGGAAGAAGTCTGAAATCTATAAAAGGTAAAGGCAAGGTCTGTAACTCTAGTGTTTTTTCTGTATTCAAAAGTGAATAAATTGAAAGTTACTATTTGCAGGCTGATAGCGTTGACTCAGTTTTCATCTAATATTTATATTACTAAGTATAGCTCAGATCTCATTTTGCATTTCTGTTTCTATCCTCTTGCCATTTAGGGTGGGTGGCTAATTCTTTCTGACTCTCTTTCCCTGTCCCTGTCTTTTTTTTTTTTTTTTTTTTTTTAAACTCCTCTATGTAAAGTCAGGAAAATTGATTTCTTTTATGCTTGAGCCTTTCGCTCATCTTCGTAGAAATTCTGTGTGAAAAATACTGCTTTCCTTGTCTCAGTCTTTTTATCAGGCACCTCTGAGGCACAACCTGTGACAGAATGCATTTATGGAGTTTTTATTTTCTTTCTCTTATGAAATTAACACCACTTACTCCCTCCATAAATAAATCCCATCCAAAATCCTGAAGCGATAAGGATTTCTAAGGTAGTGTTTTTGTATATATATATGCACTAAACTTGAACCTTACTTTATCAGCTAGAAGCCATTTTCTGAATACGTAACTGATGTCTTTTCTATTCATTAAGTATTTTAAATTTAAAAAATGTCTTTTCATTGAAAATATGGTTACTCTTTAAAACTGTTTGCTGATGTTTCCCTGCTGAATGTCAGGGTAGTTTACTGCAGAAAGTTTTAATATATGTGCATGATGGAACTTATGGTGCTGAATAGTTGTGATTCCTCAAAATGGGTAGATAATTCAAGTCAAATATTATGTAGGTATATGAATTCTAAAAGTCTGTTGTTGCATACATCAGTAATAGATTTTTCTTATTTATATATATATATATATATTTTTTTTTTTTAACACCAACTCTGTCAGGGCCGATTTCCTGGCCCTTTCTCCCTGTTTACTTAAGTCTTCCCATCTCTTACCACCAATATTACACTTCTAATTCTTCCACGCTTCCTATTTCCTTACTGGTTGCGTGGATGAATAGGGAGCTATTCCTGAGGCTCCGGGAGAAAAAGAGAATCTACCGCCTGTGGAAAGAGGGACAGGCCACTCAAAATGAATACAGGAAAGTTGTTAGGATGTGTAGAGGTGAAATCAGAAAGGCAAAAGCCCAGCTTGAATTTAACCTAGCTGCTGGTGTGAAAAGGAATAAGAAACTCTTTTATAAATACATTAACAGTAAGAGGAGGACAAAGGAGAATATCCACTCTTTGCTGGATGAGGCTGGGAATGTGACCACTGAGGATAAGGAAAAGGCGGAGGTTCTGAATGCCTTCTTTACGTCTGTCTTTAAAAGTCAGACCAGTTATCCTCAGGATACCCCTCTCTCTGACCTGGTAATCTCGGCCGGGGAGCACACTAACCCCCCTGTGATTCTGAAAGAAACAGTCAGAGACCTACTGCTCCAGCTGGACTGTCACAAGTCGATGGGGCCAGATGAGATCCACCCGAGAGTGCTGAGGGAACTGGCGGAGGTGATAGCCGAGCCGCTTTCCATCATCTGTCAGCGCTCCTTGTTGACTGGTGAGGTCCCAGAAGACTGGAGGCTTGCCAATGTGACTCCCATTTATAAGAAAGGTCGTAAGGAGGATCCGGGGAACTACAGGCCTGTCAGCCTGACCTCGGTGCCAGGGAAGGTTATGGAGCAGATCGTCTTGAGGGAGATCATGCGGCATGTGCAGGGTGACCGGGGGATCAGGCCTAGCCAGCATGGGTTCATGAAGGGCAGGTCCTGTTTGACCAACCTGATCTCCTTCTATGATCTAGTGACCCATCTGGTGGATGAAGGAAAGGCTGTTGATGTGGTCTACCTAGACTTCAGCAAAGCCTTTGACACTGTCTCCCACAGCATTCTCCTGCAGAAGCTGGCAGCCAGAGGCTTGGATGGGTACACTCTTGGCTGGGTAAGGAGCTGGCTGGAGGGCCGGGCACAGAGAGTGGTGGTGAATGGAGTTAAATCCAGCTGGCGACCGGTCGTGAGTGGTGTTCCGCAGGGGTCGGTGCTGGGGCCTGTCCTCTTCAATATCTTTATTGATGACCTCGATGAGGGCATCGAGTGCACCCTCAGTAAATTCGCAGATGACACCAAATTGGCTGGAAGTGTGGATCTGCCTGGGGGTAGCGAGGCCCTACAGAGGGATCTGGACAGGCTGGAGAGCTGGGCTGGAGCCAATGGGATGAGTTTCAACAAGGCCAAATGCCGGGTCCTGCACTTCGGCCACAACAACCCCAGGCGACGCTACAGGCTTGGGGCGGTGTGGCTGGAGGACTGCGTAGAGGAAATGGACCTGGGGGTATTGATTGATGCTCGGCTGAACATGAGCCGACAGTGTGCCCAGGTGGCCAAGAAGGCCAATGGCATCCTGGCTTGCATCAGAAACAGTGTTGCAAGCAGGAGCAGAGAGGTGATTGTTCCCCTATATTCAGCACTCGTGAGGCCGCACCTGGAGTACTGTGTCCAGTTTTGGGCCCCTCACTGCAAGAAAGATATTGAGGCCCTGGAACGTGTTCAAAGAAGGGCAACAAAGCTGGTGAGGGGTCTGGAACACAGGCCATATGAGGAGAGGCTGAAGGAGCTGGGAATGTTCAGCCTGGAGAAGAGGAGGCTCAGGGGAGACCTTATTGCTCTCTATAACTTCCTGAAGGGAGGTTGTAGTGAGCTGGGGGTCGGCCTCTTCTCTCGTGTCATTAGTGATAGGACCAGGGGGAATGGTTTCAAGCTACGGCAGAGGAGATTCAGGCTGGACATGAGGAAGTATTACTTTTCAGAAAGGGTGGTCAGGCACTGGAATGGACTGCCCAGGGAGGTGGTGGAATCACCGACCCTGGGGGTGTTCAAGGAAAGGCTGGATGTTGTGTTGAGGGACATGGTTTAGTAGGAGCTATTGGGAATAGGTGAACGGTTGGACTGGGTGATCTTTTAGGTCTTTTCCAACCTTAGTGATTCTATGATTCTATGGTTTCAACCTGCTTATTCTGATACTTTAATACTTGTGATAGAAGGTGCCAAAAAAACCACCATCATCTTGGGACTGAAAATAGTAGCTGATGAAATATCACGCGATTGTTAATCCAGCTAAGAGTGACTGTTGATGAAGTTTAAATTTGGCAATTAAAAAAACTTGATTTATTTACGCTCTGTTTTTCTTTGCAGGGACAGATCCGTAAAGGCTGAGAATAGATTTTTCAGAAAACATTGTAGCTACTTAAGTCAGATTTGTCTATAAAGCTAGCTTGGTTTTTGTTGCTGTTGTTGTTTTTTGTATTTTTAATCCTGGGCTTTGCCATAGTCCGTGTGAGCAGTACTGCTTCACTGCTCATTTACCTCTAGTCACATAGTTGGTGGTACCCAGTTTTAATGCTTACTTTTTTCCAGGCAAGGGAAAAAAAGCTTGAGACAAAGTTATGTTCTTGAAACTCCAAAACTTAAGAAGCAGTAGAACCCTACTTCTGTGACATTTATTGTTCCTCTTATCACTACAAAATGAATGTTTCTCAACTTGTACCTTGCATTTTTTCGTTCTGTTTCCACCTTTTTTTAATTGAGAGATTTCTGAAGTTAAATATTACTTCCATATAATAGACTCCTCGGTATCTTAAAATTTGATCTTCATTTGAGTGAAAGTCAGTCTTTTCTTAAGCTGTACTTGGACTGCTCCGAGAGCCAGGACAGTGCTCCCTTTAGTGCTGTGATTAAACAAATGAGTATTGAGTATATTTGAGAGACTGCATTCAGCATTTTCAACAATTTACTTCTTTCAATAGCAGCGTAGACAGCAGAGGATAGCACAGAGAACACATGTCCTTAATAACGGAGACTATCAAAGGTAAGATATAAAGTGTTAATAATAACTGAGCTGCGACTGTTTTTATTCCTGCTCATCCCTATTTCACACATACAGGAAAAAATAATTTTTCAAGACTTACACGTACTGCATTGTTAAATCAGAGTTCTTTTAATTCATTGCGGGTTTGTTGACATCAAGTAGTTACTGAATGCAATCTGGTTCCCCTTTAATCTGCAAACCCTGAGGGTAGATTGCATTTGCTTTAAGTGTCACTGTAGTTACTAGACTGATTCATAAAATATCGAACCTACTCTCAGCTAACATCTGTCTGTCTATATATTATATATCACAGGATCTTAGTGATTTATATATGTGTATGTACATACCTACATATGCATAAATCTATATATGCACGTGTATATAAAATGCCTTATTGTGTAACAAAAACATGTAATTGTAAAATGTCTTTATTCAGAACTCTTAGAAGTGCCCCATAAAACTACAAATTAATTGAATGGGAACTTGAATGGTTTATATATTTTGCTTGTTTCTTCATGAATGTTGTTCCTTTAATTCTCCTACAAATTACAAAGATATTTACTGTCAAAGGATGTATGAATTTAGAAAAAGCTCTAAAGGCAAACCATTATTTTTAAATGGAATAGAAGGGATGTTAGATGGAGAAAGTACAGTAAGAAAAGGAGCTATGAAAAATGGGTTTTATTGGACAAGTTGGAATTAGTCACATTTTGGAAATGTGTGTTACAACATTTGAATACATTGAACTAAAAAAAAAGTTAGGAATTATCCATAATGACAGAGGAGAGGGGAAAGATTGTTTTATGACATAATTCATGTTTAGCTGAAATTACAACTAAGAATTGAACAGAAGCTCAGACTCAGGAGGTGTGTGATCTGAAAGAGCAGAAAGTCATTCTGTGATCTTTTTGTAGATTTTAGTTAAAGATTTATGTGCTTTATAGCTTACAAGGGACTGTGAACGGTTTCTTCAAAACTGTGAATGGGAGGATGTGTGGATTAACATCTCTTTCATGGTGTTGTTAGAGGTTTATAAAGCTAAAAATAAAACTTGCACTTACAGCTCTGTGACAGAGGAAGATTTTGATTCCTTCTTAAGAAATACAAAATTCCAGTATGAAGCTTTTCGAAGTAGCAGTAAGTCTTCCTTTTCTAATGTGTGTCTTTTAAATGTTAAGTGACTCAGGAGCACAGAAGTGATATTTTTTTCCCCACACAGATAAACATAGTTTTTAGTTTTTATATGTATTATCTTCAGGGGGGGGGGGAACCAGAGAGTGAGTTCCTTTCCTCTTTAATCTGCAGTGCTTCAAGAGCTCAAAAAATATAAGAAATATAACTTGAGCTACTGCCATTGCAGTTCTCAGAGGCAAGTTATGTAGGGACAAGTTCTGTGCATGGATTTTACTTTACTAAAGCATTCCAGCATTCCAACTGTATGTGTGAAGGCAATGTCCATGCAGTGGACTTTTCTTGTGAAGTCCAAGTGTATTAAGGATGCAAATGTTTATATGTAGCTTTTTAAAACCGTGTCTTAGAAAAATAATTAGAATCAAATTAATAATTAACTTCTTGTTCTAATTAAGTTCATCAGAAGATTTGGCTGCCTATATTTAAAAATTCCACTAGCACTTTATGGGAAAATAAATGTATAAGCTGTTAAATCCATTAGTTTAATGATGGTCTGTGATAATCACTAAGAAGTATGTTGTCATACAAATTCAACCTGCACCTTAATGAATTGTTCCATAGTTGTAATTGCACAGTGTGACTAAATGTCATCCCATAGGATCTTGGTGCTGTTGAGTGTTACTAAGCTTTGTAAACTTTGTACTCTTGGGAGTGATGGTTGAAGCCTTTTTTCAAATGGGACTTGAAGTACACAACATAGAATGAAAACTTAATTTGAAAGTTTAGTTTTGCGTGTTAAATCTCAAATCCAAGTGTTTGTGAATAACTTTTTTGTACAGGACTTTCATCTGATGCTACAGTGCTGACACCAAACACAGAGAGCAGTTGTGACTTAATGACCAAAACAAAATCAACGAGTGGAAATGATGACAGCACTTCATTAGATTTAGAATGGGAAGATGAAGAAGGTAAATTTGTCATTTTTAAATGGGAAAAAGCTTACTTCTAATGATATTTCTCTCAACGTGTAATGATTAAGCTGTATTAAGCTAAATTTTACATAGGAAACTGCTCGTTTGATAAATGTAGTTATCTGTCTAATAATTCATTTATTTGAATCTTTTACTAAATCTTTATTCTATTAAACGAAACTGTAGGGTAAGCCCATGCCAAAATGAACTGTAAAGAAATGCTGCCCTCTTGTGAGCCAGTAGCAGCAGGAGCAGTTCATTCTATTTCGTTTTTCAGTTACAGAAATTGATCAAGCATATTTCATTGAAGTATTTCAGGAAAGTGGGATTTTCGTCTTTTGGTTGATTTATTTGTGCTGTTCAGGTTTTTTAAAATGGATTACTTTAACGGTAACTTTTATGGTTCTACTGGAAACTTTTCTGGTTGTGCGTTCCGGATGAGTATCCCAACTGTTTTTGTTGCTGCTGTTGTGGATTTTTCCTGTTCTTTTTAGGAAATATAGAATCATAGAATCACCAAGGTTGGAAAAGACCTTCAGGATCATCCAGTCCAACCGTTCACCTATTCCCAATAGCTCCCACTAAACCATGTCCCTCAACACAACATCCAGTCTTTCCTTGAACACCCCCAGGGTCGGTGACTCCACCACCTCCCTGGGCAGCCCATTCCAGTGCCTGACCACCTTTCTGAAAAGTAATACCTCCTAATGTCCAGCCTGAATCTCCCCTGCCGTAGCTTGAAACCATTCCCTCTGGTCCTATCACTAATGACACGAGAGAAGAGGCCGACCCCCAGCTCACTACAGCCTCCCTTCAGGAAATTATAGAGAGCAATGAGGTCTCCCCTGAGCCTCCTCTTCTCCAGGCTGAACATTCCCAGCTCCTTCAGCCTCTCCTCATATGGCCTGTGTTCCAGACCCCTCACCAGCTTTGTTGCCCTCCTTTGAACACGTTCCAGGGCCTCAATATCTTTCTTGCAGTGAGGGGGCAGAAAGCCCTTCAGAAGCCCTTGTCTTTCTTTCAAAGTTATCCAAGATTCTGGGATGTTGCCTTTTGAAAAGCTCATCACAAATAAGCTAGAATTTAATTTAACAATTCATAACTTTTTTTTAGTGTGTGTAATTTGAATTGTTGGCACTATCAAGAGCACTAAAATGTCAAAACAGGCTTCTGAACTAGAAAGATTTAACTTTCACCGATCTTCATAGAAATATACAACCTATTTTTTTTTTTTTTTTAATGTGGGCCAGAGGAACTGAAACTAGAACAGTGCCATGTATGTTGAAATATACTGGATTTTACATTGAGAGGCAATTAGCACCAGCAGAAAAAAACACAGCAATGTCTGCATTTCAGCAGACTTCAACCAGCTAACAACTTAGCCACGGGTATTCATCTGTTTTTGCACTTAAATACTTAGTACTGAAAGTGCCAAAAACTGCTGAACTGCAGACATTGCTGTGTTTTTTTCTGATTTCTACCAACTTCTGTGCTGCAAAGGGGCAGCATTTTTAAGAGTTATTCATTGTGACAATTGTGCATTTCTTTTCCCTGTTCCCCTCAAATCTTGAGCAGAAGAGACATTAACACAATCCATGGAACACGATTTATATTAATGGTTGTAAAGAAAGTAATGTCATTTGAAAGCATTACTAGTCAATACTGCAAAGACTTTGAGTAGCCTTAACAAATTCTTTCTGGATCTGATCTAGCTGTAAGTGTATTAAAACAATCTCCTTGAATGAGATTGCTTGCTTACGGTAAGCAATTTAGTTACTCTATTATATACTGGCAAAATCTACTGTAGAGACCATAGCAGTCTGAAGAGTGTATTGGTGGCTGGGTTGAGAGATCCAAGGTACTACTTTGTGGATTAGTTGTGCATTTCAAATGTTAGCAGTGCTTATGGTAGAGTTGTACAGGGACTTCTCAGAAAGTCTGTGTCTACTGACAGAATAAATAGCAGCTCTGATGTGCAATTATGTGACCAATGTTTTGTCTTATTCTGTGTGAAATTAAGCTTACCTTTCCAATAAAAAAGTATCCAATATCTAATTTTTAGCTTCTGTTTGAAATGTAGTGATATTTCATCTGTTTGTTGATGAATTACAGGAGTATTACAGATATGTAGCTTTTCTGGAAATGGCACAGTTCCAAAATCTTGTAATGATTTCATGCCCATAATGGGGTGCAGTAGGTTTCATATACAGGAGAAATGAATACTGCTTCTGAATTGTTCCACAGTATTTTCTGACTTCCTCTGAATTTTAGGAGCCAAGCTGGCTACAGTGTGAATAACAACACTGTGGAGCAGAACAAAGGACTCATGAAATTACCCAAGTCTGAGTCTCTATATGATTCTTGTTTCTTATGTTTTAATGGAAATGTAAAGATAACTTGTTTCAATTATGTCCTTCTCATAAACATGTCTTAAATTGCAGGCATGAACAGAATGATTCCAATGAGAGAACGCTCAAAAACAGAAGAAGACATACTCCGGGCAGCACTGAAATTTAATAGCAAGAAGACAGGAAGTAATCCAGCTTCAGCCTCTGATGATTCTAATGGATTGGAGTGGGAGAATGACTTTGTTAGTGCTGAAATGGATGATAATGGCAATTCGGAATATGCTGGATTTGTAAATCCTGTATTAGATTTGTCTACATCAGATGTAAGGACATCTGATTCTGATCAACAGGACAGGTAGTGAAACTGTGGCCCTTGTTTGTGACCAAATGTTTAAAAGTGAAATAGAATGTACAAAAACATATTGCTCTTTTATAGCACTGTTTCCTTCTTTTTCTTACAAATGGATCAGCAAGGAATGGGGAAGACTTGCTATCTGATTAATTCAGAATTAAGTGCAATTTTATCATCTACCTTCTAAACTTTTGTGAAAACTGGGATGATTCTATTGTGTATATTTCTGGATATCTGGATTTAATATGAAATTATCTGTGCTAATTTAAGCTTCGTAGCTTAGCGTATCTATATTTTAACTAGCCTTCTCTTCCGGATGATGTTTCTATGATTTGTTTTTAAAACTCATTGTTGTCCTAAGAAAGTCTTATATAATTTATCTAATACTTGAATATAGAAAAGTATTTTTAAAAATCTGTCTTTATTTCTTATATGTGCTCTCTGATGTGGTGTTCAGCGATTTAAAGGGTGGAATTAGCCAGTTGTGGAAAAAAAAATCACACCATGAATTGCAGTTTTCTCTGTCTGTCATGAATTCTCTCTAGCCTCCTGTGTTCCTTTTACCATTTCCTTTACTTTTTTTCTTATTATTTTATGCTAAGCACAATTTACCTCATGGTATGAATCATCGGGTTAGGTAAAATATTGTTTTCTGTAATGATGCTGTCTAGGCATAGTGTGCCTAGACAGAGGGGAACAAAATATAAATATTATTTTGTTTTAAACTGGAATAACCCATTATGTGCTGGGTGACTGGGAGGACCAAAGTTTTGATTTTTGATCACCCATCACCCCATTCCCTTAAAGGTCAACATTTGCTACTACATGGTTTTTAAAATTCTGAAGTTGTGGATGACTTGTAAATTAGCCTAATGAGAACGATTATTGAAAAACATTCTCTGAGTGAACTGGGAGACTGAATTTCTCTACGAAATAGTGTAGTTGAGCTCTCTAGCTTTCCTGTGCCTCTAAACTAAATGGTTAGTAGTGCTAACATGGGCTGAAATTTAAGCAGTTCAGCTACTGCAGATCTAGTGTATTGTGTGGTCTCCCCTTTGTTTTTAATATAAGTTACTCTTTAAGAAGGGGAAAAAAGAAAAGCAATCCTCACTGAAGAGAAAGTGCAAAACAGTTGTAAACCTCAAGATTTCCCCAGCATTTCAGTACAGCCATACTAGTCTACTGTTACTTTGTTAGCTGTCTGGTTTTTTTCCCCCTGAAAAAAGAGTGAGGTTTAACTTCAGCATTTACCCTGTTACGTAGGAAAAGCGGCATCACTGGAACAACTGAACTTGTTGGTACGAGTTACATAACTGTTTTAGATCATCTGAGCTCTTGTGTAATGTTAAGATTGCTATAATGTGGTCCTCTTCTTAACAACTTGAAAAATCCTGCACATTTGGATTAAATATGTACATATATCGACACTGGCAAAGATTAAAAAAAAAAATCTTTTGTTGGTAACATTCCATTTCTTAATTTAAATTGTAGCAATGTCATTGGAAATATTTTAATGTATTATCTGCATTTGCAATGCCTGTAATATGCTTTAAAAATTTGTACACATCAAATGTATATTTTTGGTTTGGCATAAGCTACTACTGTATAACTTCTGATGTTTATTCGTATAATATATTCTTACTGTAATGAAGACAACTTTCTCACCATGTAAATAACACTTTTTTTAACCTGCTGAAACTGTAACTTGCCCTTTCCTGATCAGATGAGATTGACTTGTCCTGATCATGCTTCAAGGAAGTAAGCTATAGTCCTGCTTATAGAATGAGCAGGCATTTGGCAAAAAAGCAGCCTTATCTCCAACTGAAAGTCTGTACTGTGATGTGTGTGTTCTGTAGACATGGTTACTAGCATTCTGCTTTTCAGAGTTAAGTGAATCACAGAGTGACTTAAGAAATTGCTCTCGATGTTTGTGGAAATGTGAGAAATGAAAAGAGGATGTAAACAGCTCACATGAAACAACACAACAGTACTATAAAATACGTATCTCTGTAAAAAAAAAAACTTAAAACTAATTAAAATTTTCAGTCAGTCTTATGTTTAACAGTGTTTTCTGTTGTTTTTGTGGTCACTATTTCATGCATAGTGAAAGCAGTACATGAAGATGAACTGCTAAGTGTTACCCAAAATTATCTCTGCGTTGTGAAAGAATCTGTTTCACTTTTAAAATTATTATGCATCACATAACTTAAGGTTTCGATGAAGCTGTGCCTTTGAACTACTGAGCTACTACTGTACCGTCCCCTCTTTGAGACCTGTTGCTGTGGAAAGGAAGCTCTTACAAGTTGCAATGATAGAGGACCTGAAGAACTTGGAGTGTGGAGCCTTTCTGTTTAAAAAGAAGCAACTGCAGCACTAGGATTCAAAGTAAGGTTACATTTGTGTAATGCAAGTAGCATCCTTGTCCTCCTTGTCTGTCCTAGCTAGTATATCATTTTAACTGACTTGCTGGCTGTGTCTGCATAGGGGCGACTGTATATTGATTAATTGGAAATTGTGTTTTCTATTGAGGAAGAGTTTTATTAAGTTGTTCATCTTAAGTATGTTTTATGCTGAAGTTGTGCTGTAATCAAATGTGAAATCTGTTGATGTGATTGGGCAGTCTCTGCGGTATTACTTGACTAGCAGAAAGTTAGTGTTTCAGAGAATACTGTCTTTTAGTATTCTGTAATTGTGAATGCTGTTAGCTATCCCAAGTAGGGGAAAAAAAAAAAAAAAAAAAAAGAGAAATAAAAAAAAAAAAAGCATCTACCTTAATGCATGTATTATTTTTTCCACTTAAGTTAGTAATATATGATTAATGGCAGCTTCTGTCCATGTGTGTGGAACCCAAGGATGCTGAATTCCCACTGATTATCTGGAAGACGTAAAAGGAGTGTCTTCAGGTTATCAACTAAATTCTGTGAAGGGGGACTTGTATTTCTGAATTACTTCAGTTGCCAGCTTTATGTAGCCTCCTAGGCACTTTGCCAGCTTGCTTTGCTATCATACTGGTAGTGTAACTTTCCTGTGTTTCTCTTTTGCCTGAACTGGAACAGTAGACTTGAGAGTAAAGCCTCAAAATAGTAATAAGAAAAGTAAGCATCAAACTGTCCATTTTGTATTTTGAATCCCCTTAATCCAAACTCTTCAATCGTTTCATAAACTGATGTATGAACAGTGATTTTCATTCAAGTCAGTGGGATAAAATTGTCGCTCATGCAGTTGGTTTAAAGGAGGATTCAGTCTTACTGCTCCAAAGTGATGAATTGGTTGATGATCAATTAAATAACTTGTGAAGTATTGTGAGAATCATTTCAAATTGAGGGATCTGACTTTGGAGAGAGTGTATGCTCAGAACATTGAGTTATCTAGCTGCCTTCTGTAATGGAAAATGGTCATTTTCACTATCTTTTACTTTTCACCATCTTCTGAAGTGAAACGGGCCCTGGCCATCATGAAAGCTGTCACAGGCTATCAGAGTGTAGCTTGTGAATGAAAGCAAATTTTATTAACTTCTACAAACTGTTAGCATGTGCATTATGAGTGTGGATCCTAAATATTTTTTGTCTATTTATCTAGAAAAAAATATATATTTTGCTGGATATGTATCGTTCAAAACCAGCTAATTCTCAGATTTTTTTCTTATGCAGTACTTTTGGTGTGCTATTGAATGGTTACGTTCCTATTACGTGTCTTGATTTTTATAGTGAGGTAACTAGAAATTATTTTTCATTTATCAAGCATGGCTATTTGCTTTTTAGGTAATATTTTTTCATCTTGTATGTTATCATTGTCTCCTCCCACAGTATGGTACGTGCAGAATTCTCCAATGTTTCTTTTTGCAATCGCTTTAATAGGTTGAAATGTTGACTTTAGCATATTAATAAGGCATGTGTAATAATCTTTGATTTAAAAATGAACATTAAATCTGCTCTTAGGTTATGTGCAATCATTGTAAGTAACCCAGCCATTTCCTAAACTGCAGCTGAATCTCCTTCACTAAGCATTTATCTGAATAAGTTTGGCTAAATATAATGACAGGGAGGTTTGAAAGTTCATTGAAACAACAGCTTGCAAATTTTGTGCTGTATAACAGAGGGTGAAAATTGCCATAGAAACATATTCAAGATGGAAAAAAATCATTCTGCCAAAATCCAGTCTCATTGTGCCTGCCTGACTTTGTTTTTATGTGAGTCACCTTCATTTTAGATGTGAAATAAGAATAGTAAAGATGTCCCAAAGGTTTTGAAATTTCTGGAAAGGTGTCTATATTTATTGAGACCGTATGTACTGATATTTTCTTTTGTTAGCACACACATTAATAACTAGTGCGTGGTAGGGATATTCATCAGGTGGCTGTGTGTCTGGGGCACAGCTCATCCTTTCCAGTATTTTTCTAGTTGACTGCTACTACAAAATCAATGCATGTAATTTATCCACAGTACCAATTTTTGTGTTTCTTTTCTGGAAAATAACAATATTTTTACTGTTCTGGGGGAATCATACTAGAAGTGCGCCTTGTCACTGCTTTCCTGGGATCAAAAGTGCTGTGAGAGACTGTGCTGGTTTTTGACACTGTAGCTTAAGAAAGTGGCACCTGTGCAATGGTTCCTCTAATTTTTCACTTTTAAGATGACCATCTTTGTATTGTACAGGTATGTAAGTCCTACAGTTGAGACTCTTTTTGGTGGTGATACAAATTTAGAATGGCTCTCGTGGAGGCTGCTTAAGGTACACACTGGAGGACCATAATGCCAGTTATTGACATTTTCACAACTGCTGTTAAATGCCTGGTCTGCAGACCTCTGAATTCCGTGGGAATGTTTCCAGTGAGCTTTTAATTGGGCCTTAAGAGCTTTCAGCAATGGCAAAGTCAATAAAACTGTAGCTTATCTTGAGATAAACCAAGCTACAGGAAGTAAGTGCTAGAACATTGGTACCTGTGCCTCTAGTCTTGCTGCTCTCACGCAGTAATGCACTTGCTTTTTAATATTGTCATATGAAGGAGGTTTGGAAAATATAATTCATTTTCCATTCCCCAGGTCAATATTGTCTGCTGCTTTCCAGAGTTGTGCTATGGACTGTGCCACTCCAGACCTACGGCTAGTCACAGAGCCCCTCTGTTCAGTGTGAATGCAAAACCTTCTGAGATGCAGCACTGGAACTCTGCAGAACAGACAAAAGATTTTCCTGAGGTCAGTAGGTGGTAAAAATTTCTGTCTATATACTGAGCCTGAAAAGTTATGATTGGGGTTGTCTGTCTTTTTTTTCTTTTTTTTTTTTTCCTGTAATTAACAGCGGAGAAAGTATAAGCAATGAATACAATTAGTGCTGGAGGCTGATGTCCTGTGTGGCAGGGCCAGTGTATAGGAACTGTATAACACTATTTAGCAGTAGTACTAGCAACCTGATTTTGAGGACCCAAGTGGTACGAAACAAGAACTTGCTTGTCACCATGCAATCATTTAAAAGCATTCGTAAGAACAAAGCTGTTCCTTGGGAATGCAGAACACTCCCTCTTCCCTCAGACACTTGCCAAATTAATGAACTTAAGAAATCTCACACGTTTTATATGAAAGGTTGATTCCACATAAAAGCTATTAAATGTAAGAGCTTCTTGCAGAATGTGTTTTCATCTTGTTCCTTTTCTGAACAGTTTGCGTTTGTAGGCTATTTGCCGCTCTCTCTAATTAGAGAGTAGGAACACTCACAATGAAAGCATATGGAAGCCAAGCAGCCAGTGGCACCAGGTCTGGTGACCTGGTGATTCCTGCTGGGTTGGTTTTGTTAGGCTGAGGGGCCGGGCACCTGGTAGAGGCATTGGTGCTGAGAGATGTCAGCTGAGTTTTGCATTGCACATCCAGCCTAAAGACTGTAAGAGGGGTGAGTATTAGAGGCTAGTTCAACAGGTGGAAAATTTGTCAACGAGGCATTTTTTTTTGTAAGGATGAAACAGACAAATGAAATCCCATGAAAACTTGGGTTTGGTCTCATTGCCCTTCCACAAACTTCTCTCATTTGTGATTGTTTCCACTAATCTTGGATTATGTTGTGGTTTTTTGTATTGTAACGACTAATGTTGAAATGCTTTCCTAGTTTTGGGGAGGTTAAAGGGAATGGTTGACAGCCCATTCAATGTAAGCCTGACTCTAGGACTCCTCAGACAGATGTGTGTGGGAACAAGAGCAGTATGTAGCAGAGGTTTACTCTGTAGCAGATTACAGAGTTTAGAGGTTGGAAGTAGTTTAAAGTTGGAGGGTGTTCTGAACGTTTAGGATAATTTAGTTACTCAGTAGATGTTAATGCTTGAGGATAAGATAGATAACTCTTAAAAGTGCTTTGCTCTGAGCCCTTCCAGTGTTTCTTTCAAGCAGTCTAAAACACTTGACAAAACAGAAGTGATAATGAAATGCTGAGCCCCTAACAAAAACTTAAGTGAAAATAAAATTATAAGAGACTAATGGAGGTGGGGCATGGGGAGAGAAAGAATAGGGAGAAAACTCACAAAGCATTTTAGTTAACTCTTGATGCAGCATCACTTTTAGAATATTGCTGGTGGATTGTCCTGGAAGTCATTTTATTCACATAAGCCTTTTTACTTTATAGGTGCAGAAGACAACAAATCTTTACTGACTGACCAAATGCTTTATTACAAAATCTATCTGGATCTTTACATAACATTATATGTTTATTTACATTCACAAACTAAAACAGCTTACTTGCAAAAAATATATATATACATATATATTTTTTTCATCTATTTAAAAAATATTAGAAAAATCTCTGTGCAAAGTTAGTAAAAACATTAACTTAAAAATGCTATCCTTACAAAGTGCTTCTAAGCAGCAAAATCTGGGACGTTACAACCTAGGCTTGAAAATACTGTTCAGAATTTAATGTCAAAAGCAAAACGCGAAGTGTAACAAATGTAGTGAGACATGACACCCCTCCTTAGTTAACCAGTACTGGGGCTAGGACATTGTTCTGCTTGCATAAAATATTAACGCTTGCTAAATATACCTTGTAGGCACGCAGTCACAGTTTTGAATAGAATATGCTGCTATGGACATGTTTATGTAGTGAACAGAGAGCAGGTATGCCCTGATAAACACGGTGTCAGACACACTGTTTCTGTTCAACAAAGTAATGTCCCAGTGTGAGAAGTTAGAAAAAAAATTTGCCTCAGAGCTTGTTCAGCAGCCCTTGTCTGAGATTAATAAGTCAGTTGACAGCATTTGGCATCTTGCTGCCTTAATCTTCCTCCGAGTTTACGTATGTCGAACCACCTCCTCCAATAATTGGATTGAAACACCTGGTATGTCTGTATGGGAAATTGTGTGTAAGGAGACTGATGATATACAGCAGTGAGAACCATTAGAAATAGTGGGTTGAGATGATCGCCTTCAGCTCTTGAAGTTGTGCAGGCTTCACATGTTCAAAAACTCATCCAACTTCCTCCTTGCTGCTAGCATGACTCATTTTCATCAATCTCTATGGGGCTTTTGCCTTGGGAAGGAGACAAGGAAGGGAAAATGCCTTTCTCGGGTATGGGGTGCAGAGATGGCAGGCAACTTTCTTGTAAGATTGGCACTTTAGCCAAGTGTAAGTGAGTCTCGAAATAATCCATGGCCTCTCCTTCTTGAATCTCTGCTAAAATCTGGTAGTCTCCAAAACAAATGATGCACTTCCATGGCAGATCAGTTTTGTTTAAGTAACCCAGTTCTGTTTGGTCTACCATCAACTTTGTTTTCTTGCTCATGTTCTTTATCTCAAAACAAAATTCTGAGCTGTTAAGTTTTCTGTAGAACTGCAGTGAAAACTGGATCCGAGAAACACGAGTATCCACTAAGTTATAATGGCAGACGTTAGAATCACGGCCAAACTTGGCCATTTCATCTGCCCTGACCTGTTCTCGCTTACAGAAATTCAAGCAACGAAACATCATCTTGTCTTGTTGGCAAGGATGGTAAAACGTCATGTGGAGGCATGTTGCTGTTTCTTCAGTTTCATCTTCTTCAAAAGAGGTCATGGTGAAATGAGTCCTCAAAAATACAAGGAAAGGTAAAGTTACAGTATGAAATCTCTGCAGAACCAAGTAAATTGTCTATTATTTAGTGGCTGTATGTATTTTCTAGTGAATAGGCTGACAACAAACCTAAGTGAAGCACCGGAACAAAGAGTGGGAGTTGAGAACGCCCTACCTGTGATAACCATCATTTCCTGCCACTTGACTTGATGGGGGCCAAGTGGCAGACTGCTCTATGCTACCCCCTTCCCAACAGTTCATCTCCTGTCTGCTGCCATGGATCTGTAATGTGTCAGAACTCTGAAGACCACACATGACTGTAAATGCCTACAACTAGTTCATCATGAGGACTTCACAGGTGGGTTTATCTCTGAAAAATAGATGGCACTTAACAGTGACAGTAAGACTGGCTCTATGGGCTTACAGAGGAGTGATAGTAGCACAACCTGTGTCTCTGCACACTGCTTTACAGTGTATTCCTTTGTCTAGACATCAGCCGACTTGTACACATGCCATCTGACAGTAAGCACTGATATTTCAAATGTGAATAAAGTAGTGTTATAAATGTGAATAAAGAGTTCGCCTCTTTTATGAAACCAAATACAATGGTTAGAAATGATTTCATGTGGCAGTTTGTAAAATGAATGCAAAAGCTGGAAAATCAGAGACCCAGGAGAAGAATTGTCACCTATTCTGGGAATTTCTCTGTACCCTGCTAGAAAGTCCCAGCTCTCTGCAGAAGTATGTCTGCAAAAAAGACATTGAGGCCCTGGAGCAGGTTCAAAGAAGGGCAACAAAGCTGGTGAGGAGTCTGGAGCACAGGCCTTGTGAGGGGTGGCTGAGGGAGCTGGGAATGTTCAGTCTGGAGAAGAGGAGGCTCAGAGGAGACCTCATTGCTCTCTACAACTGCCTGAAGGGAGGTTGTAGTGAGCTGGGGGTCGGCCTCTTCTCATGTAACTAGTAGAATTAGAGGGAATGGCTTCAAGCTACGCCGGGGAGATTTAGGTTGGATATTAGGAGATAGTACTTTTCTGAAAGAGTGGTCAGACACTGGAATGGGCTGTCCAGGGAGGTGGTGGAGTCGCCAACCCTGGAGGTGTTCAAGGAACAGTTGGATTTTATGTTGAGGGACATGGTTTAGTGAGGGCTATTGGTAATAGGTGGTTGGTTGGACTGGATGATCTTGAAGGTCTTTTTCAACCTTGGTGATTCTGTGATTCTGTGAGAAGTACTAAACTAGGTGCCAAAACAAGAAAGCAAGCTTTATCAGGGTGTTTTGGTTTTTTGGGTTGTTTTCTGTTTTTTGGGTTTTTTTGTGGTTTTTTTTTTTGTTGTTGTTGTTTGTTTGTTTGGAAAAGCTTTTGAAATGCAGCACAAAGTTAGTTCTGAACTATATTCTGTTTAAAAATCTGAGTAACAGCAGCACATCCTAATATAAATCTGTGAAGCATTTCAGGAACCATTGCAGTCTGGTCCTTTGTAAGTGCAAGCCTAGTATTTTCCTTCACTAGAACTTAGTCTGAAGAAGGAAAAGATTATGTACTTAAAGTGGGAACCTAAGAATGAGCTCTATTGCTAGCCAGAGAAGTGTTATTAAACAGCATTATTTGTAAGCTGCCATTTAACTGCAAATATAAAGTGCATATGCTTTGTGTTTCTCCTAGATCTCTAAGCTGTCTTACCAGCTCTGTTCTCTGAATCATGCTGGATGAATCCTTACAGTGTAAGCTGTTGTTTTATGAGTAGCTGAATCATCGCTGCTTATTCTGACTTCTTGTTTGTAAGGCTATATTATACCACTGTAAATAAGTTCCAAGCACAATACATGGTTTATGTATGTATGCCTATCTACTGGAATCCCTTCCTTCCCTGACCTTTAGCACACTAACAGCAGCAGTTGTGACACAGAAATATAGCTACCACAGCTTGCTTAGCTAAGTAGGCTACAGAAGTGCTTCTGCCAAGCATAGATATTTAGAGAAATATAAAACTTCAAGCAGATCTCAAAGCTCACTTGAAAACTAACTTGAGCATATGATCCGTGCTTTTGAAGAAAGTATAAAGACTCTCTGGTGGCAGAGAGTCTTTGTTATTCCTTTGTCATCTGTGAGATATGCTTCCATGGCATCTGCATCCATCCCTTGTTCCAGCAGTATGCTTCAGCCCCAGAGCACAGCTCTGTGTGAAGGAGAGTGAACTTTTGCTTTCTGTGCACTTTTCTGCCTTTGTCACTGTTTCGCTCCAGTAAGAGGATGTGAGATGTTACACAAGGTCAGCTTTGGCTCAAGGGAAGGCTAAAGGCTTTGGGGAAACCACATCATTTCACTGAGTTCACAAGTCAGTCTACAGAAACTCAGTTCTCTGTCTTAAGTTCTGGGTTGAGTTTGGTGCCAAATTACTGCTAAAGGAGTTTATTAGATTGTATGGCACAGCAGAAAGATTTTGAAGAATATTATCCAGACGAGGAAACTGACCATAGTTAAAAGCAAAGATTTTTCCTGCAACTGTAAGGTAGCCCTCTGTAACGCTGTTGTCTGTACCTTCAATTGAGTCAGTCAAGATTTTACCTCTTTCCTTTCTTACAGCATCATCTCTTTCATTGTACACCACTATCCCCTTTTTAAGAGACAGAAGAGTGACGCTTAGAGTTAAGAACAAGGTTGCCTAACTTGAGAAATCATAGCACTCCACCTTGAGTGTTTTAACTGGCTGTTCAATGGTGATAGTTTTACCATCAAGCTGGAGTTCAGGGCACACTGCCTGTTTGCTTCCGTAGACGCAAACATAAATTTTTCAGCCTGAATACAAAGAAAAAAGGTACATCCACTTTGGTTTTTTGCCTTTTGTTTTAAATAACCACCAACATCAGGGTGCTGTGGAAGGCTTTCAAGGATGATACCTAAACATGGCTACCCTTTCTGCCTCCAGGAACGCAGGCTGCAATCACTACCAGCAGCGAGGGACAAGGCAGGAGGCCAGCAATCAGCAAGTTGCTTTTCAGCCTCTAATCATTCCTGGACAGGTTTGTCCTGTGTGGTTGGTATCTTAGGTGCCTAACACAGACAATAGTCCATTATCACCAAATTAACATTTTGCACAGGTGAGTACAAAGAGCAACCATCTGCAGGCAGGTGTACCTCTGAGAGCTCGTAACTTTGGGGTGCTCAGTATCTACAGCCTTAGCCTTGTTAAAATGATATTTGCCGTATTTACAAGAGAACATACTGGAAGTGCTGCTCACTCTCAGTCCCGCACGTGCACAGAGTGCCTATGGGGCAGCACAGATCCTGCTCAGCCTTCCAGCCACCAGACGCAGCTATTGTAGGATCGGCACATCCCAAAGTTTAGATGCAATGCAGCCACCTTTCCGCAAGACACTGAAGGAAACCCAAGCTGAACCTATCTCCTAATGCGTCTGCAGAGCTGCATGACAGCAGTTACAGGTGGAAACCACGCTGGCTTCATTAATTCCCTCTGAAGCAGGAGGGACACTCCACTTTCTCCACTGCTCGAAGCTGTGACCCCTCCAGGCCTGCAGGGCCACAGGGACCTCTGGACCTGCAGAACAGGGGCAGGGAAGGAGAGGCCTGGGGGTGGAACTGCTCTGCACACAAGTACTTGGGTTGTTTTTTTCCAAAAAGCATAGGGAGTTCAGCTTTGTCTGGGGTCATCTACTCAAACCAGCAGTCATGCTGCTAACCAGGTCTACATGCTCCAGGGCTTGTGGGTTTGACTTTTTTGAAGAATTCAAATAGTTTCAGTTTTATGCCCCTCCCCTTCAAGTTAACATTTCGAAGGGTAACAGCATATAGTAACTACAAAACATGTTTTTGACAGAACTAGTAACATTTTAAAATTAAGCATTTACAAGTATTTGGTTATTTTCTTGTGCTTTAAGCAATGCCGCTAGGAAAGACAGCATTCACCGCTCCTGGGCTGCCGAGCCTGGCTGAGCTGAAAATACCTGTTTGCTAGAAGTGCGTGGCAGTGCTGCTGACTGACAGGAATAGCGAGACCTTCACTCCCTCCCTTCCTGTTTTCCCTACTAAGCAAGGTTACTCCCACATCCAGAACAGGGGGCAGCACCCATAGCAGAAGGGTTTGAGCTGTTCTTAGTCCCATGCAGTTCCATATCCCTCTTACCTGCAAAGTGCTGTAGCCCAAAGGTGTTGTGCTCCCCTGAGTACCGAGGCCAGGTGGGATGAGGCTGTGGGCAGCCTGATCTGGCAGGTGGCAGCTCTGCCTGTGGCAGGAGTTGGAATTGGGTGATCTTTAAAATCCTCTCCAACCTAAGCCATTCTATGGTTCTCTGATAAGTACGGTGAGCTTCAGCTCAAATAAACTGTTTCAAGTGCAGTTTCTTTTATTTACCTGATAATCAGGTAAAGCACCTACAGCTTGATAAGTTATTTAGCAACAGCCCTCCCACTATGGTATTTATCTGCACCCAGTGTCTCTGCTGCATGTCCCCTTCTGTCACTCAGCTGGCTTTGAGAGCAGAGAAGCAGAGGTCCCCCCACCACTGACTTACCGAGTGCTGGGCTGCAGCAGGCTGGCTGTACACACTGTGGCTCACTGCCGTCTGGAAAGCCTGGAGTTGTGCAATGCTGCATGTGCTGCTTCTTGTAACCTCTGCCAGCCCCTTATTTCCGCATACAGCCTGTTTACAAGAGCATGGCACAGTGAGAGCTTTCCTGGTGAGGTTATTTTACTGTGTGGAGATATTGAGGTAAGTCCATGCTCTTCCTGCTAATTTTTGCCTAGAAGTAGTTAACTATATCTTTCCTGGTAGTTTATCAACTTAATACTGTGCTACATGACTTCATTTAGATTCTGGTTGGGACTGGATTTTCTGCTCCTCTCTTCTCTAAGCTTTGCACTGGCTGAAATGCTGCCAGCTTTAGCAAGATGATCTCAGCCTTCCCCTATGAGTGAAAAATCCCCAGCACTTTCTGCAAAAATAGCTACTTGGTTTACCAGAGTTTATTGCTGTGTTAACTTTTTTCCCTCTCCAATTGAAATTTCTTTAGTTAAAAGCAAAACTGCAAGTAATTGCGCTGCCAGGCAGCGTGGTGTGGTGGGACCAAGGCCAGCCCTGCTGCTTTGTGGTGCCCATGCAACTGACTTCTCCTTTGGGTTTTTTCAGAACCTGTGCAGCTTTTCCCAAGAATGCTTTCCTTTCTGGAGGATAAACATGAGGTTTGACTGCACAGCCAGTCCCTGGATTGCAAGGATGATTTTGGATGTAGAAGTGGGTTGGGGCTGTTCTCTTCTCACAAGGCAGCCTGCATTTCCAACACTCTGTTCATTGCCTTTCCATTCATAAGGGAGTAGGACTTCTTGAAAAGCCCTGCTCATTACGTTAAGTGCAATGGTTTCTGCTTGTATACGACCAGCATGGCTTCTCTGTGTTGCTTCCGGTTAGGAACCCTAGCTGCCTCAGCTAATTACGTGTAATGACTAACTACAGGAGGCTGTAGTACAGAGGAGCATTGGGATTGGTTGGTGTGGTGTTCTTCTACAACTTTGATCTGATCCCTGAGGTTTCAAGTAACTCCACATCTCAAACAAGCAAATCAAGAAAAAATAGTAGGAACTCTTAAATTGCTTTTAGTCATTATCAATTTGAGAGAAAATGAGAGTTACTGAAAGCAAATACATCTCCTATTTTCATAGACTCATAGAATCAGAATCATTAAGGTCAGAAAACACCTCTCAAATTATTTCATCCACCTACTACCAGTATTTCCCCACTAAACCATGTCCTTCAGTGCCATATTTTCATGGTACTTGAATATCTCCAGGGCTGGTGACTCCACCACATCCCTGGGCAGCCAGTGCTAGTGCCCAATCACTCTTTCTGAGATGGAATTTTAAGGCAATTCATGTTTGTATTTGTGGGTTGGTTGGTGAGTGAAAGGACTCCATTTGGCTACTTGTTCCTACTAGTTCTCCCTGAGTGACTAAACAGGAAACCTTCCTTCCCAACAAGCTTTGAGAAACTTCAGCAGAGCATGCCAATGTGGGGATTGTTTCTTTCCTTTGGTTGCCCTGGCAAACTGCAGGTGGCATGGCTGTTCATGATGGCCCTGCGGTGCAGGTGGGGGGAACGTGTGCACGTACGTAACGGTGTTGGGGGAGATAAAATCCTCGCGGTGCTCAGCACAGGGCTGCAGGGGGGTCGGTAGGTGGCAATGTTCGACCAGCCACCGGGAAATGGCGTTTTCGTGTTGCTCGAGCTGTCGGGGCACCTGAAGTTAACGGTAGTAATTTCAGCGATAGCTTCCAGCAGTTCGAAAGGCGTAACAGAACAAGTAACAACCTGCAGCGGGGTTCTGCAATTAATTGTTGTGACTTTACAGCAGCAGAGTGTCTCCTGTTCAAAGAGAAGAGAAAAAGTTTCTCAAAGGCTTATTTATTTGTGAGCTCCTTATTCCAAGTATAAAGTAGGACATTCAGGTGGAGCTCACAGTGAGACCAGACGTGCGCTAGAAAGAGTGGCTTTCACTGACGCTCCCGATACCATTGCCAAGAACCACAAGGTGGTGAGAAGGTATTCCAGAGGGAAAAGGGAGTGCAGTTCCCTCTGTATTTTATTTACTACATTGCTCCTTTACTTGGGGAAAAAAAGAACTCTGTCATTTCCCATCACGTTTGATCTGAATAAAGCCCCAGTGAGGAATTCCATTTCAAGGAGACTGGATGGGCTTCACTTACACTACTACTCCAGTTTTGTCATCTTCTTGCTCTTCTTGCACCATAGTTTGTCCTTGATCCTTCTGCCAAGCATATCTTGTTCTAACCCTTCCAGCCTCTCCTTTACCTCAATTCTCTTCCATCCTTCTGCCCCTCTCGCTGTCTGTGAAGACGTTCTTTATGCCTTGGAACCCCTTCTTCTTAGCAAATGTGTCTCCAGAGGACAGTTTGTGCAGCTATGAGATGGACACTACTGTAACTCCAGATTTTATGGGACAAGAAGAAGGCAACACCATAGAGCAGGTGTTTGCTTCTTGCTCAAAATTAAATCTGTAATCCCTAATGTGGAAGAAAAAATTGTTAGCTCTTTCACTTTTTTTAAGTTAGAACAAAAGCTAGATACTTAAGCATGTTGGAGCATCACATTTTTCAGATTAGTGTCTTAATGCATTTCAGTAGAATTAGAAATGAAAAATCATTTGCGTAACAGAAGCGTGCTGGGGATGAGTATTATCCCCACAGCTGCCGAGTGTAACTGTGCTCATTCCTCATAGATCTTGAATAAAAGAGTCCCCTACATTTTCTAAAAATAGTTAGAAAGAATTGGGATTTTTTTGTTTGTTTGTTTGTGAACTCTACCACAGTTCTTTGTTTACCAATAATTGGGATTCTGGCTTTCAAATTATTATTTTTTTTTTTTTAATTTTTTTTTGTCATCATTTCCTTTCTTCTGTACCTGGAAGACTCTCTACCTTCAACCTTTAATGGTTGAAGTTTTGATCCCTATATAAGGATCTACACTTACAAGTCACTGCACTTTCAGCTGGCATATACATCTTCTCATACTTATGTGTGTCCACATGATTTTGTGGAATCTTGTTCAGACTAAGAAGGTAAAATGCATGCTATACAGCATTTCCTTCTGTAGTTGTTCCTGGAGGTCTACAATCTGTGTGTGATTCTGATATTTTCTTAGCTGCAGATAACCCCTCCTTAGGTACCACGTAGACCCTCATCACGACAGCTGTTTTTGACCTTGTCAAATTTTCAAGCTAAATGTGGCCAGTCCTTAAAAAGGCTTACTGAAGAGGCGTCTATGCTGCTGTAGGTAGTGCAGCACACAGCATGACACTCTGGCTTACCTTTGTGCATTAGGGAGCATGCCAGGAAGGGGAAGCCCATCTTTCATATCAAATCTCACACTGACGAGCTAAACAAGAGAAGACTTGGTGCACTATAACCATCAGGTAACAAATTCTTCATCTTCATAATCCCGCTGACCAACCCTGACCATTAAGAGACCTTACTCACTGTAAGAACTGAAATAATAGTTCATGTTTCTTACAAAAATTTCAGCCAAGGAAAGTATGTTCTTTCTTGATTATAGCCCTTGCATTTCAGCCTGATATTCTCTTCTCTTTCCTCTTCTAAATTAGAACTAAACTGTGGAAACTGCCTAAAGCTGGGCTTTCTCGAAGTGACCAGACATCAGCTCTCATCAAAGATATTGCAATACATTTTGTGTAGTGGCAAGTATTTTAAACACTCTACTGGGAATTGGTAAGATTCTAACAATGATAAAATGTATTCTTCTGCAGTAAGTAATCTGTTTTCATTTGAGCTGAAGCAAATCCGCTGGTATGTAAAAACCGTGACAATTGAGTTAGACTCCAGTGAAGTGATTTCGCTGAAAGCAGAAGCTTCAGGACTTCCTCCCAGATGCCACCTATGTATTCCTCTGCGTTCACAACAGGAGTGCTGTGGTGTTGTGTCCTGGGTATACAGTGACACTTCTAAATTTGTTGGATGACAACATTTTGGATGAAATACTATTTTCATAGCAAGGAATTTACATATTACCTTCACTGGAGCTGAGGTTTAACCACAGAGACTGGATCTACTCATTCTATCTGACTGCATGCTGTTTCAATGGAGATGATAGGCACTGTGCACAATGCAGACTAAATGTAACCATCCTTTCCAGATTTCTTTAAAAGCAGTGATTTAATATAGAAAATTATTTTGAAGAGTTAAAGATAAGCATTAAAATAAACTGGCTTTTGCTGATATATAACAGGAGTAGTAGTTCAGTGTTTCCTGTTTTTCCTTTGAATTTGTATAGATGTTAAAGATTCCATATTCTGGACTGTGAGGCAAGAAAGATACTATTCTGTTATCGTGTTTTATAGCATTTAAGGGCACCCAATTGTAGGAAATGCAGCCTGTCTTGAAGGTGTATGATGCCTTTATTTTTCTTTAAAGATATGCATGATCCTGTCCAGAACTGCTCTGCCTATGATGTCTTTGTGTTGTGGAGTTCACTGGCACAATGCAACACTACCCGTTTTCCTTTGATGTCAGCTGTAATTATAGTTTCTGGTCAATCAGTGTGGCATTGTCATTGCTCCATCACCTTCCATCTCCTTCCCATTCTGGGTTATATTGGCAGTCTTTAGGAGTGAGCCACGGTAACCTTCTGAATTTCAGAAACCAGTCTGTGAGACAGAGCATCCCTGTGAGCTGTCATGTGGTGTTTAGGAGATAGGTATTTGTATTTGTATTACCTCAGGCATATATGCTCCAGTCACAAATTGTCACTGGGATGTGGGGAAGGCAGCCTTGTACCTCTTTCCTCACTCGGGACTAGGGCAGCATTGCCCCTTACAGAAAATCTCAGTGTAAAATAGAATTTTACAGCACAGGGAGCGTTGGTTTAGGGGTTTGTGTATAGTCTCACAAGGGAACGTTGTTCAATAGGCTTCAAAGTGATTCAGTCATGGCACAACTGTGGTTGTGGCCACATGTAATATACCCTGTAGCTCTTTAAAGAGGATTAGCCTTAGATCAGGGACAGCATTCATTGCTGGATTTCATGTAAAGTAGAGTATGCTAATGAAATGGTAATGTCTACAGCAAACATTGCATAATATTGTAAACCCTCAAAATTGAGCATTGTGTCATGATATCTCTGCTGGAAGTCAAACTTTTATATTCCGTTTGTTGTTTGGAGAAAAAACTGAAGTTTTTAGTATCACCACAATCTCTCCATAGAGAAGAAATATCTGGTTTGCAGTCTTACAAATGAAGTTTAAAACAAACTTTTGAATGTAACTTTTCAAACATTGATGAATGCTTTATAACAGTGTCCTTGCTCTCCAGCAGGGAGAAAACCCACTGCATCTTAAAACGGCTTCATTTGGGTTTTCTATAACAAGCATGGTCATGGTTCAATACTGCATCCCTACCCTGCCTGCCATTCTGTTGCTCTAGATGGTACGTTTGGGCTTAAATGTGTGTCAGCATCAGTCTTACAGAGATACCATATTTCTGAGAGATTTCATCTTTTAAAGGCAGTTTCTATCTATACATTAGCTTCCACTGGCAGTCCAGTAGTCTTGATGTGATTCTCCTCCAGTTTTATGCTAGTTTTTTGAATTTGTGAAGATTTACATGGTATATATATTTAAAAAGCTCCAAAACTTCAAGGGAACCAAAAATTCAAACTGTCAGTCTTGAGTTGGAAGGGATTTTATTTGTAGAAGGTCTTGAATACCTCTGAGAAATCCATTCTTTGGTGAGCACTGGACCTCTTCTGTAAGCCTCTGTTGAGTTTTGTGTGTTGAGGAATCCGCTGTTATTGCATTAATGCACTGTACGATGTTTATTATGCATGGATTTATCTTCATCTTTGATGCTGTGCATGTGTATGCTTCCTAGGACATGTGGCATCCCTGTAGGTGATTGTGACCTGGGCTTTGACCCCAAAGCAGCACATTTGAAAATGTGCCCCATATGAAACACAGTGATAGACTTCAGGTACCCCAACAGGCCATTTTGCTTCTGTGATGACTTGAAGTGCCTCCTCCCCATGTTCTGGGGATTGGAGTCTGAACCCAAAAAATCCTTTGGGAAGAAGATGCTTCTGACTCCCTTTCCAAAATATCGGTTTTCCTTGCTTAATAGTTTTCACCTGGCACAACTCCATAGTTTAGGATTTTGTTGCTTTAAGATTTTTTTAAAATGGTGATGGTTTGTTTTATTTAACTATTTCTTATTTTGGTGTTTGGAAGGTTCTTTCTCTATAGACATAGAGGGGTGGTGATACATATTCATGAAAGAGAAGTCCTCCTGGCCCTTGCTCACACTGACAAAGACTCGGCTGTTTCACACGGCAAGCTGTGCAGAATTGTGTGGGGCCTGCCTGACCAGATTAGAGCAAACAGCAAGCTTATTCCTCTTGTCGTTAGGCCTTGCCTGCCTAACAATTTCCCCAATTGTCATTTTGACAAGGCTGTCATTAGATGATGGCTTCTTTTGGCCATTTTCAGATAAAGATAATTTCCTTAACTTCCATTTTATTTGACAACAAGTAGTTTGTGAGAGAAAGGAAGTGCTTCAGTGGTTTATGGATTAAGGGTTTGTCACTTCAAAGGCATCTTTGATCTAAAAATATGTGCTGTACCAAATTCATTATGTCCTTTTTTTTTTTTTTTGGGACTTTATAATTTATTGATCTGCCCCTCAATTATTCCCTTTTTTGGCATCCCCTAGTAGCACGCAGCAGAGCAGAGATGAGGGGAAACAGCCCAAATGGCACCTCTGGGAAGTCACCATTAGGATTAAATAACAGGTGCTTTGCATGGGCACCATGTTCCAACCCCACAGCCCTGCCTGCCCAGCGCCCACACTGTTGGGTGTCAGACCTGGTTATCAGCTGGGACAAGGGAGACTGTGTGTGGCAGGGGGAGGATTCAGGCCTGGCTACGTCACAGAGGCACCTGGCAGAGGTGGCTCTGCCGTCAGGGCAGGTCTGTGCCAGCAGGATTCATGCCTGGGTGCAGCTGTTGCTGTGGGGGACTGGGGTTTACTGAGAGTGTACAGGGGTGGGGATGGGCTCCTTAATGCTTAGCTTGGCTGTGGGAGGCACTGAGTGCACTTTGGACCCATCTCTGTGTTTAGTGTGGATAGAACTCTGTTGTCCTATCCATGTAAATCCATCACTGCAGCCCATTACTTTAGTCTCACAGGCTCAGCCAAGGCTGGGATTTATCCCGTATCCATATTAATATCCTTTCTAATTACCTCAGTGCTTTCTGTTGTGCTGCCTTGCATTGCACCCGGTCAGATAACTGTCCCCTTGCTGCTGGAGGCTGTTCTTGATCCCATTTCTAAACAGAAGCACTTCTGCTCGGCACTGACTGGGGTAGCTGTGCAGAGGCTGCCTTTTTTTTTTCCCTTTTGCCTGCTAATTGGCTGAGACCACCAGAATTTGGAGGACACAGATGTCACTGATAGTTTGCCTAGGGAGCACATTCATGCCCATCTGTTGCAGTCTAGAAGGCTGTTCATATATCCACAAGGCCTTCATTTAATTCTTGTCAGAAAGTAATGTAAATCCAGTTTACCTCAGAGGTCACAGCCAAGATTTATGCCAATGAGCCCCCTGCAATTTACACACACTGTAGTTGTATAGGATGAAAAGAAAGCCTTTCATGTTGGTGCATATTAACAAGAAAGCTTGCCTTAGGAGAGGCTCTTTGATTGAGGTTCTTCCTTATTTTAATACAGCCAATGTCGGTCGGTATATGCAGCTTTATTGAAACAAAACATCTCATCTTTAAGCCAGAGAAGTAAAATAAATAAATAAATCCACTAGCAAATGAATTTTGCTGTTGTTTGGTCATCATCTTGTCTCTCTCATGTGGCACAGCCTCCGCATACTGGCAAGCAAGGTAAACGCTCTAGGAAAGCACAAATGTGTGTATATTGAAGCAGGGAACCAGATTTTCTTTCCATAGAGGATAATATTAAGTCAGTTGGTGAAACTTTTGCTATGAGACTAAATCATTTTAAGCAAGTTTTCCTTTTCTGCTTTTTCTTCTCCCTTAAGTCGCCAAATCTGATAACAAAGCTAAGCCTGTTATTTGGGGCACAGGTAATGGGAAGGGTTGCAGAAAATATCTGCACAAATCCATGGGGTGGGGAGCTGGGGGTGCCCTGGACATGTGTGCTCACTGCTATGTGCTGATGGTAAAATAAATGTTCAGGTTTTCTCTTATTGACAGAAACTGATAGTTGCTTGGAAAGGCTGGCATAGAAAATATCGCACAAGGATGGATCAGGGTGTGCAAATGGGTTTTAGAGTTGGTACCCCTATTAGGATGCTCTTTTCATGTGCATTAGTTCTATGCCAAGGCGTGCTACTGGTAAAGCAAGCTATGGCAGACACACAAATCTCAGCTAGACCGCCTCACTGCAGGTACAGAGCATGTGGGCTTTCTTCTTAGCAGCCTGACCAGTGGGTTTTGCTTTTGGTCCACGCTTTCAAATGTCACAGGCATAATGATCAGGATCACTGGCACTGTATCATAATGACTGGAGTGGTTTGGGATTAGGAGGGAGGAGAGCAAGGCAAGGCCGCCATCTAAATTAAAACAGGACTCGTACTCTAAGTTCCAGTGTAGCACTTAAAATAATTAAAATGTTTATTTGAAAGTCAAAACAGCCTCAGTCATAAATAACTACCCTGTCCTCAACTGATTGTGTTGAGTCCCAACAGAGCACTCTGGGAATAAGGTTGATTTGCTCCCTGTTGGGATTAATCCATAAATGTAGCCTCTGCGTGGAACTCATCAGGTCTTTGCTTCCTCTTCATTAGTCTCCCTGGAATTGGAGGGTAGCCTGAGTAAGATGGAAATTAGGATAATGTATTTTCAGAGAGAAAAGCTCTGATGATCTCTAATTTGTGTTTCAGGACAATAATGCCATGGAAAATTTCCTAAATAATTTTGTCTGAGAAACAAATGGTTGTTATGCTTGCTGCATTCAGTGCATCAATTGCATCTTCTCTTTACTTGAGCCTCTGAAGTTAATTGTAATTTTACACTGGCCCAACTAACTCCCGGACTCCCTCCTGTCCACAGTATAACTTAAAAAATTTCTTTCTCTTGACAGACCTTTTGGTCTTCTAGCCCAAGGGCTCCAAAGTGTCACAGTATGGCCCATTTCTTATTGAAGAGATCATTTCTCTGTGGCCCACTCAGACCTTCCCTCCCTTCTCCCCTCCTTCCCTCTTGTTCTGAGTCCTAGCTCCCATTAGAGGCATCTGCAGCAACATGCTTCCCCTCTCCCTGAGATCTTTGTACTTTCGGTCATCATACTTGATGCAAGAAGTTACTGTAACCCAAGCTCTAACCTGAAATGGTGCAGATGGTTATTTCCATCATTTCTGCTTTGAACTGCATTGATTGCCCAAATCTTCACTGTAATATAAAATGGTCTTTATTACATGTTTTGAAAGTGGCAGCCAACGTAGTGTAGGTGTGTCTAGGTGTTTGTAGTAGTGGGTGGTGTGTCTTTAGAAAGCACTTTTCTGTAGACAGCTGTGGAGTCATTTTTGGACCTACTTTCAGTTTTCAGCATAACTTCTTAAAGTGCTGCTTGTTGAGATGTATCAGCAGTGACAGGAAGCCAACTAGTGACTGTCCTAGGGCTCACCAGAACTGTGCTGGTTCTGCTGCTCAGCTCCACTCTCAGGTCCTGCATTTGCCACGTGCTGCCTGCAGGGTTTTCATTTCTCAGCTGCCGCACAGAGCTGCAGCTGTTACTAAACACAGCTTACAGCGTGCATCTGTGCAAAGGATGCTGCTGAAGTTTAAAGCTCTCTGGTGCATTTTCATCTGATTTTATGACACAAGTCATTGCCCCCAGTAACGGGTCTCAAAAGGCTGTCCTGCTTCTGAGTGTACCGTGCAGTTTATTGCACTGGTCTGTGTGGTTCCACCACATTGTTGTTCCTGCTGCCGTAAATCGCTATTTATTACACTAAGTGCCCTCACTGTTTATTTAGTTCTTTGAAAAAACATACTTGAAGAAAAACCTCTCTCTTGCCGCCTTGCCTATATCCCTGTTACGGATCCAGCAGTTTCCCGGTGAGTTAAATCCCTGCAATCCCAGCAAGCCACGTGCTGCACTTCTACACTAATTTAAGCTTCCCCACTAAGCCCCCTCTGCTCTTTGTGCAGCTCGCGCGCCATGCGGCTCACAAAGCCACGGGACTCTCAGCGTCACAGCACAGCCCCACACGCTCGCCCAGGTTGCAGCCCTCCATGGGCTGCCTGTTAGGCTAGAGCAGGGCTGTCGCTGCAACACAGACACGTTGGAGGGTGTCTGTAAGCTTGGATGCTTTTAGTACTGTGGTTTGTTGTTTTTTTTTTTCTGTGAAGTGTCTCAGCTTCAGCACATTGTCATACACCATCTGGTTATGGACATATTCCTGCTAGGGCTGTGACATGCTCCTGCACACTGTTAGCAGCCTCCTGCCTGCCTGGCTGTGGGTCTGAGCTGCATCTGCACCACAGCTTCTGGAGAGAGCTTCCTCGGGGACAGGACTTGGGAGAAATCAATTACACAAAGGAGTGGAGCCAGGGCCAGATGGCAGGAACACTCCATCCAAACCTGGGAGGTACTCATGGGACAGCCGTGGCCACGCAGGGCTGTGTAATCAGATGAATCAATTAGCAGATGTCGGCATGGAGAGCAGAGCGAGCAACGCTAGCATAGGTGTGTGACAGCGATCATGGCAAAGGCAGACGCTTTTCTTTTCCCTAATGGGTATCCAGCAACAAGTCTGGCTTTTCTAGACCCAGAAGGGTGGGAGGAGAGGGCTTGGCTTGCCCCACGCACATGTCTGGCTGTTGTCACCAAGCTCAGACATCCTTACATCGCAGGGCTGCCACTCTGCTAGAGCACCATGCTGCAGCTGTCTCCAACCATGCCTCTGGCTGCTTCTTGCTCTGTGTCCATGCCTGCAGCTGGATTCCTCAGCTAAGATGGGAGAAAAGCCCTAGGAAGGGCCCACGGCCATACAGCTGTGTGCTGCCACCACAGCTCTCAGCTAACCTTGCCCTGTGCTTGTGTGCTGCCTCCATGCCCACAGGTGGCCTGTTTTCAGAAAATACCTCTCTCAGGAAGGCATGTACAATACAGAAGTAGTTGGAGAAAAAGCAAGGTGTAACTTGGGGAGAGCAAAGAAGGGAAGGGCTGATAGCAGAAATCCCACCTCTGTGTTTTGTTGAGGGATGGGAACTGAAGCCTTTAATCTGTTTTAAGTACCCTCACCTGAATGCTATATCTTATTAGATTGCTTTTTCTGATGGGTTATTTTTCAGTCACTTTCTTGGCCAGCTAAGAGTCACAAATGCAGTGATGGAACCTGTGCCGCTCCTCAGAGCACTTTCCCATTGCTTGAGCCATTGTTCACATAGCAGATACTCCACAAATACTGATGCACACATGGCTCCCCATGCGCTATGGCTGGCGTGAAAACCCTGCAGAAGTGGGATGCAGCTGATATGCCCTGGCAGTGCCCCAGCATGCCTGGGTTTGGACGAGGGTCTTTGCACTTCATGCTTGCCTTCCCCACACTCTAGCTGCTCTTGGCACTGCATCCTACCCCAACCTCCTCTCTGTGTCCCCGTTTAATTTCTTCTCTTCCTGCCATCCATCTGCAGTGCTAGCACAGCCCCGCTGCCTGGCCCCTGCCTTGGGCTCCATGCTGATGAATGCCAGCCCCACCTCACTCCACCTGCCTCCCTCTGCTTCTGCATGAGCTCATTGCTTCTGCTCTCTGATCTCCAGGCCACCTGGTGCTGCCAGTTGGGATCCAGCCACCCCAAGCTGCAGCAGAGGAGAATTCAGCTGATGAGATACAGAGCCAGCTGTGCCTGGCTGCGTGCCGTTCTGCTTTCCCCTTCCTGAAGCCTACAGCTTCACCAACTTCAGAAATATTTTCATAGGCTGTTTCCAACCACATCACTTCGAATTATGGGAGGAGTTCATTAAGCAAGAGAACGATCAGATTTGTTTTGTTGCACAGGAAAGAATGGAAGACATATTTCCACACATTTCATTTCAGATGGCTGAGGCAGAAAGCTTTTCCTTCTGCTCCACCACTGGCAACGCCGTAAGCACCCATCAGGCAGGCCTCTGCTCCTAGGGCTCCCCCAGCGCTCACTGGTGCTGCTGGAAGGGGCTTCAGCCATCTTCCTGATCTGTTCAGCAGGTCCCTCCACCTCAAAGGAGCCCTCTCAGCTGGAGTAGCCAAGACGGAGCGGTGGCCATGAACACCCATGGCGCAGTGGCCGCACTGCTGCAGGACTGTGAGCGCTCGTTGGCCGCACTGCTGTCAGCCAAGGCAGACATCCGTGAGGAAGAGGAGCAGGAATACCAGCGGCACCAAGGTGAGGCCCCAGGGACAGCAGGGCGGGCGGCCGCTCCTTAGCCATGCCCTATTTTTCTGCTCCTGGCAGATGAGAGCCAAGAGACGACTGGATTTCAGGGCAGTGAATGGGACGTGGGCTGCGGGTAGGCAGGGGAAAGCAGCCCACTTTGTTGCGGTGAATTGCTGTCAGTTCTAATTTTAGGCTTCAGTAAACATGAGGCTGTAAGGAACAGTTTAGTTGGGGAAGAACAATGCCCGAAAGTTTGCTGATGCACATAAATTTCAGTTATTAAAAAAAAAAAAGAAAGAAAGAAAAAAAAAAGAAAAAAAGAAAAAGGATGCAACTTCTGAATAAGGGCACATATTTCCTCTCCTTTCAGTGGGGCTGGGGGAGGGCCCTCTCTGTTTGTCAGCTTCTCCTGATATATTAAAGAGCTCATTGCCTGAATCTTTATCTCGTAAAATGCATGTGACCTCTGTAAGTGGTGTCCAAAGAAAAAACTTGCAGTATCCCTCTTGAAAGGAAAGCCCATGTCAGCTAATGGCTGGAATGAATAACCGGGAAGGGAAGCAGTAGTTAGGGAGGGCACTAGTAGAGGAGCTCTTCACTTGTTTCAGTGCTAGCACTGTGGGCTAGAAACATTTATTTCAGTGCTGTGGTAGTAAGGGAGGTTTTAAAAAATGACTTACTAATTCTGGTGGAAATGCAGCTGATACTAATCACTGACAGGCTCAGTTCAGTTTTCTCCAGAGTCAGACTTCCAGAGAGCTCCACAACGTAACTTCCAGTTTTTTTGCTCACCAATGAAGAGCCATGTTTGCATTGCTGGGCATGTGAGGGTCACACCTGTTCTGTGCAGAGCAGAGAGGTTACATACTGCTGTCTGCCGTACCAAAAAATAACTTCAGTGAGTACAGGGCAATGCAGTAAAGGACAAAATTGATATTTCTGGGGGAAACAGTACAGGCATCAGCAAAAAATTGCAAAACTTGAATTTTATGCAGGTTCTATTTTGTATTACGCATCTGCTGTACCATCCCTTTTCCAGTTTAAAGCCAATAATGTTTGGTGTTGCTTGCATGACCGGCTTGACCATCACGTCAATGTGATCTTTAAAACCCTTTGTTTGCCCAGAGTGCGGGGCTGCTTCAAATATGTTTCTGCGCACGCCTTGTTCTCGCTGGGAGGTCAGCCGCCCTTTCTGAAGCACCTCAGCCTGTCTGTGCTGGAGGGTGGCATGTAGATTTCTGCCAGGGATGCTGGAAGATTCTTCTCTTTTTGTTTTCAACAAAAGGCTACTTTGTTTTCTCATCACAAATTCTTTAAAGCTTGATTATCTCCCCTCAGAATAGGCTCTTGAACTCCTAATCAGGTAGAGCTTTTTCCCTTCACCCTCCTCATCCCTTCTCTCCTATTACTGCAGTAGACAAGAAATAATCAGTTTAGTTCCAGCTAAGGTAAATCAGCGCCTTTATAACTGCTTGATTAGCTGCAGCCCTTCAGGTGAGCTGCTGGAGGAAATGGGCAATCAGAGCCTGCAATGATCTCCCATCTCCCCAGGACCTGTGCCTACAGGGCTCAGACCCATTTGCCCATTCTGGAAGGGAAAACTCATGGCCCTGTGGCTTCTGTGGCCCTCAGAGCCCTCTCTGCTGGCACTCTTGTTCTGGCACCTGTATTTCAGTTCATGGCTACAGGATTTTTCATACCAGCTCCCCAGCTACTTCATGTACTTATAGTGGATGTTTCTATGTCACAATATCAAATTAATATCATTAGCATGCTAATTGCATTTATTTCCAAGTGGTGACTACTGGAATCAGGTCAGGACTCAAAGCCCAGCAAACAAACACAAATGCCCAACACCGAAGGTGGCTGGGGCTCATAGATCAGATCCTGCTGAAAACCTTGCTCTGAGTTCCTCTTGTCCATCCACAGTGACTGCTGGGGGTGCCTCTGAGAGTGAAACTTCACTAGTAAAGATGTTCTTTGTTCTTTGGTGCATCAGGCAGGAGGGGCATTAAGGCTTAACCAAGGATGACATGGGAGACTGGAAGAACTGGGTAGCAGAAATACCTGTATTTTTCAGAGAGAATACCAACATCCACATCATCCCATTGGTTGTTTTTGTACATTCTGACACTATTACTTTTCCTGCTTGGTGTTATTTAAGAAAGCTTAAGTTTGAGTGGGAAGAGCAGATGGCAGAGGAGGAGACAGAATGGCTGTCCATGTGAGAACCCTATGACTGTTTCCCTAGATCCCCCCCCAAAATCCTCCCACCCCTGTTGGGATCATACGGGGAGAGTTAATATCAGTGTGCTTGACTGTCTCCAGGCACTCTTTGTCTTCTTTTGAGGAAGATTTTGGGAAGCTTGATCTTCAACCGCTGGCCTCTTCTTGGCCAACCTACATACAGGGTCAGGCCCTACCTCAGTTTTCAGGCCTGATGAGGGGGCAGAGTGCCCCTATTCCTACCTAATTTTGCAGTGCCATCACCACAGGAGCCATGAGATGCATGGGGATAGGAACTCTTCTTCCTCTTGGGCTCCTTTCTTTGTACCGAGAAGGGCTAGGCCTCCTGAAGGTGTGATATGAGACCAGCAGGGCAGTGCAGTTGTGCTGTGATCTGATGGGAAGTGTGTCCAGACCTGCATCAGCAAGTGAGAAAACTTGTGTTGGAAAAAGTGATGTATCTTTTAAAGGTGACTTTTTGGAAAACTGGCCCTCCATATCAGACTTCCCTCTTTTGCATAGGAAAAACATACTGATGAATGCACTACAATATGAGCACAAAACAGAATCCTTACGCAGTTTATTTTCTTCCATTCTCCATAAAAGATAGATTAAAAAATAGGTAGTAATACATTTATTTGCATTATCTCATTAAAGAAATTATGGTCTCTGAGCAGGATTTTTTCTGGGGATTAATGGCCAGTAGGGGTTAGATCTGCACCTGATGATCACCATTGACCCCATCTGGTCAATAATCCTTGCTAATCCACATTTATTGGCCAGAGAGCCTGCTTGGCCTATGGTTAGTACAGTACATAGGAGCTGCAGCTTCACTGCTGTTTGGAGAAAATTAAATGTGGGTTGCAGCTGAAAGGAAAGGACAGATTCGGGCCCAGCTCCAGCTGTGTGCTCCCACTAGCAGTCCTTCCTCAGTCAGATGGGTTGGAGACACGATTGTACCAATGGCTTCATGGCACATGGGCGATGCTTCATGCTGGGAGCACAACCCAGGAGCTAGACTGTGCTCAGGGCACAGCAGCAGCTCTTCAGCCTTGTGGTATAGCATGCAGGAGCTTGGCATCCTCTGCCCCAGCAATCCTGACACACAGGGTTCTCAGTTCACCTGAATGACTGTGATACACTGCCTCCAAAGAAAGAGCTTCCAGCAGTGGCCAGGTCAGTGCATGAACAGAGGGCTGTGCGAGCCTCCGCCGGGATCTGCTCTGCACATGCAGGCAGTGTCAGTGCCCAAGCATGTGGATCAATTTCTTCCTGCTGTAGCAATGATCTCTCTGCTGCTCAGGGAAAATGTATCCTGTAGCTTTCTTTGAGTTACTCAATCTTTTTTTTAGACTGAGTAACTCAAACCAATGACTTTTTTTCCCAAATGATGAGTTAAACATTCTCAAACACATCTGACTGTTTTTCATTGCATCCCTTTAGATCTATGCCCAACTGCTCTGTAGGTCTATCTCTGTTTTGTGCAATGCAGCTGTTCTGTGTGGGATCATGGCTGTGCTCACTGCTGTATCTTTACCAGCAATTTGTCTTTTCCAGCATTACTTCCTGATGACTTGAGAACCCTTCTGGAGGAGGCGAAGGGAATGAAGTGGCCTTTTGTGCCAGAGAAATGGCAATACAAGCAAGATCTGGGCCCAGAGGACAAAACCAACCTGCAGGATACGATTGGTGCCAGGCTCCCCGATCTACTGGTATGAAGCTCAGCACAGCTATTGTGGGAAGCGTGGGATGCTTGGGGCAGGAAGGTTTCCTCCTCTGAGAAGGTGTGGAGTTTCTTGTTTGTTTAGCTTGAGTGCTTGCTTTGCCCATTCATCTTGCTCACTTCTGTTTCCAGCAAGATGTGTGTTTGCTTATTACCTGAAGACCTGGCACTGTAATAAAGCCAAAATGCTTTTCTAGTGATTTTCCAGAAAATTGCTTGACTGGGACCTGAGCTGGCCAAAGCCAAGGCAAGCAAGTTAAGCATGTAATGGTCTTCCATGTGCATAAGAGGCACCAGTCTGAGTGAGGAGCTGCAGGATCCAGGAGGTGCTGAGGGATCCCAAAGCATACTGTGTATATTTTATCTATCTTTAAGATCAGAAACCAGGAAGGAATTCCCATGGCTTCTTGTTTTCTGATTTATCTGAGTTACATGTTGCTTGCCCAAGGGGCAGACTTCTCCCAGCAGAGCCTGCGCGAGGCCTGCAGGTGTTGCCTGGGGAGGATGATGGCTTTGGGCAGTGATGAGGAGCTCCAGGAAGCTAAGGGCTGTGCCCACTGCACATCCCTTCGCCAGCACCATGGGTCCCAGGGATCCCAAATGTGCCGGGGGGTGGTGCTGCTCCCTGGGCATTTATTTTCTTTCTTTGGTGTGTGTGGCCTCCGACAGAAATTTATGGCTGAGGTTGACCTCCTTTACAATCCCTGTTCAGAACTCCGGCTTCGCAGCGTTTGTCTGCTCTCTCCCAGGACAAACACCTGCAGTAAGCTCCCGGAGAGACCTGGATAGATGGGAGATTAATGCGGCGGTAATAGAGGGGCAGTGTTCTCAGCATTATGCCTTCTCCCCAGGTAGATGGGTCCTTTCTGAGATGATACCAATTATTTATTGCTGAAACATCTGTTGATAACTGCAGCTGCCCTTGTTAAACAAAGCATATCATGGGGTCATAGACCATAGGGACCTAAAATCCCACCGCATGCTCGTTTCAGACTATTCACCAACACCCCCTGAAGTCCATTGGTAACCATCGGCTTCAATGCTTCGTCGTGTGGTTGAAAATACTTTGTAAACATTGTGCTGCCTTTCCCTGTGTGCTTTGAAGTATTATTTCATCTTCGCTGGTAATTTATATTCCAGTGCTATTGTACCATGGGAAAAAGGGAAAACCTTTTTTGTTTTCCATTTAATTGTAGAAAGACTGACATTTTGACCTGTATTATTAGTATTAGTTGGGAAAAGGGATTTTTTTCCC